>NC_134560.1:23631825-23943734 GCF_025594145.1 Primulina tabacum | reverse complement strand
GGCCAGGGCCCAGTTGACCGGTGAGAGTGTTGCTGGTGTCCCCCGCCGCCCAGTACTGCGGTTTCATGTAGATGGATCCATCGATTTTTCATGTTCATGTCATGTCAGGAAAGTCACAATTAATGATCTGAATTCAACAAAGGAAAATGAAAAATGTTTATGATCATGAAAAATGTTTTATGTCATGTCATGTTGACGAAAAAAAGGAAAATGTTAAGGTTTATGTGATGCATGTCATGAAAATGTTTATGCTTAAATTTGATGCATCACTATGAAAATGTTTCTATTCAAAGTTTATGCATCATGAAAATATTTATGAAAATGTTCATGTTTGAAGTTTATGCATCTTCATGTAAACGATATTTTAAGTAAGTATTTTTCACTGTTACATGTTGACTGTATTACGTATTATTTGTTATTAAGATTATGGTGTGTTGAGTCTTTAGACTCACTAGGTGTGATGGATGCAGGTGAGGTTGAGGGATGTCTTGACGGATGATTTTACTGGACTGATGGCACACACAACCCGAGGACCAGCGCTTCTACTTTTTGCACATTATGATTTATGACTCATGATTTATGTTAAAGATTTTTAAGACTATTTATTTATGCTTTTTGGGAGGTTTTTGATAGGTTTAGTATGACCTATACTTTTCAAACTTATTACTTTTTTGGTTGAGTAAAACAGTTGACGATTTCATTTTATGATTATTGCACTTGATTTTTAAAAAGGCGAGTTGGTTGGTGTTTTATTTTATAGGGTAAAATATTTTATAAAAATATTTTCATATAGTAAATGTACATGGCCAAAAATTGAGTGTTTTTTTTAAAAAAATTCTAGTACTTTTAAAGCAATAAAAAGGACAGGCGTTTCACGGATGATCGCCCGAAACATGACACTCAAGGAAATATTTTTAACGTGAATCACGTAAACATAAACAATTTAAAATAATGAAGTTTCATAAAACATGTTTCACCAAAATCATTTTAAATTTAAATAAATGATTTAACAATTAAATTAATGTATGAGTTATACTTGTTCTGATTTTGGGCTCTACAAATGTTGGCATGGTTTAATTCTATTATTAATGGTTGATCATGTGCATATTGTTGTAGGAATTCCTTCAAGATCTTTTAAGCAAACAATTTCTTGTTGGGTAGTAAGTATAAGCTTTCCCTTCAAATGCTCACATGATATATATGTACAAAAGCCATGTTTATTGATATCTAGTTCCTTACATTGTTATGTTATTGATATAATTATTGTTATGTATTCATTGATCAAGGAATACTATGGAATTTATTGATAAAGGAGCTAGTAAGCCAATGTAGCCTACCAAGTGTTTGTTCAATTGCCTCAATGAAGTTCCTATGAATAAAGTAAAGGATTGATAATATTTACATACATGTCAATTGGCCAATTTCATGATGAATGTGTATCTCTCACAGTTTTGATATTTATATCAAAGAGATACTTATTACATGGTCACAGAACTATCAATTCATTTCTTTAATTCATGCCAAGAAATACCATCTTTATTGCCTTGATAGCTATTGTTTATTGAAGATGGTATTTTATTGTTTTCCATTGTCATAGCCATGTTATTCAAGCCAAGCCTATGTATATGTATTTGTTATTTATAGATTTCTACTTACTGAGTTTTATCTCATTCCAGTTAATATCATGTGATGCAGGTGATAAGAAATCTTGAAATGGATTGTCAAAGGGGAAGAAGTCATATGGCTATAGAAGGGGAAACTTTTGTCATGTCACTCTTATTTTGGTATAGTCAACATTGGAAATTTTTAGTAACATGTATTTTGTAAAATGAATCAAATATATTATGGTGGCTTTTGAAATTACTTTGATGATAATTTTGGGAGTCATTATGTTTACAAGTTTTTTTATTTTCCCTTTAAAATGTAATGCATCCGCGTATGTTATTATTTAAATGTTATTGTCATGGAAGCGGGGTGTTTGACTCCCTAGCTGAAACACAGCCACACAAACACAACTTTGAGATGGAAAAACACAAAAAGCTTGAAGAAAAATCAGCAAGGTGCATCCCTCGTCTCTCCACCAACGTCCTTCGCATCGCAAGTTGTATTTTGATTGTTTTAAACGCAAAGGCACGCCTTTATCTTTTTTCAAACATCTTTCACACCATATTATGTACATTTGATTAACCTTGCATGAAAAATATGATGCACAAGTTTTATTTTCATTTTTTGTGGGCATACATGCATACAACTCATGTTTTTGTGATTCAAAACTTAAGTTAACGACGCACAAAGGGGATGCCATGGTATGGTAACTTGTAGAAACATTTTTCCAATGTTTTTAGGGTCCATAGAAGCCTAGACGAGGCTGCAACCTTAGGGGCAAAGGCTTGTACGAAAATAAGTGTCCTAGTGGCTAAGGGTCTTCGGCTAGGAGTACTTGTTGGTTAAGGTTTCTAGCTACTTATAGAGCATGAATAGGAGACCCAAGAGGGCTGCATGATGGTCCTAAGATGGCTGCACAAGGGTTAGCTCGAAGGGCAAGGTCGATCGCGAGATGTGAGGGAACCGTTTGCATGCGTTGGGACGGGTTTGAGGGGCTGCAGGTTTTAGGCTTCTCAAGCTCGGTCCAGTAGGGTCCGGGTCCATAGGGGTCCTGTTGGGTCCTAGGGTGGTCAACTAGGGGTTGGTCAAGTTGCTTGAGGGCAAGGGTTGAAGCTTGCATGGCAATACAACCTAGGGTTTTTGAAAATAGGTGCTGAAGTTCAGTAGGAGTCCTAGAATTGATCATGGGTCTGGATGGGCTTGAATTGGGTTATATAGTGTTTTTTTAGGTGTTATTAAGCCTTGGTGCAAATTTGGTAAAGTTTCAATCAATACGAGTCAAAATCAAGATGTATGTTTAAGTTAAAACGAATTGAGAAATTAGTCGAGGAGCTTAAATTTACGTCTAAGAAATATTTATGGGTGTATTATAAGGTCATATGTTAAGCTTGGAATGATTTGGGTCATGGTTTTAAGGTCTAAGAAGATATCGGGAAAGTTAGAATTACATGGGATAATTAGTCATTTTACACCTGAAAAATATTAGATGTTTTGGCAGTGCCTTGAATTGTATTATAAATGTTAAAATTTTTATTTTGAATGTTTATGTAATTTTATGACGAAACTTTAATGCTAAAAGACATGTTGCATGTTTGGTTTAAAAGAAAAATGATTTATATGTGCATGATATTTTATAAGTGATGGAAGTATGAAAAGTTGATGGAGGTGAATAAATTGTGACTAATACGATGATACGATGATATGTAAGGCCAAGGCTCAGTTGATGGGTGAGAGTGTTGCTGATGTCCCCGTCGTCCGGTACTGTGGTAATACGTAGATGGATCCATCGACCTTCGGCTAATACGAATGTCACAATAGATTATCTGAATTCAATAAAAAAGGAAATGTATACGTATATGTTGGAAGGAAATATGATATGATATGTTGAAAGAAAAACGTTAAAGATTATGTCATGAAAAGATATTTTATTAAAAGTTTTTTCAATGTTGCTTGTCAATGTATATGTATTACTTGTTATCATGATTACGGTTTGCTTAGTCAATAGACTCATTAGGCGTGGTCGATGCAGATGAGCATGAGATTGGTGTTAATGGAGGTTTTAATGGTTGATCTTGCTGGACTGAAGGTGCACACGACCCGAGAACCGTCACTAGTTTTCTGCAAATAAAACTATGTTTATGATTTATGATTACTTAAAGATTTTTAAGATTATGACACTTTTGAGAGGTTTTGAGTGGATGTTAAAGTTAAGTTTAATTTTGAAATAATGTTAGTTGAGTTTGGTTGACGTTTTACGATTTTATACTTTGAATTACTTTTTTTTGGATTTTTAAATAATGGTTGGTTGGTTTATTTTTAAATAGTGCAAAATATTCATATTTTAAATGTTTAGTATTTCGATCGATTGAATAAGAATATAAAAATTTCTAGTACTTTTTAATAATAAAGAGTAATGGACGTTTCAGATATTTTATGAATATTTGTTCAAATTTTCCTTAAATATTAAATATTTGTAAATTTATAATTTTCTTGTAAAATAAATAATTATAAAATGATTTTATTTATTTTTTATATAAATAAGTTTTACAAGAAATCAATTATTATTGAATAAATTAGAAATTAAATAAAAGATGTTTAGTTAATTTTTTATCTTCTTTATTAATTGTTGTGATTATTAATAAAATTATTAGATACATGATTTAATCAGTTAATTAAATTTATTTAATTAATTGATGTTGATATATGATACTAAATAATGAAGGATGATCGAGAGTGTTACTAATGAGATATGTGTATGTCAAGATATTTTACTGTTCTATTCAGTTTGTTATTATTCGTGTTGGAAACTTAATTTTGGTTGTTTGATAAAATAAGTTTTTAATTTATTTGACTAACTGATCAAGTAGTTTGAAGTAACTGAACTACATAAATCAACTGACAGTCAGTTGTGAACTTACTAGCGATTGCTTATCAGCTGATCATTCAGCTGTACACGTCATCAGTTGTTAAAAAGGACATTCAACAGACATCAATACAAAGCAGACTGCAACTCGTAGGTACGAATGTCAGAGGGATATTGTCGTGGCAATCAACGGGTATAAAGATTCAAATTATATATAATGTTACCGTTGAAGAGAAGCCTATAAATAGATGAGAAGAGCAATTAAGAAAATAATTGATATATCTATTCTCTTAATCTTGCTGTTACCCTGCTGAATTTATTGCTCTTACTCAAGAATCAAAAAGCTCACACTTATCAGATTTATTCGTAGCATTTGAGGTTACTTTTCGAACTTATAAGCACAAACTGTTTTGTTGTTTATTTGATCTTCTAATAGATCAGTTGTGCTAAGTTCAGTCGAAGAACTGTGAGATATTTTGTTAACTAAGAGTTTCAGTTTTGGCAGTGTTAAGTCCAAACTGAAGTGGGTCTGTACAAGTTTTGTATCGATCAAAGTCTTTTAGTGCATATCCTATCATTGTGATAGAAGGGGTGACGTAGGAGTAATTAAAATCTCCGAACATCCATAAATCTGTGTGTTCTTACTTCAGTTATTTATTCTATCTTTCATTCAATTTATTTCCGCAACTGTTATCAGTTAAACTGATTGTCATTGACTGACCAGATTCTTAGTTTCAGTTTGTCACTAAACTGACACTTCATTCGAAAAGATTTTAAAATCATGAGTGTTTATTCAACCCACCTTTCTAAACACTTCTCAACCAATCAACCGATCCTATCAAGTGGTATCAGAGCAGTGAAAGGTGATCGTTTAAGGTGCTTGCTTGCGCAACGGAAGTTTCAAAAATTATTTTCATACAAGAAATCGAGCACCCTAAAAACTATGATGTGTACCAAATACATTAAAACACAAAATGACATTCATAGGGTGTTTTAAGAAATTACTTATCAATCTTAAAAGATTGATGATGGCTCCAACTTAGTTGTGAAACAACTAAGCTCTTCAATGGCAAGACAAATCTTCAATCTTCAAAGAGCACACCTTGCTCAAAATTAAGCCCACCACCAATAAGGAAGATCCCCTCTAATTTTGCACTAAAAAAATTAGAGAATTTTTCTATGAGAAGAGAGTGCAATCTTCAACAATTGAAGAAGCAAAATGAATGAGAATAAATCTCCAAAATTTCTGCCAAGCTTGTTTTAGAGAGGGAAGAGTGTTTTTCTTGGTGTGTGAAAAAGTTAAAGTGAGCATGTGCATGCCATGCCTTGAATATTGAAAATGTTTCCTCCAACCCTTCACCTCCCTTGCATGCCTTATACTTGGGCTTGTAACTATTACAAGACTCATGGACTTTTATTTAAATGTCTCAAACAATTTGATACCATTTAAACTTTGCTTGAATTTACTCAAGCCCACTAGTTAAATAATTATTTCTAATTGGGCTTTACAGGGCCCAATGTTATTTAATTAATTCAACACTTGAATTAATTTAATTATTTAAGAACTACTAGATCCACTATTGTTTAATTAATTCAACACTTGAATTAATTTAATTTAGTCCATAATAATGTTTATGAAAATCACAATTTTCAAATACATTATTTATTTGGCCAACTTCTCATTTAGGAACACTTCCATGAATTAAAAGTTACATTCTGCTAATAGAAGTCATACTTCTATTTTCCTTTGCGCTTATAAACTCCTTTATAAGCCGTTCAACAGATTGAACTATTTTTAACTTATCAACGGGATCTAGAAAGTTAGCACTTGTGTGGCCCTCAATGGTTCATTGATACAACTAGCAGTGGGTTCACATCTCCATGTGATTCGGGACTAAACATGTCCTTATATGAGCGTACCCCAATTGCTCCATTCTTATTTATCAACTCCTTGATAATAAGAACGTCAGAACTCAAATCTGATAGTACCACACCAATCATGTTAAACGTCTAGCAGCATCGCTTACATGATTCCCTAGGTATCAAATGATAGTGCCTGCAAGAACCATTCAATTATGGTTAGCGTACAGTACGGTCCCTTCAACTCATATATCCCGACCGATTCGACAACTATTGGTATATCGAGAGCTGTCAAAGAATTGATACTATTGTGTCATGTCGTAGTTGCATCGATGGTATAATCTATGAAACCCCTTTCATAATTACCACCATATTCTGACCAGAGATTTCATACTACATATACATGAGATCACATAGGATATCCACACCCGAAGGTAAGCAGTGAATCCCCGACTACAATGCATCGACTCCTATATGTTTCGACAAAACACCCAAGAGAATCGGTAAACAAGTCAAAGTGCAAAACTAGCATATAGAGTCTCAATATTGTCCCGGGTCATAAGGACTAATGGTGTACAACCATAAACTAGAACGTTTCCACTCTATAAGTGAGAACCACTTGTAAAGTCCTATATGGAGGGTTGTTCAGTGCACTCTACCAGGAGCACCTATCTGTATATTCGGACATCACAATATCCCCTACCAATGAAATATGGTACTCATATCGCAGATACTAGTCTCGAACTCGAGCGGCCTATATCCTTCTTAGCGGCGGCTGAATCGACTAGGAACTGTTTAGAATATACAGTATTGCAAATATGAGTTTTATGATACTCATCACATGAGCATCTCATATTTTTTTTACTATTTGTATATTCAAGGAATTTATCTATGCAACTAGCATGGGTACATAGATAAAGATGTGTCAAAACAATTATTTCAAATATTATTAAAATAAAATTGTTTATACATAGAGTTTCATTGTGAACACTCGGCCAACACTTGGCTCGACGAGCACCTACTCTAACAAGCAGTTGAATCTCGTCTCAGAATACTCTTATTCAAAAAACTGATCAACATGTCTTCATTCAATAAAATACTAATGTTTTCCAGAGAAGATTTTGACGACTGGAAAAACAGAATGCAGGCTCATTTAGCTGCACAAGATGACGACATGTGGTATGTCATTACTGATGGTCCCATGAAGATCCTAAAAGAAAATACAGCAGTTGCCATTACGGATGGGGCACCTCATCGCATAGAAAAGCCTAGAGAGGAATAGACAACTGAGGATAAGAGGAAAGCCAACCTAGATAATGTGGCTAAGGATATCTTATATAAAAAGCTGGATAAAGTCACTTTCAGCAAAATCAAGATGTGCAAAACTGGCAAAGAGATATGAGAGAAACTGATCCAGCTGTGTGAAGAAAACGAGCAAACAAAAGAGAACAAGCTATCAGTTGTTGTTCAGAAATTTGACAATATCAAGATGAAGGCTGGAGAATCCATACACAAATATGATGAAAGGATCAGTGGTATTATCAACGAGCTGAAGGCACTTGGAAAATGAGTATCACAAACTTGCTCGATCATTTGAGAATGTTAGAACTGAGTAAACTGATCCCAATGACAACAAAACAGAAACTGATGAGTTAGTTGAACTGTTGAGTCTAAAAAGGGATATTGCACTGCAAAAAGCTGAAATGATTGAAAATCAAGCTTTGATATGTCAGTTAATAAACAAAAATTTCAAAACATACTGAACTGATTCAAGCTTGGAACAAGTCTTCAGTTGCATTGACTGAAATGCAGAATTCACAAAAATCTGTTGATGATAAAACTGGTTTAGGCTTTAACAGTCATAATGAAAATTCTGCAAGTGATACACATCCAAAGTTGAATGAAAACAAAGGAAAGTACATTACCTTTGTACAATCAACTATGGTAAATGAATTCTCAGAACCAAGTAAACAAGCTGTTCAATTGACTGAAAGTAAGAAAAAAGGCAAATTGTATGGAATTGGATATAGCCCTGAGAGTTCAACTGATTCAAGAAACTGGTCACCTAAACTATTCAGTTACAAAAATCAGTACTCAAGGAATGAATATTACAATTACTACAACTGTAAGCCAGTTCAGAAATGATATCAAAAGAACAGTCAGTTGAAAAAGGATACAAATCATACTGTTTCATCCTCACATCACACACATATTGCCAAGAATTCAAGAAAAACCATTTGGAACACGGCAACTGGTAAGTCAGTTAGACTGGTCCAAGTCGGGGTTCCTAAAGGACTAATCAGTTTAGGACCCAAATGAATATGAGTACAAAAATTATATAATGTGTGTGATTGCAGGTAACAGGAACAAACAAAGATCAACTTGGTATCTAGACAGTGGCTGTTCGCGGCATATGACAGGAGATGCAAATTTGCTATCTCAACTGATCAAATATACTGGACCAAACATGAGTTTTAGAGACAACTCCAAAGGTAAAACTGTGAGTAAGGGTAAGTTTATCAATGGTAACTTTACAATTAAAAATGTTTTGCTAGTTGAGAATTTGAAGTATAACTTGATAAGCATAAGTCAGTTATGCGACAATAATTTCTCAGTTCAGTTTGACATACACACTTGTTCAGTTAGAGACTCAATTGATGAGGTCATCCTAACTGGAAATCGTTGTGGAAACACTTACAAAGTCAGTTGGACAGAACAACCTTATGCACCAGTTTGTTTCATTTCTTCTAAGTTTTCTAAAAACTGGTTGTGGCATAAGAGGTTGAACTACTTAAACTTTAAATATATTGCTTATCTGAGTAACCATGATCTTGTAACTGGTTTGCCCAAAATAGATTTTTCAAAAGATAAAGTTTGTTCAGCATGTCAGTTTGGTAAACGAGTAAGATCTTCATTCAAAAATAGAGGTTGTAAATCATCTTCCCGATGCTTAGAACTGTTACATATGGATCTTTTTGGTCCAATACCAGTCAGGGGGAATGAAATACACCTTAGTAGTTGTGGATGATTTTTCAAGATTTACATGGGTTATTTTTCTCAAATCCAAAGACCAAACTACCGCACAACTGATTAAGCTCTTCAAAAGACTTTTAAATGAAAAATCAATTGGGATTGATCGAATAAGGTCTGACAGAGGGACTGAATTCGTCAATCAAAATTTTTCAACGTTTTTAGAAAATACTGGAATCAAGCATTAGCTCTCAGCAGCTAGAACACCTCAGCAAAATGGTGTAGCTGAGAGAAGAAATCGGACCCTTAAAGAAGCTGCTAGAACAATGCTTGCTGATTCTAGTATTTCTCAAAGATTTTGGGCTGAAGCAGTAAACACTGCATGTTACACTCACAACAGATCAATGATTAATAAGAATAATGTGAAAACACCATATGAGATCTGGCATGGAAGAAAAAATGTAGTTTCTTATTTCAAAATATTTGGCTGCAGATGTTTTATTCTTGATAATGGTAAAAATCATTTAAAAGCCTTTGATGCTAAATCTGCAGAGGGAATATTTTTGGGATATTCTTCAGTTAGCAAAGCATATAGAGTTTTTAATAAAATCTCTTTAAATATTGAAGAATCTATTCATGTTGTTTTTGATGAAACTGTGCTAACTGATAAGCCAACTGATCCAGTTGAGCTAGTTGATCGTTTTACAGAGATCAATTTGGAGGTTGATAATGAAGAAGAAAATCATATCAATAGAAATATCCTTCAAACACCTGAACCAGAAATACTAGATCAATAAGTTGAACAAGAACCTGCTCCTAATAATTAGTTGGTAGAGCAAACAAATGATATTTAGTTACCAACTGATACAGCTCCAACTGAAAATGAAAACATTCAGTTGCCAACAGAAGCAGTTGCTGATATTGAAGCAACAAATACTCTGCTCAGATGGAAGAAATCACATCCTCCAGAATTGGTGATAGGTAATCCATCTGACCCGGTAAGAACAAGAAATCAAATGCTTAATTTGTTCATTCATTTTGCTTTTGTCTCACAACTAGAACCAAAGAAAACTGACGAAGCTCTTGCTGATCCTAATTGGATAAATGCAATGCAAGAGGAGCTAAATCAGCTTACCCATAACAATATCTAGAACTTAGTTCCAAGACCAGTTTGTAAAACAATTATAGGTACAAAATAGTTATTCAGAAACAAACAAAATGAAGATGGTTCTGTTGCACGCAACAAAGCAAGACTTGTAGCACAAGGATGTAGGCAGGAAGAAAGAATTGACAATGATGAAACATATGCACCAGTTGCAAAACTGGAAGCAATCAGAATGTTCCTTGCCTATGCATCACTCAAGAACTTCAAAGTCTACCAAATGTATGTAAAAAGCGCATTTCTGAATGGTCAGTTGCAAGAAGAAGTTTATGTTGAACAACCACCAGGTTTTATCAATCACTCTTTTCATGATCATGTCTATCATTTGAACAAAGCTTTATATGGTCTTAAACAAGCTCCAAGAGCTTGGTATGAGACACTTTCAAAATTCTTAACTGATCATGATTTTACTATTAGATCAGTTGACAAGACCTTGTTCAAATTCTCTAAGAATGATCACATTTTACTTGTGCAAATATATGTTGATGATATTATATTTGGGTCAACTAACCCCAAATTACGTGAGAAATTTTCCAAATTAATGCAGGACAAATTTGAGATGAGTATGATGGGTGAACTGACATTCTTTCTCGGACTACAAGTGAAGCAACTGGACACTGGTATTTTTATCAGTCACACCAAATACATGATGGAATTGCTCAAGAAATTTGGCATGGATACATGTTCATCTGCAAGTACTCCCATGAGCTCATCAGTCAAACTGGACAATGATCGAGGGAGAATATCAGTTGAGACGACACTCTACAGAGGTTTTATAGGTTCATTATTGTACCTAACTGCTAGTCGTCCTGATATTGTATTTGCTTTTTACATGTGTGCGAGATTTCAAGAAAATCCTAAGCAATCGCATTTTACTGTTGCCAAAAGAATTTTAAAATATCTAAAAGGCACTCAAAATGTGGGATTATGGTACGCTAAAGACTCTTCTTTCAATTTAGTTTGATATTCAGATGCAGATTATGCAGGACGTAAGCTAGATCGTAAAAGCACCAGTGGATCTTGTCAGTTTCTAGGAGACAGACTGATCTCATGGTTCAGCAAGAAGCAAACATCCATAGCTACTTCCACTACCGAAGCAGAATACCTTGCTGCTGGAAGCTGCTGTGCCCAACTGCTCTGGATTCAGCAACAACTAAAAGATTATGGAGTTGATACTAAAGAATCTCCCATATTTTGTGATAATACAAGCACGATTGCGATAACTTACAATCCAGTTCTTCACTCAAGGACCATGCAGATTGATGTCAGTCATCATTTCATCAGATATCATGCTCTGAAGAAAGCTATCAGACTAGAATGTGTCTACTGAACACCAAGCTGCTGACATCTTCACCAAACCATTACCAGAGACTAAGTTTTCTCACTTTCACAATATACTTGGTTTAATTTATTTATCTTAATTATATCAGTTTTATTGCTGCTTTGTCAATTGATGATCATTTAGTTTGTCATTTAAGTGCTTATCAACTGATGTCAGTTAGTCATTTATCAGTTATTGTATTAAGTTCGTTAACTGTTTGTCAACTTATGTAAGTTAGTCATCTATCAGTTATTGTATTCAGTTCGTTAACTATTTATCAAACTGATGAAAGTTAAGCTTTGCAGAAATATAAAGAGACAACAACAATGATACAAATCAATATTTCATTAAGAACGAAGCTGATATCATACAACCTCACTCAGTTCACATCCTACCGCATCTTGCCAAACATTTAACCAATTAATCAGTTCATGGAAACGCAGCTCTATGAAGGACTCTGAAGTAGAGATCTTTTCTAGTTGATGCCACTCTTTCCACAGCAGCACATGCCTCAAAACTAGATCAGTGGCAAGCAGTGAAACGTGAAAGACGTTAAAACGCCTGAAGTACTTTCTTGCTACAGCTCTCTGCCTGGCAGTAGGAACTGAACTGTGTCGTCCAATACACTGGAGATCTTTAACTTTAACCCTAGAAGGCATGACATTATTCCAGACTTTTTCTTCAATGTCTTTCTTCATAGCTTCCGGTTGAGGAAGTGTCCTTGATGTAACTAAGATATGAGTATTGCTGCAGGCATACAAATTGTTTGAATTAGACATTTTGAACTATTGATATCTGAGTTTTTCTTATCTTATTTATAGACATGCTACATTTAATTGAAGAAGATGAAGAGACTGAAGTCAATTGAAATGTCTTTTGGTTTACTCAGACTGAGTTTTTCTTACCCTTTATTTTAATTTTATGCAGTTATTGATGGGGAATATCGATTTGAAAAGTTAACTGAGAAGACAATAGTCAGTTGGTCTTCAACTGAACTGACTGAATTTTCAACTAGTCATTCAGCTGCTGATCTAACTGATCTTCTCCGATAAGTTAAATAATAAATCGAATAATATTCTATATTAAATGATGTGACTGTTTGTCGAAGCATTAATTGCTGTCTTTGAACGAATAGTATTTTGGAACGTGGACCCACGTAATCCATTAATACTCTACACACGCTTTTACCATACGTTTCTAATTCAAATTTTCCTAGACTGACACGTGTCCAATAATTTGAATAGTCACTTACATCAGTACTATACCCGCTACAATTAAGTTTTTCTCCTTACGCTTACTTCAAATTTACAGAGCAAAAACAAATTCAAGTTTACTTTCTCGTAGAAAAACATTCAATCAAATGGCAAATCAGATCCTAGCTCATGTCATGAACGCAATGGCAATCAACTTTGACTCAGTTATGACTGTATCAGATGAAGCTATGAAGAACATCTTCATCAAACTGGAAGCAGCTGGATTGAAACAATTTTTGGGATTATCTTCCCAAGAAATCTATACTAAAGAGATTTTGTATCTCTATGCCAACGGCTATGTCACTACAACTAGCTGTATCGCATCTATCGTCAATGATCAGCTGCTGATCATTGATGAGGAGTTCTTCTGCAGCCTATTTCAATTGCCTACTGATGGGCTAGTTAATCACTCTGAAGTGAAGGCATTTGATATTGAGGAGATGGAAACCATTCTATCTGCTGATGGTCGGAAAATAAAAGTTTCCAATCCCAAGAAGGAGCTGAAGCCAAAAGTGCAAATTCTGGCAGATATCGTATCTAAATGGCTTTTTGCAAAGGCTAGATCCTTTGCTGCACTTACTCTTGAAAAATTTCAGGCTATGAATGCTATCATGGCTGGTCGGAAATTGAATTGGAAGAACATAATTTTCAACATCACGAGGAATATGTTTCAATCGTCCAAGCATTCAAAGGGTTATGCAGTGCAGCTCAACTATTTTCTGAAAGTCAAAGGGCTTGTAATGCCCAAGATTTTGATTCGGTTAATATGAGATTATTGATTATGAATTGATATAATTATAGACGGGATATCACGAGACCAGATTGGCCAAAGCATATGAAGGGTGCAATTTTTAGGACAGAACTATTGGCGCCCGAGCGGTAGAAAATAACCGCCCGAGCGCCAATGTTCAACAGGAGCAAGTTTTGGGCAGAGGATGCGGCGCCCGAGCGGTAGTTTAGCACCGCCCGAGCGCCGACCGAAATTCATGAAAAATAGACACGTATCATTAACCGAGCAACTTGATATATATATATATATACGTATATCTTGCTATATTCTTCAAAAACCAGCAGAAGGAATCGAGAAAAGGTTTCTGTGAAAGAGTGAAAAATCCTTATGCCTTTATACTTCAATCCGTCCGTCCGAATCGTAATCTGACTTCAGTACTGCAATCCTATCAACGTAGGCTACAACTTGACGTAAGTTTTGCTACGTTTTGACATGCTTTGAAATTATGTCATTGTCAGAATTGAATAGGATTCATATATGATGTTCTTGTCATGTTAGACATCATAGAATCGAAGTCAGATTGAGAAACAGACTGATTATGGAATTGTTATGATTTTCTGATTATATTGATTTGAAATCGGACAGATTTAGATTATGAATGAGATACAGACTATATCGGATATGAGTTATGATTTGTAATTGATGTCTGTTGATATGGTAGTGACGGGGATACTGAGATTGTGTCGTTCTGTCGTGAATTGGATTAAATCCAGATTAATCAGATTCAGTGTTGAACTGAGAATAGAATATTGATATTATGATTCTCGACATGTCGTTTCAGATTTACAGAGATAGTCTTGAGTTCAGAACTGAGATTGCGGCAGACCGAGACTACAAACGGAAGGTATAATTCAATGTGGTATTGGGAGATCGACTTGAGTCGGTTTAGACTTGAGTTTCCCTAAAGCACATACTTTACTTTATTGCAGTGATATTGCATTGATTTGATTGATATACTTGTTCTCTTGATTTATAGATAGCAGGTATCTGACGGGAAATCTTGTGACAGAAGTGCCTGATAGTGGTGGGATCGCCACGTGCACATTGCACGATGTTACAGGATAGTGTAGACATTTTGGGACGGAAGTGCCTGACAGTGGCGGGATCGCCACGGGCACATTGCACGATGTCTCAAGATGGGATATTAGCGATAGAGCTACAGTCCATGACGGATAGGTCAGGACACCGGATGTTGGTTATATCAAGTAATAGGATTGGAATTCTTCTATTACGGAATTCGATATAGGAACACCATATTTGGTTATATCGAGTAATAGGAACAGAGTTCCTTCTATTACGGAATTCGATATAGGAATACCACTTTTGGAAACCGAGATCCCTAGACTAGGATGGAGTCTAGTCTGAAACGTGGAGTCACGTATATGTTTGACAGTCTACGATTGTTTATGTTTCAGATTTTGATACATATATCTGTTACCTGATTACATGCTTTATGTTTGTTTATATGATTGCATGTTTCGTTGATTTATACTGGGATTTATTCTCACCGGAATTATCCGGCTGTTGTCTTGTCTGTATGTGTACATGACAATAGGTGGGACAGGATCAGGGTCCAGGAGATGAGGAGAGATCGTGATAGAGTGGAGACTTCGGACTTGGATGTATATAGGGTTTTGACACTTGATATTTAGATGTTGAACCTTAGTTTTACTGATTTGTAGATCGTACATGACATGTACTTTATTTTATACTGAGTTGTATATTAGTTTATTTCACTACGTTCCGCATTTTAAAAAGAAAAAAATTTTAGACCCTGTTTTATAATTGATTAATTAGTCCCAATGATGATTAAGAACTTGATTAGCGTCCGGGTCCCCACAACAGGTGGTATCAGAGCGATAGATCCTTTAGACTGAGATAGGAGCTAGTGAGTGGGGTAGAATGTGTTTTTCTTTCCTGCTTTTGATTGCTAGCATGAATTCCTGTTTTAATACATATTTGCCTGAATATCTGATTTTGATATGGTTTTGTGTATTATTCGGAATGGATCAGCTGTAAGATGATCCGAGGATGATTGAAACAGGGTTATTGCTGGGATTGCTAACCTCTTTGATTTCAGATATGCCTCCGAGAAGGATACCAGAACAGGGGAGTACATCAAATCCTCCTATGGATGTGACCCCTACTCCAATGGAGCAATTGTTGAAAAGATTTCATTCTTTCCATCCACCGACTTTGAAAGGTACGGAGAATTCCGTTGAATGTGAAAGTTGGTTGGACGATATTGAATCGATGTTCGAATCTTTGGAATATACGGAGGAAAAGAGGGTGAAACTGATAGGACACCAACTGCATGACGTTGCTAAACACTGGTGGATTACGACGAAACGGGCATTGGAACAACGAGGTACGGCCGTTACCTGGAGTGTGTTTAAGTCTGAATTTTATCTACGGTTCTTTCCAGTATCTTATAGGAAGGACAAGGGAGCCGAGTTCGCAAACTTGAGACAGGGCCAGCTAAACATTGAGGACTATGTGGCTAAGTTCTCTACATTGCTCAGATTTGCTCCCCACGTAGCTGAACATGATGAGGCCATTGCGGACCAGTTCATAAATGGCCTG
The DNA here is from genome assembly GCF_025594145.1 of Primulina tabacum. Classification (NCBI taxonomy): domain Eukaryota; kingdom Viridiplantae; phylum Streptophyta; class Magnoliopsida; order Lamiales; family Gesneriaceae; genus Primulina; species Primulina tabacum. The sequence continues at coordinate 23,927,327 of NC_134560.1, read as the reverse complement.
AATCCTGAAATCTTCACCCTGGTGAATACCGGGAAGCCAAACAATTTCACCGATGCCTTGAATAGAGCCAAGGAACTGAAGCAGGTCTGATGAGACAGAGAGATGCTTCGTTTGTGCTTCCTGTATCGGGACAGCAACAACCACCTCCTCGATTTGAAGGTGGCAGTAGCAGTAGCAGGAAGAAGGATTTCTTGAGGGCTAGAGGGAAGTAATTCAAGAAATCAGGAACTAGCTCGTCCAGTTCAAGTGGCTCGAGACAGATTAGTCAAGGCCAGAGTTATACAGGACCGTACTATAGTGCTTGTGGAGGGAGGCATTCCACAGAGCAGTGCCGAGGAGTGGGTGGCAGCTGTCGTATTTGTAGACAGCAGGGACACTTTGCTCGAGTGTGTCCCCAGAGGAGTGCCCAGGGATCGCAGGCAGCTGAGTCATCGGGATCAGTGGCTCAGACCGGTAGACGACCATCTGCCGTTCATACTTTTCAGCCAGTACCGTCTACTCTGTCACAGCAGAGGCCAGGAGGGGGCCAGACCGCGAGCCAGCCTCCTAGAAAGCAGGCCCGATTGTTTGCCTTGACTGAGGAGCAGGCACAGGATGCACCTGACGATGTAGTGGCAGGTAACTGTTTTATTTTTGGTTATTCTGCATATGTATTGATAGATACTGGTGTATCACATACATTTATATCTGAGAGGTTTGCATTGAGTCATGCATTACCTATTGAGTCAATGTCTACGGTAGTGTCTGTCTCTTCCCCGTTAGGGACATGTTTGATATCGGTAAAGACTGTGAAATCTGGTATACTGTAGTACGATGGGCATACGATTGAGTTAGACTGTATTGTGCTTGGTTTATCTGATTTTGATTGTATTATCGGTATCGATATGTTGACCAAGTACCGAGCTACAGTTGATTGTTTTCACAAGATAGTAAGATTCAGACCTGAGATGGCTGAGGAGTGGAAATTTTACGGTAAGGGTTCTCGAGCTAGAATTCCTTTGATATCTGCGATAAATATGACTTGATTATTTCAGAAAGGAGCGGATGGATTCCTGGTATATTCAGTTGATTTACTGAAGTCGAGCCCATCATTGGCGGACTTGCCAGTGGTGTGTGAGTTTGCTGATGTCTTTCCAGATGAGATTCCTGGATTGCCTCCGATTCGAGAGATAGACTTCAGCATTGAGTTGATGCCAGGAACAGTTCCGATTTCGAGGGCTCCGTACAGGATGGCCCCGATTGAGTTGAAAGAGTTGAAAGAACAGTTGGAGGATTTACTGGCCAAGGGGTATATCAGACCGAGTGTTTCTCCTTGGGGCGCTCCAGTACTGTTCGTGAGGAAGAAGGATGGGTCGATGAGACTTTGTATCGACTACCGGCAACTGAACAAGGCAACGGTAAAGAATAAATACCCATTGCCTCGCATTGATGATTTATTTGATCAGTTGCAGGGTTCTTCGGTGTATTCTAAGATCGATCTGAGTTCTGGATACCATCAACTGAGAGTCAGGAATTCTGATATCTCAAAGACTGCATTCAGAACTAGGTATGGACACTATGAGTTTATTGTCATGCCGTTTGGTTTGACAAATGCACCAGCTGTATTCATGGGATTGATGAACCGTGTTTTCCAAAGATATCTGGATGATTTTGTAATCATATTCATTGACGATATATTGATTTATTCAAAGAATGTGATAGAGCATGCTGATCATCTGAGGACTGTGTTGAGAATTTTGAGGGCGGAGGAACTGTATGCTAAATTATCGAAATGCGAGTTCTGGTTGAAACAGGTGGTATTTCTGGGACATATCATATCCGGAGACGGGATATCAGTTGATCCCAGTAAGGTTGAGGCAATGATGTCGTGGCCGAGACCGACATCTGTACCAGAGATACGCAGCTTTATGGGTTTGGCAGGATATTATCGCCGATTTATTAAAGATTTTTTGAGTATTGCCAAACCGATTACACAGTTGACTCAGAAGAATGCTCCATTTGTGTGGACAGAAGACTGTGAATCCAGTTTTCTGGAATTGAAAAAGAGATTGACCAGTGCGCCTGTGTTGACGATTCCTTCAGGTACTGGTGATTTCGTTGTTTATTGTGATGCATCTCACCGAGGATTGGGTTGTGTTTTGATGCAGCGGGGGCATGTGATTGCTTATGCCTCGAGACAGCTGAAACCCCATGAATCTCGATATCCAATTCATGATCTTGAATTGGCAGCCATCGTCTTTGCATTAAAGATATGGCAACATTATCTGTACGGTGAGAAATTTGAGATATATTCTGATAACAAAAGCTTGAAATATCTCTTTTCACAATCAGAATTGAATATGAGACAGCGGAGATGGCTGGATTTATTGAAAGACTTTGATTGTGAGATTAAATATTATCTAGGGAAATCCAACGCAGGAGCAGATGCGCTTAGTCGAAAGGTATGTGCACTATCCTTATCGACGATAGGTGTTTCGAATTTGATAGAAGACTGCTGTTTGTCTGGATTAGCTTTCGAAACAGATTGTCAGCCTCTGAGATTAAGTGCGATTCGAGCTGAACCAGCATTGATAGTGAGAATCAAAGAGGCACAGAAGGTTGATCAGAACATACAGAATTCGATTGCAATGGTCAGAGCGGGACATCGATCGGAATACCAGGTTCAAAATGGTATTTTGTATGTGAATAATCGTCTTGTTGTACCAAATGTTCCGGATTTGAGACAGCGAATACTGACAGAAGCGCACAACAGTCATTTTAGCATTCATCCTGGTGGCAGAAAAATGTACAATGATTTAAAGGCACAGTATTGGTGGAAACAAATGAAATCTGATGTGACTAAATTTGTAGCCAAATGTCTGAATTGCCAACAGGTGAAAGCTGAAAGAAAGAAACCAGGAGGATTGTTGCAGAGTTTGTCCATTCCTGAATGGAAATGGGATTACATTTCCCTGGATTTTGTGACGCAGTTACCGAGATCCTCCCGAGGTTATGATGCAATTTGGGTCGTAATTGATCGATTGACCAAATCTGCATGTTTTATTCCATACAAAATGACGTATAGATACGATTAGATGGACGATATCTATGTCAAAGAAGTTGTTAGATTGCATGGAGTGCCGAAGTCTATTGTTTCAGACCGTGACCCTCGGTTTACTTCGCACTTCTGGCAGAGTTTGCAGCAGGCTCTCGGTACGAAGTTACATTTGAGTACCGCATATCATCCACAGACCGACGGACAGTCAGAGCGGACTATCCAGACACTGGAGGATATGCTGAGAGCAGTAGTGCTAGATTTCAGCACTAATTGGCAAGCTGCATTGCCGCTTTGTGAATTTTCGTACAACAACAGCTATCAGACGAGTATTGAGATGGCACCATTTGAAGCGTTGTACGGAAAGAAGTGTAGATCCCCTCTTTACTGGGATGATATCTCTGAAGCTCCTGAGACTGGACCTGACATGATCAGAGATATGACTGAAAAAGTAAAGTTGATTCAAAAGAAAATGAAGGCAGCTCAAGACCGACAAGCCAAATATGCCAACCTCAGACGACGACCGTTGGTATTTGAGGTGGGAGACCGAGTATTCTTGAAAATTTCGCCTTTCAGAGGAGTTGTCAGATTTGGCAAGAAAGGGAAACTGTCTCCACGATACGTTGGCCCTTATGAAATTCTTGAAAAGATAGGAGATCGTGCCTATCGACTCGTATTACCGCCTTCATTATCTGGAATACATGATGTCTTTCATGTATCAATGCTGCGGAAATATCTCCCTGATGATTCCCATGTTATTCAGCCAGACGAGACCGAGCTGGATGAGACATTGAGTTATGTCGAGAAACCGATCCGGATTATCGATCGTAAAGAAAAATAGCTCAGAACAAAGACGATTCCTCTTGTGAAAGTTCAATGAACTCGTCATGGCATTGAAGAAGCTACTTGGGAGACTGAATTAGATATGAGACAAGAATTCCCAGCATTGTTTCACTGATGTAAATTTTTATTCAACTTTAAGTACATTCCTTCTCAATGATATGATTTGACAATCTGTGATTTCGAGGACGAAATCGTATCTCAGGGGGGGAGAAATGTAATGCCCGAGATTTTGATTCGGTTAATATGAGATTATTGATTATGAATTGATATAATTATAGACGGGATATTATGAGACCAGATTGGCCAAAGCATATGAAGGGTGCAATTTTTAGACAGAACTATTGGCGCCCGAGCGGTAGAAAATAACCGCCCGAGCGCCAATGTTCAACAGGAGCATGTTTTGGGCAGAGGATGCGGCTCCCGAGCGGTATTTTGTGAACGCCCGAGCGCCAGTGCATAATAAACAAGCGCATGGACAGAGAATGCCGCGCCCGAGCGGTAGTTTAGCACCGCCCGAGCGCCGACCGAAATTCATGAAAAATAGACACGTATCATTAACCGAGCAACTTGATATATATATATATATATACGTATATCTTGCTATATTCTTCAAAAACCAGCAGAAGGAATCGAGAAAAGGTTTCTGTGAAAGAGTGAAAAATCCTTATGCCTTTATACTTCAATCCGTCCGTCCGAATTGTAATCTGACTTCAGTACTGCAATCCTATCAACGTAGGCTACAACTTGACGTAAGTTTTGCTACGTTTTGACATGCTTTGAAATTATGTCATTGTCAGAATTGAATAGGATTCATATATGATGTTCTTGGCATGTTAGACATCATAGAATCGAAGTCAGATTGAGAAACAGACTGATTATGGAATTGTTATGATTTTCTGATTATATTGATTTGAAATCGGACAGATTTAGATTATGAATGAGATACAGACTATATCGGATATGAGTTATGATTTGTAATTGATGTCTGTTGATATGGTAGTGACGGGGATACTGAGATTGTGTCGTTCTGTCGTGAATTGGATTAAATCCAGATTAATCAGATTCAGTGTTGAACTGAGAATAGAATATTGATATTATGATTCTCGACATGTCGTTTCAGATTTACAGAGATAGTCTTGAGTTCAGAACTGAGATTGCGGCAGACCGAGACTACAAACGGAAGGTATAATTCAATGTGGTATTGGGAGATCGACTTGAGTCGGTTTAGACTTGAGTTTCCCTAAAGCACATACTTTACTTTATTGCAGTGATATTGCATTGATTTGATTGATATACTTGTTCTCTTGATTTATAGATAGCAGGTATCTGACGGGAAATCTTGTGACAGAAGTGCCTGATAGTGGTGGGATCGCCACGGGCACATTGCACGATGTTACAGGATAGTGTAGACATCTTGGGACGGAAGTGCCTGACAGTGGCGGGATCGCCACGGGCACATTGCACGATGTCTCAAGATGGGATATTAGCGATAGAGCTACAGTCCATGACGGATAGGTTAGGACACCGGATGTTGGTTATATCGAGTAATAGGATTGGAATTCTTCTATTACGGAATTCGATATAGAAACACCATATTTGGTTATATCGAGTAATAGGAACAGAGTTCCTTCTATTACGGAATTCGATATAGGAATACCACTTTTGGAAACCGAGATCCCTAGACTAGGATGGAGTCTAGTCTGAAACGTGGAGTCACGTATATGTTTGACAGTCTACGATTGTTTATGTTTTAGATTTTGATACATATATCTGTTACCTGATTACATGCTTTATGTTTGTTTATATGATTGCATGATTCGTTGATTTATAGTGGGATTTATTCTCACCGGAATTATCCGGCTGTTGTCTTGTCTGTATGTGTACATGACAATAGGTGGGACAGGATCAGGCTCCAGGAGATGAGAAGAGATCGTGATAGAGTGGAGACTTCGGACTTGGATGTATATAGGGTTTTGACACTTGTTATTTAGATGTTGAACCTTAGTTTTACTGATTTGTAGACCTTACAGGACATGTACTTTATTTTATACTGAGTTGTATATTAGTTGATTTCACTACGTTCCGCATTTTAAAAAGAAAAAAATTTTAGACCCTGTTTTATAATTGATTAATTAGTCCCAATGATGATTAAGAACTTGATTAGCGTCCGGGTCCCCACAGGGCTGGTGACTGATGACTCTGAAAAATCATCAAAACTGAAAATCTTTAATGATAAGAATGTCCAGCCACCAAAGCATAAACTGGACATATCTCCTGAGCAGTTCTTGAAAGTAAAGAAGGAGATTGGGACACAAGAGGCTCCCAAATAAGTTCAGAAAGAGAAGACTCTTCAGAAGAAGACAATCAAGCGCAAGTTGATTGTCAGTGAAACTGACTCTGAGAAGACTCCATCTCCCAAAGTCATCGAAAAGCCAAGAACCTTGAAGACAAAACCTGCTGTTGCAGTTGGGATCATCCTAACTGAAAGACTGATGTAGTCGGGGGCTCAACAGCCTATCAAGACTATCCATCTGAAACTATTCCAACTGAATCCTCAAATGAGGATCAGTTACCTATGTCTTCTGTTCTACCAAAGAAGAAGAAGGTCACCGAATCTGGTGAAAAGAAGAAACTTGCTAGAGTTAAGGCTCCATTGATCATTATCTCTGGCTACACCCCTCTACCTCTGGCCAGACCAAAGGGGATAGTGATCAGAGAACAATTGATGCGACTACTTCAGGGTTGAGCATTCCTCATGCCCTGACTGACTCAAAAGGCAAGGGAAAAATTCAAGAAGAGTCCATGCCAACCAACGAAATCCAAACGCACATTGATACTTCCATCACTTATAAAAAATCATGCACATTGATCTCGTTGACTCGGAGAATGTTGTTATGAATGTAGTCAAGGCATCTACCATTGTTCAAGCTCTGGAGAGAAAGAACTATTTCTTCAATTAACTGAGAGCAAAGAGGCTACAGCAGATAGTTGCTCAACTGTGACTGAACTATGATCCTACCAGTACAACTGCATACAATGACAAACCTGTGCATGACCAACTAGACTCGGATCTTCTCTCGTTGTAGATGGAGATAAAAAATTTGGGAAATGGATCAAGGACTGATCATTCTGGCAGCCTCCCAAGGTTTTTCATCAGAAGAGCCAGCTGAACCATCAGTTCAAGAGCCTTCCACATCAGTTGCTCAAATAACATCATCTTCAGTACCTCCCTCTTCAACTGCTGATCCGAAGCTTTATTCTGAAGCTGAATTATCATTAGCCAATCTTGATGAGGTCATCAAATCAGTAACTTATGATATTAAGTTTGAAACACCCAAATTAGTTGAAGATATTGTCTTCACTATGGAACCAGCAGATCAGCCGATCGTTACTGAAAAACTAGTAGAACATATTTTTGTTGAAAAACCAGCTGATCAAGCTGTTATACAGATGAACCAGTCGAGAAGGCTATTTTTGGAGAAACTAAAAGAGCCAGTTCAGTCAGTTGTTATGACTGAACAGGAAGATTTTGAACAAACTGAAGAGGCTCAGCTGCACTAAGTTACAACTGAAGAACTGCCAGCTGAAGAGCCAGTTATTCAACCGACTGAAGAACCAGTTTTGGAATCAGCTGTGCAATAAACTGAACAATTTACTGTCTCAGCTGAACATCAATCTGAAGAACCTTCTACTACTTTTGTTCTTCCAAATGTCTCTTCTTGTCCCCAGCCTCAACAGGAACTTACAACTAAAAATATTCCAAAAATGGTGACGTATGAAACTGAAGCAACTGATGGCACTATGGTTGTCTTTACTCAACAAGAACGGGTGCAGATTCCACAAAATTCCGGAGCCATGTCTCCTGGTATTTCAGATATTGATGCCCTCTTTGAAGAAATTCAGACTGTTCATACCAACCTTGTCAGTATGATGAATGTCATTTCTGAAATACATTCAACTCAGCTTGCGCACTCATTGAAGCTTAACTCTACCAATGAGTTTACCACGAACATACTTGATCAAATCAATCATAATGTGACTTATCACTTTCTCCAGATGGAAGAAATCAAGAAAGACAGACTGTCGACTGAATCTCATTTTCAGATTCAAGCATTAGTCGGCAGATGCTTTGATTTTCTGGAGAATACAATCACCAAAAGGATTGATATGCTGCAAAACATTATTATGAATGTTGGATCAGATATCGCAGCGGATGTTCGAATTCTATCCAAGAAATTTGATGTACTTGACAAAAAGGGGGAAATAAGAGAGATAGAAGACTTAAAAGATCATAAAGGAGAAGACAAAGGAAAGAAGAAGAAATGAAGATCAACTAACTTCAGTTATTGGTTGAAGACTATGGCATGAAATCATTATTCTTTTATTCTTTGTACGAATATGTACATTAGAAGAATTATTTTATCTACAATGAGTTCGAAGAATAATTATGAGTTCAGTTGATCAGTTCATACTTTACAAGTTTTTTCAAACACCAAAAAGGGGGAAATTGTTAGAAACTTAATTTCTGTTGTTTGACAAACTAAGTGTTTAATTTATTGGATTAATTGATTAAGTAGCTTGAAGTAACTGAACTACATAAATTAACTGACAGTTGTCTAACTGAAGATTAATGCGCAGTTTATCGAAGGCAACTGAAACCAACTGAATTGAACTTACGAAGACAACTGAAGTTGTGAGCTTACCAGCGATTTCTTATCAGCTGATCATTTAGCTGTACACGTCATCAATTGTTGAGAAGGGCATTCAACCGACAACAGTACAAAGCAGACTGCAACTCGTAGTGTAACGCCGCATTTTAGAGCTTACATTGTACGAATGTCAGAGGAATATTGACGTGGAAATCAATGGGTATAAAGATTAAAATTATATTTAATGTTACCGTTGAAGAAAAGCCTATAAATAGGTGAGAAGAGCAGTTGAGAAAATAATCGATCTATCTATTCACTTAATCTTGCTGTTACCTTGCTAAATTTATCGCTCTTACTCAAGAATCAAAAAGCTCACACTTATCAGATTTATTCATAGCATTTGAGGCTATTTTTCGAGCCTATAAGCACAAACTGTTTTGTTGTTAATTTGATCTTCTTCTAGATCAGTTGTGCTAAGTTAAGTCGAAGAACTGTGAGATATTTTGTAAACTAAGAGTTTCAGTTTTGGCAGAGTTAAGTCTAAATTGAAGTGGGTCTGTACAAGCCTTGTATATATCAAAGTATTTTAATGCATATCCTATCCTTGTGATAGAAGGGGTGACATAGGAGTAATTAAAATCTCCGAACATCCATAAATCTTTCTTTGTTCTTACTTCAATTATTTATTCTATCTTTCAGTCAGTTTATTTCTGCAACTGTTATCAGTTAAACTGATTGTCATTGACTGACAAGATTCCTAGTTTCAGTTTGTCACTAAACTGACACTTCATTCGAAAAGATTCTAAAATCGTGAGTGTTTATTCAACCCCTCCCCCCCCTTTTTTAAACACTCTCAACCAATCAACCAATCCTAACAAATTGATATTATTATAGTGATCCTGGTTTATGGCTCGTTCCCACCCCATGAGATTTATCCCTTATGTGCCATGGATTTTTAGATGTAATTATTAGAAATTCTAAGAGATCGAAAATGGAAGATTGTGTGTCCGATGCAAAAGATGAAGACGTGTAAAATATTGGAAGCCCTCGCAATAATTTGCATTTGCATCCCTGCATTCACTCAGGTTATGGGCTTAGATCCATGTCTGGCTCATATGGATCTAGTAATGTTGGTGATGGATAATCATTGTTTTTTTTTATTATTGAATGTCATATTATGATATAAATACGATATATAGTAATATGCATGTATGTATATTATTAAATTATATAGTTGCATGGATCCGGCAAACATACAAACTCTGGAACAAAATTTTAAATTAAAATGATTCGAAAATTTTAAAAATTAAAATCCCTAATTTTGAATAAGATTAAAAATTTATATTAAACCACAAAAGTAAAAATGAAAAGAGTTGAATTTATTCTTTCCTTTCATCAACCATGGTTGCATGATGAAGACTACACGCCGTTAGTGTTTGGCTCATATAATTGGAGAGGCCTTGACGCCAGAAAGCTGTGGCATCCACCGGCTATACGATCTGAATTGAGTGGAACTCCCATGACTTCGTCTGATATTATTGAGAGAACTCATGGCAACCGTCCACTACAATTCAATATCGACGGGTCGGTTTGATATGTGGAAATAAAAGGCATCATATAATTGGATCCATATTAAACGTGAGGCGAAACATGGAGAAGTTTCATAGGAATGCAATTGGATTCTACATTTTAGAAATAATGATTGGTTGATATTATTTGGGATCATAATTGTCTAATTGGACTCTACGCCTAATAAGGAAATACGATTTCTATTTTTAATCAGAAGGTGGTGCAAATGTCAAAATATTAAAAGAAAATTGATAAAATAAAAATTCATAATTTATATCTTGAATTTATTTTGAAATAATCAGTAACCATTATCTGTTTCATTTTCAGATATTTGTGATGACGTCTCGTAACGCACTTTCAATCATTCTTGATCAAAACAAGTTGAATAGCCTAACTTTAATGATTATTTCAAAATTTAAAGATTGTTATGAACTCCTAAAAGATAGCGTATGTGCTTGATAAGAAGCAATCGAAGGAAGAACCTTTGGACGTCAGTGAGACTGAATTGGCTAAGCTTGAGAAATGGTGAGACCATGATCTTCAAGCTAAAAGCTACATTAATCTTCTATGTTTAATGAATTGTAGAGGAGGTTCGAGAAGGCGGGAATGCTGCTGACATTCACCTTCATCTGAAAGAGTTGTATGGTGTACAAAATTACTAAGAGAGACATGATACTGTTAAAGAACTTATGGCTACACGCCTGTGAGATGGGACTTCGGTCCATGGGCATGGTGTTAGGATGATTGGGCTAATTGAGAAGCTGATGGAACTCGACATGGTTATTCCTAGTGATCTCTCGACTGATCTCCTCGTTTGATGGATTCGTGGTCAATTTTAATACAAAAAGCTTGAGGCCGCCCTTGAAGCGTTGGTCAACATGCTTACAACTTATGAGGCCACAATCAAGATGGAAAAGTATGTTCTTCTAGTGGGCTCTTCGTCCGGTACAAAAAAAAGAGCTCAAAATAAAGGGAAGAAGTGTTCTACCCAACAAAGAAGAACAAGACTAATAAGAAGTGATAGTGGTCGTTTAAGGTGCCCGAAAGCGCAACGGAAGTTTCAAAATATTTTTCTTAGCAAAAACCGAGCACCTCAACCACTATAGTGTGTAGCAAATACATAAAAACACATAATGACATTCATATAGTGTTTAGAGAAATATACATATCAATCTTAAAAGATTGATTGTGGCTCCAATTTAGTTATCAAACAACTAAGCTCTTCAAAGGATGACAACCTACAAGCTTCCTTTGAGCACTCTTTGATCAAAATAAAGCCCACCACCAACAAACTAGTTCCCCTTTAATTTTGCACTAGAAAAATTAGGGGATTTTTCTTTGAGAATTGTTTTCTTTCCTCAACAATTGAAGAAGAAAATTGAGAGAATTTTTGTGCTAAAATTTCGGCCAAGTGCTTGTGGGAGGAGAGAAGGATTATTTTTCTTGATGTATGAAAAATTTAAAGTTAGCATGTGCATGCCATGCCATGGATATTGAAAAAAGTTGCCTCAAACCTTTCACCTCCCAAGCATGCAAATTATTTGGGCTTGTAACAATTACAAGCCCATGGACTTAAATTTAAATGTCTCAAACAAATTTGATACCATTTAAACGTTACTTGATTTTACACAAGCCCACTTGTTGAATAATTATTTCTAATTGGGCTCTACAAGGCCCAATGTTGTTTAATTAATTCAACACTTGAATTAACTTAATTATTTAGAATCTACTATGTCCACTAGTGTTTAATTAATTCAACATTTGAATTAATTTAATTTTGTCCATAATAATGTTTATGAAAATCACAATTTTCAAATACATTATTTGTTTGGTCAACTTTTAATTTAGGAACAATTCCTTAAATTAAAAGTTACATTCTCCTTATAGAAGTCATACTTCTATTTTTATTTGCGCTTATAAACTCTTTTATAAGCCGTTCAACACATTGAACTATTTTTCTTCTCAACGGGATCTAGAAAGCTAGTACATGTGTGGCTCTTAATGGCTCATTGATACAACTAGCCGTGGGTTCACATCTCCATGTGATTCGGATGAAACATGTTCTTATACGAGCATACCTCAATTGCTTCATTCTTACTTATCAACTCATTGATAACAAGAATGAAAGAACTCAAGTCTTATAGTACCCAACCAATCATGTTAAACGCCTAGCAGCATCGCTTACATGATTCCCTATGTATCAAATGATAGTTCCTGCAAGAACCATTCAATTATGGTTAGCGTACAGTACGGTCCCTTCAACTCATATATCCCGATCGATTCGACAACTATTGGTATATCGAGAGCTGTCAAAGAATTGATACTATTGTGTCATGTCGTAGTTGCATCGATGGTGTAATATATGAAACCCCTTTCATAATTACCACCATACTTTGACCAGAGATTTCATACTACATATACATGAGATCACATAGGATATCCATACCCGAAGGTAAGAGATGAATCCCCGACTACAATGCATCGACTCCTATATGTTTCGACAAAACACCCAACCTTGCCACCTGATGACCCCATTAAAGTCAGTAAACAAGTCAAAGTGTAATGCTAGCACATAGAGTCTTAATGTTGTCCCGGGTCATAAGGACTAAAGATGTACAACCATAAACTAGGACGTTTCCACTCGATAAGTGAGAACCACTTGGAAAGTCCTATATGGAGGGTTGTTGAGTACACTCTTCCAGGAGCACCTATCTGCATACTCGGACATCAAAATGTCCCCTACCAATGAAACATGGTACTCACATCGTAGATACTAGTCTCAAACTCGAGCGGCCTATATCCTTCTTTGTGGCGGCTGAATCGACTAGTAACTTTTTAGAATATACTAAGTATTCCAAATATGAGTTTCATGATCCTCATCATATGAGCATCTCATATTCTTTCTACTATTTGTATATTCAAGGACTTTATCTATGCAACTAGCATGGGTATATAGATAAAGATGTGCCAAAACAATAATTTCAAATATTATTAAAATAAAGATTGTTTATACATGGAGTTTCATTGTGAACCCTCGGCCAACACTTGGCTCGACGGGCACCTACTCTAACAATCTTCCACTTTCACTAGAGCCAACTACCCATATACTTTAAACCCATCGATTCTCGATGCTTCTCGAATAATGGTCCATGTAAATGCTTAGTTAGTGGATCAGCAACATTATTTGCAGAGCCGACTTTGTCAATCGACACTTCTCCTCTTTCCACAATCTCCCGGAGGATGTGGTACTTTCTCAAAACTTGTTTGGACTTCTGATGAGACCTTGACTCCTTTGATTGAGCAATGGCTCCCATGTTGTCACAAAACACCGGGACAGGAGCAACTCCATAAGGAATGGCGTCCAACTCTTGGACGAAATTCCTTATCCAAACCGCCTCTTTTGCTGCAGGTGATGCAGCAATGTATTCTGCCTCAGTGGTGGAATCCGCTGTACTGTCTTGCTTGGAACTCTTCCAAGAGACAGCAGCACCATTGAGCATAATATGAACCTTGAGGTTGACTTCGAGTCATCGATATCGCTTTGGAAGCTAAAGTCGGTATAGCCTTCCAATTTCAGTTCCCCACCCCCATAGACCAAGAACAACTTATTGGTCCTTCTCAAATACTTGAGGATGTTTTTCACAGATTTCCAATCTGGAAGACCAGGGTTCGATTGATATCTACTCACTACACTTAGTGCGAAAGCACCGTCAGGACGTGTAGATATCATCCCATACATGATGTTACCATTTGCAGATGCATACGGAATGCGTGTCATCGCTGCTATCTCTGCATCAGTCTTAGGAGACATAGACTTGGATAGGGACACGCCATGACACATTGGTAGATGTCCTCTCTTGGACTCATCCATCCAGAACTGCTTCACGATGGTATCAACGTATGTTGACTGCCTGAGACCAAGAAATCTTCTCGATCTATCTCTATAGATCTGTATTTCCAATACAAAAGATGCTTCACCCAAGTCCTGCATCGAGAACTTACTCGCTAACCATATTTTAGTTGATTGCAACATTCCTACATCATTCCCAATTAGTAGAATGTCATCAACATAAAGCACCAGGAATGTCACAGCACTCCCACTGACCTTCTTATACACACAGGGTTCCTCAGGATTCTTAGTAAAACCAAACTCTTTGATTGTACTATCGAATCTAAGGTTCTAACTTCTAGATGCCTATTTTAGAGCATAAATAGATTTCTGAAGTTTGCATACCATATGCTCACTTCCGACATATGTAAACCCTTCAGGTTGAGACATGTAAATCTCTTCCTTGATATCCAATTAAGAAAGGCTGTCTTGACATCCATCTGCCATATCTTATAGTCATACCATGCAGATATGGCCAGCAATATCCTTATAGACTTGAACATTGCAACTGGAGAAAAGGTTTCCTCAAAGTCAACTCCTTGTCTTTGAATATATTCTTTTGCTACCAATCGCGCCTTGAAGGTCAATACCTTCCCATCCGCCCCAAATTTCCTCTTGTAAATCCATTTACACCCTATGGGAACAATTCCCTAAGGTGGATCCTCGAGATTCCACACTTGGTTCGAATGCATGGAATTCATCTCAGATTCCATAGGTTTAAGCAACTTGGATGAATCGAGATCAGATAACGCTTCCTTCAAGGTCCTTGGATCACATCCATGGTTAGGCTCATCATGGCCCTCTTCAAGAAGTAGACCATACCTCATAGGTGGTCTCGAGACTCTCTCGGATCTTCTAGGAGCTTGTATCTCCTCTCTTGGCTCTTCGGGTGTGGGTTATTCAATTGTGGGTGTCTTTCGAACCTCTTCAAGTTCTATCATCTCCCGTTTTCTATCCAATATAAATTCTTTTTACAAAAAGGTTGTATTCCTAGAAACAAACACCTTTGTTTCTTGGGGATGATAAAAATAATAGCCAACTGTATTCCTTGGATATCCAACAAAGTAACATAAAATGGATCGACTATCAATTTTATCTCTCACTGTCTGCATGACATTAGCAGGGCATCCCCATATTCTAAGATAATAATATTTGGGAGGCTTACCCATCCATATCTCATATGGTGTCTTATCAACTGTCTTTGAATGGACATTGTTCAACAACAGTGCCGCTGTCTCAAGCGCGTATCCCCAAAAGGATGGCGGCAACTCCGTGAACCCCATCATATACCCAACCATGTCCATCAAAGTTCGGTTACGATGCTCTGAAACACCATTCAACTGTGATGTAGCAGGCGGAGTCCACTGCGAGAGAATCTCATTCTCCCTAAGATACTCTTGGAACTCGGTACTCAAGTACTCACCACCTCGATCCGATCGAAGTGGCTTGATGCTTTGTCCCAACTGTTTATCTACTTCACTTCTGAATTCTTTGAAAATTTCAAAGGCTTCAGACTTGTATTTCATCAAATACACATACCCATACCTCGAAAAGTCATCGCTATAGGTGATGAAGTAAGCATGTCCATGCTTAGTGGTGATGCTAAGCGAACCGCACACATCGGTATGAATCAAATCCAATAACCCTTTGGTTCGCTCCACATGGCCCTTAAAGAGAATTTGGTCATCTTTTCTTTTAGACAAGATTCACAAGTTGGGAGAGAATTAATAGCAGACATATCAAACATGTCCACTCCCACTATCTTGTTCATCTTTCATAGGGAAATATGTTCTAATCGAGCATGCCATAATAATGCCGAATTTAGAGTATCTTGTTTTTGTTTGTTTGTTATTGTTATTGCTTGGCCATTGTTTAGTGGAATATCTTTCAATTTTAAGGTGTAGAGATTGTTTTCAAGTTCTCCAATACCAATCAAACATTCATTCTTGTAAATGTTGCAAACACCTTTGCTAAATAAACAAGAATATCCATCTTTATCAAGCATAGAAATGGAAACAATGTTTTTAACCAAGTCAGGTGCAAACAAAACATCTCTTAAAATTAACTTAAAATCATTGTTCAATAATAAGTAAACATCTCCTACGGCCTTGGCAGCAACTCTTGCTCCGTTGCCCATCCTCAAAAAGGTCTCACATTCCCTAAGCCTCATACTTCTTCCCATCACCAGCAAATCATTACAGAGATGTGAGCTACAGCCGGTATCCAATACCCAAGAAGTAGAGTTAATTGAAATGTTTACTTCAATATAGAACATACCGTTTTTCTAGAACTCTTCTGGGCAAGATATTCTCTGCAGTTACGCCTCCAATGTCCAGGCTTCTTGCAGTGATGACAAATATCAGCAGTCTTGTCAGCCTTCACTGGTATGGCTGCCACAGCGGGACTCGGAGATTGCCACTTCAAGGGCACGTTCTTCTTGGGACGTTGGCAAGAACGCTTCTTTCCCTTCCCAGG
This sequence comes from Primulina tabacum, assembly GCF_025594145.1. NCBI lineage: Eukaryota > Viridiplantae > Streptophyta > Magnoliopsida > Lamiales > Gesneriaceae > Primulina > Primulina tabacum. The sequence goes on along the minus strand of NC_134560.1, from coordinate 23,910,868 downwards.
TGGACCAGTCTTCATACCAGATGAAGAGCCCACATAAAGAACCGACTTCTCTTTATTGATGGTAGCTTCAAACGTAACAAGCATATTCACCAACTCCTCAAGGGTACGATCTAGCTTGTTCATGTTGAAATTCACCACAAAAGGATCAAATGAGCTAGGCAGCGACAAGAGCAACACGTCGGTGGTCAAATCCGAAGGCAACGTAAGATCCATGCCAACGAGCTTGTCCACGAGCCCAATCAACTTTAGGCCATTCTCATGGACCGAGCCCCATCTCGCATGCGCAAAGTGATCAGCTCCTTGACGGTAGCATGCCTAAGAGGCCGTGTTTGCTCACCAAAGAGCTCCTTGAGATGCAAATGAATGTCAGCAGCACTCTTTGCATCCTCAAAACGTCTCTGTAGCTCATCATTCATAGAAGCCTGCATATAACACCTGGCTTTCAAGTCATGGTCACACCATTCCTTGTAAGTCTGCAATTCCTCAGGAGTGCTGTCAGTCGGAGCTGAACAGGGGGCGACTCAGTCAGTGTATATGCTATCCTTTCCGAATTCAAGACTATTTTTATGTTTCTTATCCAGTTGAAGTAATTAAGTACGGTTAATACGTGTTTGTCGCGTATTGCAGATAGCGGATTGCGAATAGAAGACATTGTCAAAAATTGTACTGAAAAGTAAAATAGATAAATGTTAATGACTATTTTAAAATATTTAGTAAGATATAAAGTATGGACTTTTACCTCATAAATTTTCGCTCTCACTGTTTTGACATTTTTCACTACCCTCTAGTGAAAATGGGAAACTCCTTTCCTCAGTAGGTACGTAAAGTATAATTAGCAAATTCTGATCCCGAATAATATCAGCCAATCATAATTCCTAAAAGGTAGTTTCAAATTGCATCACCATGTTTGATTAGGATCCAATAATATGACGTCGTTCATCTTTACGTGTCAAGCCTAACCCATCTGTAATGCCTGAGATTATATCATTTAATCCGAGATTATTTAATTGATGAATCAATGTGATTATGAAAGGACAAATCCGAGAAAGACTTGGGAAAGCATGGGATATTGTGTGTGTGGAGTCCAGCAGACCTCGCGCACATGCGCGGAGATGAGGCGCGCATATGCGCGAGCAGAAAATGCCGTGACAGTAAGTCTGGCGCATATGCGCGAGCTGGTGAATGTCAAAATTTCGAGACAGAGAGTCTCGCGCATATGCGCGAGCATGTGAGATGTCCAAGTGCCGAGCTAGAGAGTTTTGCGCATATGCGCGAGACGAGGCGCGTATATGTGCGAGCAGATGAGTTTACAAGCGTTGAGACAGTAGGACTCGCGCATATGCGCTAGCATTGGACACGCATATGCGCCAGACGTGCTGAATGTAAAATGAGCCACATGTCTTGCTATGTATGTTAAGAGATAAACAAATCCTTCATTTCCTTCAGAACTTGCAGCCAAGGAAATCGAGAGACTCCATAGAAATTTCTCAAGTTCTTCATTTTAGAATTTTGATTGTGCAAGATCCGGCCATCCGATTTTCAATCCGAGTTTAGTTCCATGCTTCTCTTGTCAAGAGCTTCGAAAGGATGTAAGTTTTATTACTTTCCTGTCTGGTTCAAAAATTTGGTATTGGACAAATTATAATTTGATTGATATTATATGTTTTTGAGATTATGGTAAGCCTGTAATCGAAACCGGATCAAAGAACGGACAACGTATGCAATTGTTATCATTTTCAGCCTATAATTGAATGAGATTGTACAGATTTTGAAATTGTGGGCTGTAATTGTATTGATTATGAGTTGTGATTTGTATATGTTGATGTTTGAGTTGCCGGATATATCGAGATTGCGCTGTTATTCCGTCGAAACGTCATTAGATTGAGATTGATCAAATCAAGACTTGCTTTGAGTTGTATATTGATGTTATGCTTCTCGAATATGTCATTCCAGATTTGGTATTAAAGGCTTCGAAGACTGAACAAAGCCAGATTGAGATTTGATTGCGTCAGCCAAGAACTACGAAAAGAAAGGTATAAATCAATGTTAAACCGGGAGAGATAACTCGAGTAAGATATAACTTGAGTTTCCCCAAACCACATACTAAATTGTTATTGCTTTGATGTGTTTGCAATTCTTGAGATTAATATGCTTAGTCAATTGAGTTATAGCAAAGCATGTATTATGATTTTTTGGCAGAGGTGCCAAGTCACTGGACGTTTGGTTTATATCGATGCGCTTAGGAGCAGATCGACTCCTATTGTAGATACTCGATATAGTGTGCCGAAGTCTTGGAATAAGGACGTACCACAATCTCGAATGGAAGAGTAGATGGGAGACTTGTTACGTTCTTATTCAAACCGGGATCCCTAGATAAGAGTCGAGTCAAAGAGTAAGAGTTAAAGAGTTTGATTTACTGCTTTGTATCGATTTATGTTTTCGTAGATTACGATGCATATTTTGTTATAAATGTTATATGCTTTTGTTTATGCTTGTATGAAATGCATGTATACCTTTTTTTATACTGGGAGATATGTTTCTTATCGGAGTTATCCGGCTGTTGTTGTGTTTGTATGTGTAATGCCCGAGATTTTATACCGTGTTAAATTACGATTATTGATTTTTAATCGAGATAATTATGAAAGGGCTAACCGAGACACGAAATGAGATCGCGTGTGAAAATTGATGTGCGAGGACAGTAGCATCGGCGCACATGCGCGACCGGATGCGCGCACATGCGCCAAACAGGCAGAAGACCTCGCGCATATGCGCGGAAGATGTCGCGCATATGCGCGAAGCCTATGCGAGTAACTTCAGAGAGTCTCGCGCATATGCGCGAGGCGATGTACAGGATATGCGCGGAGACCGAGTGTCTCGCGCATATGCGCCGATTGGGGTCGCGCATATGCGCGAGACGTGTTTTATGAAGGAGTGAGCCACTTGCCTTGCATGCACGAGATATGTATGTATATATATAAACATACAAACGTTAATCCTCAGAAGAAAAAAGAAAGAAAGGAACGGAAGAAGCAACTTCTGATTTTGATCAAGATTTACGAAAAATCCGTCCGTCTGTTTTTGAATCCGACTTCAGTACTGTGTTCCTATCGACGCAGGCTACAACTGGACGTAAGTTTTGTTACGTTTAGACATGTTCTGAAATTATGATGTTGTCCGAATTAAATGGAATTCATATATGATGTTCTTGACATGTTAGACAACATAGAATCGAAGTCAGATTAAAGAATAGACTGTTTATGAAATTGTTATAAATTTCAGAGTTGATTTAGTTGAGATTCTATATCAGAGTTGTGTTATTATTCAGATTATGAATTGTACTGATACTGATTATGAATTCTGGTAGTATCTCTGTGATGTTGAGATTGACGGGGTTATCGAGACTGTATTGTTATGCCGTCGAAACATCAGTTGATTTAGATTGATCAGATTCAGTAATGATTTCGATTGTATCGTGATATCGTTGATATGAATTAGATTGGGCCTTGTTCAGATATGGATCAGATTATGTATTGATTTGAGTATTGATCAGAACAAGTCTTGAATTGATTTATATACTGATATTGTATTTATGCGATTGTCATTGAAAGACTGGGTATGGATAGATTGGAATACGAGACTTCGTCTTCATCAGATCGTGAAGATAAAGGTATAAATAGATGTTGATTCGGGATTGCACAACTCGAGTTAGGTTTGACTTGAGTTTCCCAAAATCACTTACTTTACTTTATTGCATTGATATTTGCAGCTTATCAGATTGATATGTTTAGTCTATTGAATTATAGCAGAGCCAGAGTTTGAGTCTAGGGCAAATCAGCCTAGCTAGGGCAGAACCGCCGAGTCTTTGTCAGAACCGCGTAGACTCTAGACTTATGGTGTATCGATGAGCTTAGATGTAGATCGACGTCTATTGTAGACATTCGATACAGCATACCAAAGTCTAAATTAGATCAAGAGCTCTAGATTAGAATGAGAGATGAGTCGAGTCTTAGATATCGAGACTAGAACTTGATTTACAGATCCGTATTGATTTATGGTTCGTAGATTACGATTCATTTTTTATTTACAGACTGGTATTGATATATGTTGTTTGATTATGCTACATGTGATAAGATATAATTCATGCTTTTATGTTAATTCAGTCAACTGCATGTATACATTATTTATACTGGGATTTATTCTCACCGGAGTTATCCGCCTGTTGTCTTGTTTTGTATGTGTGCATGACAACAGGTGGGACAGGTTCAGGGTTAAGAAGATGAAGAGAGATCGTGATTAGAGTGGAGGCTCCGGACTTGGATTAGAGATAGGGTTAGACACTTGATATTAGCTGTTAAACCTTAATTGAATAAATGCATGTAGTACAGGACTTGTACTTTTATACTGAGATGTATATACGTTTTATTTCACTACGTTTCGCATTTTAAAAAAAAAAATTTAGACCCTGTTTTATAGTTGATTAATTAGTCCTAATGATGATTAAGAACATGATTAGCGTCCGGGTCCCCACAACAGGTGGTATCAGAGCGATAGATCCTTTAGACTGAGATAGAAGAGAATGAGCGGGGTAGATTGAGTTTTCTTTCCTTGCATGTGATTGCTAGCATGAGAATTATTTTAATGTTGATTCACATTGTGTATGCTAGCATGAGATTATGTTTTACTGCTTTGAAATACATGTTACCTGAGTATCTGATTTGAATTGGTATTATGTATTATTGAGTATGAATCAGATCTGATTCATGATCAGCAGTAAGATGATCAGAGAAAGATTGGAACAGATTTGTAGTATTTGAGTATTAATGTTTTGATAAGCAGATATACCTCCACGGAGAATTCCAGAAAGGGGTAGTACTTCGACTGAACAGATAGATGTATCAGAAACTCAGATAGAAATACAGTTGAAAGAGTTTCAGTTATTTCAGCCGCCGATTCTGAGTGGTACTGAGACATTTGAAGATTGTGAGAACTGGTTTGATGACATAGAAATACTGTTTGATTTACTTGATTATTCAGATGAGCAGAGAATTAAACTGATATTCCACCAGTTACGAGAGACTGCCAGAAGTTGGTGGATTACAAGTAAAAGAATGCTAGAACAGAGAGGTACAGTGATTTCGTGGGAAATATTCAGAACTGAATTTTATCGAAGATTTTTCTCAGTTTCGTACCGAGAGGACAAGAAAGCAGAGTTTGAGAATTTGAGACAAGGTCAACTGGATATTGAAGAATATGTTGCGAAATTCCCTACTCTAGTGCGTTTTGCTCCTAATATAATTGGGAATGATGAAGCTGTAGCGGATCAGTTCATCAGAGGATTGAACTCGGAGGTGGTTGCATTGATGAATATGCAGCGACCTTATCATTTTGCTGATGCCTTGAGTAAAGCGAAGAGAGCGGAGGCGAGTCTGATTAGACAACTAAAAAGTGTGTGTGCGATGCCACCCCAGACACAGCAATCCCCTCTCCGATTTGATCGCGGCAGCACGAGTGGAGAGCAAGATTTGCTGAAAGCTTGAAAGAAGCCATTCAAGAAGTTAGGGAGCGGACGGAACGGTTCAACTAGCTCCAGTGGTTCCAGCCCAAGTTATGCTGGAGTGTATTGCAGGATTTGTGGAGGAAGACATTCCACGGAGCAATTCCAGGGAGTGACTGGTAGTTGCCATATCTGTCGACAGTCTAGACATTTTGCGAGAGTCTGTCCACAGAGAGGTTCCCGCAGATTTCAGGGAGTAGGACCATCTGGTGGTAGTGACCGAGGAACAGACCCAAGAGGCACTTGATGATATAGTGGCAGGTACTGTTACTTTATGATTATATTGCATATGTATTGATATATACTAATGAATTTCCTATGATTATCTTTGACTGAGTTGCATTGATATATATATGATATCTGTTGGGTCTGTATTGCGGTAGTATTAATTGTTGTACCTTCTGGGAAAGAAAAAAATTGATATCAGAGATTTCGGTGATATATTGTATACTACAGTAAGATGAGAATGAGATCAAGTTAAATTATGATGTACTTGTGTTTTCTGATTTGATTGCATTATTGACATTAATATGCTGAACAAGTACAAAACTAGTATAGATTCCTTTGAAGGAGAGTATAAGATTCAGACCAGATATGGCTGATGAGTAGAGATTTCACGGTAAGGATTCTAGATTCAGAATTCCTTTGATATCTGTGTGTTGTCTATGACTCGATCGATACAGAAAGGAACAGATGGTATCCTTATGTATTCTGTAGACATACTGAAATCGAGTCTAGCATTGGCAGATTTGCCAATGATGTACGAGTTGGCTGATGTCTGCCCAGATAAGATTTCAGATTTGCTTTATATCAGAAAGATAGATTTCAGAATTGAATTGAGACCAGGTACTGTTTATTATTTTAGAATTCAGTACAGAATGATATTGAATGTCCAGAATGACAATGAATGAATTGAAAGAATTAAGAGATCAGTAGAAGAGTACCAACCAGGAGTTACATCTGATCTAGTGTTTCTCTTTGGCATGTTTCAGTATATTCAGAGATATTCTGATGATTTCATGCTCGTTGTACCTATGATATTTTGATATATTCGCAGCATCTGATTGATTGAATCGAATAATTGAAGATTGAATGGGATATTCTGAGAAATGTGATTATAGTATACAGAAATTTTTCAGATATGAATTCTGCTTGAAACAGATTGTATTCAGGATATATGATATCTGAAGTTAGTATACTGATTGGATTTGACACAATTGAGATTATGATCAGTGGCTGAGAATGATACCGATATCAGAAAGATCAGAAATTTCAGTGAGTTAGAAATGTGATCAGAAGGTCCAGAACTTAATTTCGATAATCAGAACAGAGCACCGATCAGGGTGACAGATATGTTATTTTTTTTACTGTATGAGAATGATTATCTTGTAAGGTCAAATGTTTCAGAATTGTACAACAGAATTTGATGTCGATAATCAGAACCGAATACCGGGTAGGTATTTTTATTTAATTTATATTATTAACTGATCGTTTATACCAAATAGTTCGAATTGGAAATGACAAATAGGGTCAGAAGCGCACAGAAATGGATTCAGTAGTCGTTCAGGTAACAGAAAGTATAGAATAATTCGAACAGATAGTTTTGATATAGACAGATTAAATCAGTTGGCAGAACTTGTACTGAAATGTCTGAATTGCCAATAAATGAAGACAGAAAGATAGAAATCCAAAGATTTATTGCAGAATTTGTATATTTCTGACTAGACATGGGAAGTATACTTCGATGAATTTCTTAATGAGATCACTGCAATACTTTCCAGATTGTGATGTAATATGATTGTGATTGGCAGATTGTTCAATCTATATCTATTAGTTTGTACCAGATAACGTACAAACATGACCAAATGACACAGATCGATGTCAGAAAAGTGGTCAGAACAACTAGAATGCCGAAGTAGAGTATATCAGATTGTGATTTTGCTTGATTTTGTGCTTTTGGCAGAATGTATAGCATAATTTTATCTATGGTTTATAGATTGACGGATAGTTGGAGTGAACTATCTAGATACTGGAGGATATCCAGGAACTGTAGTGCGGAATTTTAGCACTAGTGACCTGATGTCTTGTCACTTTACGAATTACTGTATGATGATAGCTATCAAACGAGTATTGGGATAGCCACAAATAAGACATTGTACAGTGAGTACTGCAGATCTCCGCTGAATGAGAATGATATTACGATGATATTTGAGATTGAATTTGATAACAGCTGATGATATTGATTTGGTATGAGCTGTTGATTGGTATATATGGATGTTGTATAGCCAATATTTGTAATTAATTTTATCAGAATGGTTTGATAGAATGGATTTTTCGAAGTCACCTCTATTATACATTCCTTCCTTATCTGATTTGATTGTCTGTGATTTCGAGGACGAAATCATATCTTAGAGGGGGAGAAATGTAATGCCCGAGATTTTATACCGTGTTAAATTACGATTATTGATTTTTAATCGAGATAATTACTAAAGGGCTAACCGAGACACGAAATGAGATCGCGTGTGAAAATTGATGTGCGAGGACAGTAACAACGACGCACAGGCGCGACCGGATGCGCGCACATGCGCCAAACAGGCAGAAGACCTCGCGCATATGCGTGGAAGATGTCGCGCATATGCGCGAAGCCTATGCGAGTAACTTCAGAGAGTCTCGCGCATATGCGCGAGGCGATGTACAGTATATGCGCGGAGACCGAGTGTCTCGCGCATATGCGCCGATTGGGGTCGCGCATATGCGCGAGACGTGTTTTATGAAGGAGTGAGCCACTTGCCTTGCATGCACGAGATATTTATGTATATATATAAACATACAAACGTTAATCCTCAGAAGAAAAAAGAAAGAAAGGAACGGAAGAAGCAACTTCTGATTTTGATCAAGATTTACGAAAAATCCGTCCGTCTGTTTTTGAATCTTAGGACGGTCGCCATGAGTTCCCTCAATAATATGAGCCGAAATCATGGGAGTTCCGCGTAGTTCACATCACCAAGAATGCAAATTATTTGGGCTTGTAACAATTACAAAGTCCATGGACTTAAATTTAAATATCTCAAAAAATTTGATCTCATTTAAACTTTAATTAATTTTACTCAAGCCCACTAGTTGAATAATTATTTCTAATTGGGATCTACAAGATCCAATGTTGTTTAACAAATTCAACACCTGAATTAATTTAATTATTTGGAGTCTACTATGCCCACTAGTGTTTAATTAAGCCAACGTTTGAATTAATTTAATTTAGTCCATAATAATGTTTATGAAAATCACAATTTTCAAATATATTATTTGTTTGGCCTACTTTTAATTTAGGAACACTTCCTCAAATAAAAAGTTACATTCTCCTTATAGAAGTCATACTTCTATGTTTATTTGCGCTTATAAACTCCTTTATAAGCCGTTCAACACGTTGAACTATTTCACTTCTCAACGGGATCCAGAAAGCTAGTACATGTGTGGCCCTTAATGGCTCATTGATACAACTAGCAGTGTGTTCACATCTCCATGTGATTCGGGACTAAACATGTCCTTATATGAGCATACCCCAATTATTCCATTCTTACTTATCAACTCCTTGATAATAAGAACGTCAGAACTCAAGTCTTATAGTACCCAACCAATCATGTTAAACGCCTAGCAGCATCGCTTACATGATTCCCTAGGTATCAAATGATAGTGCCTGCAAGAACCATTCAATTATGGTTAGCGTACAGTACGGTCCGTTCATCTCATATATCCCGACCGATTCGACAAATATTGGTATATCGAGAGCTGTCAAAGAATCGATACTATGTGACATGTCGTAGTTGCATCGATGGTGTATTCTATGAAACCCCTTTCATAATTACCATCATACTTTGACCAGAGATTTCATACTACATATACATGAGATCACATAGGATATCCGTACTCGAAGGTAAGCGGTGAATCCCCAACTACAATGCATCGACTCCTATATGTTTCGACAAAACACCAAACCTTGCCACCTTATGACCCCATGAAAGTCGGTAAACAAGTCAAAGTGCAATGCTAGCACATAGAGTCTCAATGTTGTCCAGGGTCATAAGAACTAATGGTGTACAACCATAAACTAGGATGTTTCCACTCGATAAGTGAGAACCACTTGGAAAGTCCTATATGGAGGGTTGTTCAGTGCACTCTACCAGGAGCACCTATCTGCATGCTCGGAAATCACAATGTCCCCTACCAATGAAAAATGGTACTCACATCGCAGATACTAGTCTCAAACTCTAGCGGCCTATATCCTTTTTTGCGGCGGCTGAATCGACTAGGAACTGTTTAGAATATACAGTATTCCAAATATGAGTTTCATGATACTCATCATATGAGCATCTCATATTCTTTCTACTATTTGTATATTTAAGGATTTTATCTATGCAACTAGCTTGGATTTATACATAAAGATATGTCAAAACAATAATTTCAAATATTATTAAAATAAAGATTGTATATACATAGAGTTTTATTGTGAACACTCGGCCAACACTTGGCTCGACGGGCACCTACTCTAACAAGAAGCCACACAATAAACCCACTCCGGTGTTAGAGTAGGTGCCCGTCGAGCCAAGTGTTGGCTGAGGGTTCCCATTGAAACTCAATGTATAAACAATCTTTATTTTAATAATATTTGAAATTATTTTTTTAGCACATCTTTATCTGTATACACATGCTTGTTGGGAAGATAAAATCCTTAAATATACAAATACTAGAAAGAATATGAGATGCTCATATGATGAGTGTCATGAAACTCATATTTGGAATACTTTATATTCTAAACAGTTCCTAATCGATTCAGCTGCCGCTAAGAAGGATAAAGGCCGCTTGAGTTTGAGACTAGTATCTGCGATGTGAATACCATGTTTCATTGGTAGGGGACATTGTGATGTCCGAGCATGCAGATAGGTGCTCCTTGTAGAGTGTACTGAACAACCCTCCATAAAGGACTTTCCAAGTGTTTATCACTTATCGAGTGGAAACATCCTAGTTTATGATTGTGCACCATTAGTCCGTATGACCCGGGCCAAAATTGTGACTCTATATGCTAGCATTGAAATTTGACTTGTTTACCGACTCATATGGGGTCATCATGTGGCAAGGTTTGATGTTTTGTCGAAACATATAGGAGTCTATGCATTGTAGTCGGGGATTCATCGCTTACCTTTGGATATGGATATCCTATGTGATCTCATGTCTATGTACTTTGATTTCTCTGATCAGAGTGTTGGTGGTAATTAAGAAAGGGTTTTCTTATATTACGCCATCGATGCAACTATGACATGACACATAGTATCGATTCTTTGACAACTCTCGATATACCTATGGTTGTCGAATCGATCGGGTATATGAGATGAAAGGGACCGTACTGTACACTAACCATAATGGAATGGTTCTTGCAGGTATTATCTTTTGATACCTAGGGAATCATGCAAGCGATGCTGCTAGGCATTTAACATGATTGGTTGGGTACTATCAGACTTGAGTTCTGACGTTCTTATTATCAAGGAGTTGATAAGTAAGAATGGAGCAACTGGGGTAAGCTCTTATAATGACATGTTTAGTCCCGAATCGTATAGAGATGTGAAACCACTGCTAGTTGTGTCAAAGAACCATTGAGGGCCACACAAGTGCTGAATTTCTAGATCTCGTTGAGAAGAAAAAATAGTTCAATGAGTTGAACGATTTATAAAAGAGTTTATAAGCGCAAAGAAAAATTGAAGTATGACTTTTATAAGAGAATTATGCGGAATGTAACTTTTAATTTGTGGTAGTGTTCCTAAATTAAAAGTTGGCTCAAATAAATAATGTATTTGGAAATTGTGATTTTCATAAACATTATGGACTCGATTAAATTAATTCAAATGTTGAATTAATTTAACACTAGTGGACCTAGTAGAGTCCAAATAATTAAATTAATTCAAGTGTTGAATTAATAAAATATCATTGGATCTTATAGGCCCAATTGGATATAATAATTCAACTAATGGGCTTGAGTAAATTCAAGTAAGATTGAATTGTTCTCAAATATGTTTGATATATTTAAATAAAAGTCAATAGGCTTGAGTAAACAAAGGAGTTTGTTCACTTTGTTGATTTAATTTATAATCGTGGCGGTTAGTGATTGGATCAAGATATATAATATTTGATCAATTGATTATTGTGATAATTAATTGATTGTGTATGATATGTTATATTATGCATGAAGGATGATCAAAAGCCCAAACCCAATTTGCTAGGTGTATGCTATGATTTTTTGTGTTGAATGATTGTAATAATTATCAATTTATAAGTGAGCTTGGTTTATAGCCCATTCCCACTCCATGAGATGTATCCCTATTTGCCATGGATATTTATTGGTAAATATTAGTATAGTGGAAGATCAAGATTGGAAGATGGTGGGCCTTGACGATTATGAAGATCGAAGACATGTAAATATTGGAGGCTTATGTAATTGTGCATTTGCATCCCGTGCATTTCCTAGGATTGGACCTAGGCCCTCACACAGACCATTAGTATTGGGGCGATTGATCATCCTTGTTAGTCTACTGTTTATAATATATGCATGATATATTATAAATAATGAGTATGTCCGTTATTATTATTATAATAATAAGTTGCATTAGTCTGGCAAGCATACGATCAAACATGGCGAGCTTTTTAAATAAAATTAAGGATGAAACCTTTCAAAATTAAAAAAACCCTCATTTTGAATAAGATTCAAAATTAATATTAAGCCCAAAAAGGAGAATTATAAAGATGTTTACAATTTCCATGTCTTCCATCGACAATGGATGCATGATGAATGCTGCCCGTGCTCAGTGCTCGTCCCATATTATTGGGGGAGTCCTGGATGCCGGAAAGCTGTGACATCAATTGACATGGTGATGTGAACTATTTGGAACTCACATGATTCCGGCTCATATTTTTGAGAGAACTCATGGAGACCGTCCATTATGGTTCAGTATCGATGGGTAAGGCTTGACACGTGAAGATGAATGACGTCATATTATTGCGTCCTAATCAAACGTGAGACAAAAGTTTACGTATTGGGTTGCATGGAGATGCAATTGGAAACTACCTTTTATGAATTATGATTGGCTGATATTATTCGGGATCATGATTTGCAAATTGGACCTTACGTACCTACGGAGAAAATTTGTTTCCCGTTTTCACTAGAGGGTAGTGAAAAATGACAAAACAGTGAGTGAAAATTTATGAAGTAAAATTCCATACTTTATATCTTACTAAATATTTTAAAATAGTCATTAAAATTTATCTGTTTTTAGTTTTCAGTAGAAATTTTACGATGTCTTCAATTCGCAACATGTTATCTGCAATACTTGACAAACATATTTTAACCTGGCCTAATTACCTCAATTGGCTAAGAAACCTGAAAATTATCTTGAAGTCGGAAAGGATAGCATATACACTCACTGAGTCGCCCCTTGTTGAGGCTCCGACTAGTCGCACTCCTGAGGAATTTCAGACTTACAAAGATTGGTGTGACCATGGCTTCAAAGTCGTGTTATATGCAGGCTTCTATGAATGATAAGCTGCAGAGGCGTTTTGAGGATGCAAAGAGTGCTGCTGACATTCATATGCAACTCAAAGAGATCTTTGGTGAGCAAACACGACCTCTTAGGCATTCTACTGTCAAGGAGCTAATCACTTTATGCATGCGAGATGTGGCTTTGGTCCATGAGCATGGCCTAAAGATGATTGGGCTTGTGGACATGCTCGTTGGCATGGATCTTACGTTGCCATCGGAGTTGACCACTGACGTGTTGCTCTTGTCGCTGCCTAGCTCATTGGATCTTTTTGTGGTGAATTTCAACATGAACAAGATGGAGCCTACACTTGAGTAGTTGGTGAACATGCTTGTTATGTTTTAGTCTACCATCAAGAATGAGAAATCAGTTCTTTATGTGGGTTCTTCATCTGGTACGAAAAATGGTCTACATGGGAAGGGAAAGAAGCGTTCTTTCCAACGTCCCAAGAAGAATGTGCCCTAGAAGAGGCAAGCTCCGAGTTCCTCTATGGTAGCCATACTAGTTAAGGCTGACAAGACTTTTGATAACTTTCATCACTGCAAAAAGCCTAGCATTGGAGGCGTAACTGCAGAGAATATATTGCCTAGAAAGGTTCTGGAAATGGTATGTTCTACATTGAAGTAAAAATTTCAATTAACTCTACTTCTTGGGTATTAAATTCCGGTTGTGACTCACATCTCTGTAATGATTTGCAGGTGATGGGAAGAAATAGGAAACTTGGGGAAGGTGAGATCTTCTTGAGGATGGGCAATGGAGCAAAAGTTGCTGCCAAGGCTGTAGGAGATGTTTACTCATTGTTGAACAATGATTTTAAGTTAATTTTAAGAGATATTTTGTTTGTACCTGATTTAGTGAAAAACATTATTTCCATTTCTATGCTTGATAAAAATGGTTATTCTTGTTTAATTAGCAAAGGTATTTGCAACGTTTACAGTAATGAATGTTTGATTGGTACATGAGAACTTGAAAACGAACTCTATAACTTAAAATTGAAAAAAATTCCACTAAACAATGTCCAAAAAATAACAACAACAAACAAGCGAAAACAAGATACTCTAAATTCCGGACAATTATGGCATGCTCGATTAGGACATATTTCCCTAAGAAGGATGAACAAGCTAGTGGGAGTAGGCATGTTTGATATGTCTGATATTAATTCTCTCACGACTTGTGAATCATGTCTAAAAGAAAAGATGACAAAAATTCCCTTTAAAGGCCACGTGGAGCGAGCCAAAGGATTATCGGATTTGATCCATACAGATGTGTGCGGTCCACTTAGCATCACCACTAAGCATGGACATGCCTACTTCATCACCTTTATCGATTATTTTTCAAGGTATGTGTATGTGTATTTGATGAAATACAAATATGAAGCCTTTGAAAGGTTCAAAGAATTCAGAAATGAAGTAGAGAAACAATTGGGACGAAGCATCAAGTCACTTCAATCGAATCGAGGTGGTGAGTACTTAAGTGCCGAGTTCCAAGAGTATCTTAGGGAGAATGTGATTATCTCGCAATGGAATCCGCCTGCTACACCGTAGTTGAATGGTGCTTCAGGGCGTCATAACCGGACTTTGATGGACATGGTTCTGTCTTTGATGGGGTTTCACGGAGTTGCCGACAGCCTTTTGGGGATATGCGCTTGAGACAGCGGCATTTTTGTTGAACAATGTCCATTCAAAAGCAGTTGATAAGACACCATATGAGATATGGATGGGTAAGTCTCTCAAATATTCTTATTTTAGAATATGGGGATGCGCTGCTTATGTGAAGCAGGTAGTAGGAGATAAATTGGATAGTCGATCTATTTTATTTTACTTTGTGGGATATCCAAGAAATTCAATTGGATATTATTTCTGTCATCTCCAAGAAACAAAGGTGTTTGTTTCTAGGAATGAAACTTTTTTGGAAAAGGAATTTCTATTGGATATAAAAGGGGAGATTATAGAACTCTAAGAGGTTCGAGAGCATCCCAAAATTGTAGAACCCACGATGAGCCTATGAGGCATGGTCTGCTTCTTGAAGAGGGCCATGATGAGCCTAACCGTGGATGTGATCCAATAACCTTCAAGAAAGCGTTATCTGATGCAGACTCATCCAAGTGGCTTGAAGCAATGAAATCTGAGATGAATTCCATGCATTCGAACCAAGTGTGGAATCTTGTGGATCCACCTGAGGGAACTGTTCCCATAGGGTGTAAATGGTTTTACAGGATGAATTTTGGGGTGGATGGGAATGTATTGACCTTCAAGGCGTGATTAGTAGCAAAAGGCTATACTCAGAGAGAAGGAGTTGACTATGAGGAAATGTAATGTACCGAACTTTTACTACTTAAAATTTGCGGAAAAATTAAAAATTTTCTTAAAAGAGTAAACAAACTTCAATTTCGATAATGTCACCCGTACTTCCCAAAAGTCTTTGCAACAAAAGATATAAAAATAAAGTTTGACAAAAGTATTTGTTTGAAATCTCATAACTAGGCGTGAAATCAGAGTGTTTGACAATTCATAAAAACTTGGGCGGTCCTCGGGTCTAGCCCCCTGCTCAGTCCAAGCCAGCTACTTGGTCCCCACCCCTGGTCTCCTCGAAATCATTCTCACCTGCATCGATCAAGTCTAGTGAGTTTAAAGACTCAACACGTATAAACTGGAAGTAACGAGTAATACATAATAAAACCACACGTAACTTTAAAATAGAGTGTACATACATGAACTTGAACTTGCGCTTAAACTTGAACTTGCATACGTACATACATAGACGTGCCATGAACATAAAACTTTCTTAAACATGCTTGCATACTTGAACATACATAACTTCATCATTTTGCGTCGAGGCATGTTTCAAAGTAAGTGACCCATACATAATACGCCTGATCAGACTAAACCATAGTACTGGACTGACCGGGACGAATCCACTATCACATACATGAGATCCCCATTCATGCTTTAACGGTTGGATTGGTCCCCGTCATGCTTTAACGCTTTCCAATCCTGATCTAACCCGTTCATGCTTTAATGGGGTGGAGAGGTCCTCGGCCACGTTCACCGACTTTCAAACCCATTAATAATTTGGTCATAAGACATTTAGCATACCTCAAAAACATGAAAATATGTTCCTTTGCACGTCGAACATACTTAATTGGCGTTGAGGGATTCGTTGGATCTCGCTTGGGACCGCTGCTGCGCAAACTAACATGAGTTTGAAATACTTAACTTGCATAACTTAGACTTAGGTACTCAAGCTCACCACCGAAGTGAATAAGTAGCTTATGACATTCTAGTTCCCTTGGGACTTGACTTCTTTTAATCATCGTACTAACCATTATCTTAAACCCCGAAACAAAACGTGCGGTGAAGTCTAATTTTTTTTTCCCGAAATATGTAGTACACGAACCCCGTGCCCGGGTCCGTGTAGGTTCGCAAAAGAAATGCACGAAAAGAAGTGAGGACACGGACCTCGTGCTAGGGTCCGTCTAGGGGTCCGTGTAGGATCGCAAATTTGACACTTCCAAGGAAACAAAGGGACGAACCCTGTGTCAGGGTCCCTTGAAGGGTACGTGTAGGCTCAGTTTACTAACACTAACGTGGAAACAAGGGCACGGATCCCGTGCCAGGGTCCGTGCAAACTCGGTACGCGTGAACAAACGAAAATTCATATACTCAAGGCTTATTTCTCCTAACTCGATCATCCCGACCAAGAATCGACACCACAAGACCCCTCCTAGGACACTATAACCTTGAATCCAAACCCGTACAACCACCCCAAAACAACGACATCCACCCTACGACACAATACAACTCAAAAACACGGAAATAAATCCCAAATCGTTTCTTACGGCTTCTACTTAATTCAATTGCCTATCGACATTACCCGGCATACCAAATACCAACCCAACATCATACTAAACATACCTAAATGCAGCAACGATCACCCGTCGATCTCCAATGAAGCCTGCAACAATAAAACTTCAAGAACACATCAATAACATAATTTTTCAGAAAACGCAGTTTGAGCAGTCCCACGAAAATGATCATAACTCTCTCAATTTTTATCCAAATATTTCTAATTTTATATCAAATCAAATGTATCAATAAGTTCTACAATTTTTGTGTTGAAAGGTTTCTCAGAATCACGAACGAAAAATCGCAGTTTTTGAAAACACAGCAAAAACGTGATTTGTGATCCAAAATCTGTTTCAAAATTGATCCAAACATCATTGCTCAAACTTCTACACATCACACATGTATTTTTACGCATAAATAACAATACAATGCATAATATGACGAGATCGATGCAGAAATTCCAGAATATACATGGCATATGATGTTAAAGTTTACCGAACCGCCGATACCGAAGCGAAGATGGCGCGAGGATTGATCCGGGACGATTGTGGCACTAAAATCTTGCAGTGAAAATGACGAAATCTCGCTGGAAAGACAAATGGGAGGGGCGGCTACTCTCTACTCAAGAACCCCAAGTGTTTTGCTCTCAAAAAAAACTGAAAGGAAGTGTGTGTGTTTAATTAGGGGAGCATAATTTGCTTAATGAAAATTTAAAATTGTTATTTAAAAGTTAATCCCCTAATTACAAAATAAAATACACCGTGTTAACTTTAAAAGCTTTAAAAATTCTAAAATCACTAAATACATAATTTAAGCTTTTAAAATGCTGAACTAAATAAATTATTTAAAATACTCTATCTTTAACTAAAAATAAAATACCATCTTTTAAAATTTCCAACATCGTCGCCGGTCTCTTATCCTCGATCCCACATCGAATAATTGCCTGAAACATGAAACTCGAAAAACATTTTGACGTGCATCACAAAAACATAATTTATTCAAAATAATGCATTCTTAAATAAATCACGACCACAAAATTCATTTTAAATTTAAATAAATGATTTAACAATTTAAATAAATGCATTAGTTTTAAATGTACTGATTTTTGGGCTCTACAGTTCCTCCCCCAATTATATAAATTTTGTCCTCGAAATTAAATCTTACCAAACAACTCCGGGTAGCGAATCCTCATGTCCGTCTCAGTCTCCCAAGAGGCCTCTTCCACTGAACCTTGACCAACTGGGTCACCTTGTTCCGAAGTCTGCGCTCCTGTCTGTCTAGGATTTGGATGGGTCTTTCCTTGTAATGCCCGAGATTTTAGCACCATAATTAGACATTGATTAATTGAAAGAATTGAGATTTTAGGAGCTAAAATAAGATGTGAAAGGAGAAGCCGGGCGTCGGTGCATCATGAGCCAAGATGTTGGACAGATCATCTGGCGCCCGAGCGGCACATTACAACCGCCCGAACGCCAATGCACCATAAGTCTACCCTTCGGACAGAACATCTGGCGCCCGAGCGGTTGTTTTTGACCGCCCGAGCGCCAGTATGTAACAAGCCAGGTAACCGAACAGAGTGTTCGGCGCCCGAGCGGTAATTCTCGACCGCCCAAGCGCCAACTGAAATTCATGGAAATGAGACACGTTTCTCTAGCCATGCAAGTGGATATATAAATATGAATCTTTTATTTCCCTTTTGACATATTTAGCAGAAAGAAGAATGAGAAAGGTTAGGGGAAACTTCAGAGAAATCCTTACGCCTTTATATTCCGATCCGTCCGTTAGATTTTGAATCCGACTTCAGTACTGTGTTCCTATCGACGCAGGCTACAAATGGACATAAGTTTTATTGAATTCTGATATCGTTGGAAATTATGATATTGGGAGAATTAGGATTTAACTGAATATTGTGTTCTGATTATACTGATCAGTATATAATTGAAGTCAGATCGAAGAACGGACTGTTTATATAATCGTTATGATTTTTCAGAACTAATATGATCGAGATTGTACGGATTTGATATTATGACCTGTTATTATTGAAGATTGTGATTCGTATTGATATCGATTATGAGTTGTGGTATTATATCTGTGATGTTGAGATTGACGGGGTTATCAAGACTGTATTGTTATGCCGTCGAAACATCAGTAGATTGATTTTGATCAGATTCAGTATTGATTGAGATTTTATCATGATATCGTTGATATGGATCAGATTATGTTTGATTTGAGTATTGATCAGAACATGTCTTGAATAAAGTTGTACATTGATACAGTGTATTCGATATTGTTATTGCCAGATTGATTTGACAGGCAGTGAGTTCGAGACTTCGACAGAGTTAGATCGACAGAACGAAACGAAAGGTATAAATTAATGTTGATTCGGGATTGCACAACTCGAGTTTGATTCAACTTGAGTTTCCCAAAATCACATACTGAATTGTTATTGCATTGATATTGACAATTCTTGAGATTGATATGCTTAGTCTATTGATTCATAGCAGAGCATGTGTCGAGTCAAGGGCTGATGTGCCAAGTCTTCAGCTTATTCGCCAAGACACTGGATGTTTGGTTTATATCAATGTCGCTTAGGAGTTGATTCATTCCTATCGCTGAAATTCGGTATATCGTACCAATATCCAGGAACCGGGATCCCTAGATTAGAGATGAGTCGAGTCTGAGAGGACGAGTCCAGAGTTTTATTTACAGCTTTATATCGATACATGTCTTTCTGATTTGATACATGTTATTTATATCTTTTTCATGCTTCTATATCGGTTTATATGATTGCATGTTTACATTGTTTATACTGAGATGTATTTCTCACCGGAGTTATCCGGCTGTTGTCTTGTTTGTATGTGTGCATGACAACAGGTGGGGCAGGATCAGGATCAGGACGAGGATGAGAGATTAAAAACTAGCGTGGAGATCCGGACTTAGAGTAGATTGATTTTCAATACTTGATGTAGTGACTGAACCTTAGTTTGAAATAAATAATGTTGTACAAGACTTGTACGTTTATATTGACATGTATATCAGAGTGAGTATATTACGTTTCCCCACTTGTCATTTAAATAAAAAAATTTTATGTCCCACATTTCTTAATTGTTATACTGATTCTTAATAATGATTAAGAAGACGAGTTAGGTTCGGATCCCCACATTCCTCATATGAAAGGTCTGGAGTCAATTGCAACGGCTCGTAGCTCAAAACATGCGAAGGATTACCTAGGTACTTCCTCAGCATTGAGACATGGAACACATTGTGTACACCTGTAAGATTCGACGGAAGGGCAACACGATAAGCTAGTGTCCCAACTCTGTCAAGAATCTCAAATCGTCCAATAAACCTCGGACTCAGTTTGCCTCTTTTCCCAAATCTCATAACACCCTTCATAGGTGTTATCTTTACGAAAACGTGATCGCCCACTGCAAACTCTAGGTCGCTTCTCCTCTTATCGGCATAGCTCTTTTGGCGACTCTGGGCGGTCTTCATTCTGTCTCGAATCTTGACCACCACATCTGCAGTCTGCTGAACTGTCTCTGGACCAAGTTCGGCTCTCTCACCAACCTCATCCCAATGAATTGGTGATCTGCACTTCCTTCCATACAATGCCTCGTAGGGAGCCATACCTATAGATGATTGAAGACTGTTGTTGTAGGTAAACTCCACTAGAGGTAGCTTCGATTCCCAAATCCCCTGGAAATCATTCATACATTCTCGCAATAAATCCTACAAAATTTGAATCACTCGCTCAAACTGGCCATCTCTCTCCGGGTGAAAAGTGGTACTGAATAGCAACTTCGTCCCCATGGCTGTATGTAGGCTCTTCCAGAAGGACGATGTAAACCTCGGGTCCCTCTCGGACACAATGGAAACTGGGATCCCATGCAATCGGACTATCTCCTTGATATAAAGCTCCGTATACTGCGTCATTGAGAAATTCCTCTTCCCTGGCAAGAAGTGTGCCGACTTAGTGAGTCGATCCACTATGACATAGATGGAGTTAAAACCTCTGACTGACTTTGGAAAACCAACCACGAAGTCCATTGTGATATTCTCCCACTTCCACTCGGGGATAGGGAGTGGCTTAAGCATTCCTGCCGGCCTCTGATGTTCTGCCTTCACCTGCTGACAAGTGAGGCATTCGGATACAAATCGACGGATGTCTCGCTTCATCCCTAGCCACCAATACAAAATCTGCAGATCCTTATACATTTTGGTGCCTCCTGGGTGAATGCCATACGGCGATGCATGTGCCTCTGACATAATATCTTCTCTGATCGAGTCAACACTAGGCACCCACATTCTACCTCTGTATCTCACAATACCATCAGACACTGTGTAGAGTACATTGCCCTTGGCCTCATCTTTCAGCCTCCATTTCTGCAACTGTTCATATGAAGGCTCCCCTCTACGGATTCGGTCTAGCAAATCAGACTTGACTGTCAGATTAGATAGTCTGGGAGCTCTACAATTGGAATAAACCTCTAACCCAAACCACTGAATCTCAAACTGAAGAGGTCTCTGCATTGACAACTGAGCTACAACTGCAACATTCCTGCTCAAGGCATCTACCACCACATTAGCTTTCCCTGGATGGTAGCTAATTTCAAAATCGTAGTCCTTTACCAACTCCAACCACCATCTCTGTCTCATATTCAGCTCTTTCTGCGTGAAAAAATTCTTGAGACTCTTGTGATCAGTGAATATCTGGCAATTCTCGCAGTACAAATAGTGTCTTCAAATCTTCAAAGCAAAGACAACGGCGGATAACTCAAGATCATGAGTTGGGTAGTTCATCTCATACACCTCCAACTGCCTGGAGGCATTAGCTATAACCCGACCATGCTGCATCAACACTGCGCCTAACCCGAGCTTAGATGCATCGGTGTATAACACAAAATCTCATTGCCCTGATGGCATGGTTAGCACTGGCGCTGAAATGAGGGCTTGCTTCAAGGTATCGAAGCTCTTCTGGCACTCGCCACTCCACACGAACTTAGCATTTTTCTTTGTCAATGAGGTGAGTGGAACTGCTATTGACGAGAATCCTTGAATAAACTTACGGTAGTACCCAGCTAAACCTAGAAAACTGCGGATCTTTGAAGCATTTTTCGGCTCAACCCATTCCTTAACGGCTGCCACTTTCGCTGGATCCACCTCAAATCCACTGCTTGACACTATGTGACTCAAAAAGGCTACCTTCTCCAACCAAAATTCACACTTAGTGAACTTCGCAAATAACTTACGACTCTGCAGGGTCTGCAAAACTGTCCTCAAATGCTGGTTGTGCTCCTCATGGCTCTTCGAGTAGATAAGAATATCGTCAATGAATACTATGGCGAATTGATCTAGGTAGGGCTGAAATACTCGATTCATCAAGTCCATAAAAATAGCTGGAGCATTCGTGAGTCCAAATGGCATCACTAAAAACTCGTAATGCCCATATATGGTTCTGAAGGCTGTCTTGTGCACATCTGCATCTTTCACCTTCAGTTGGTGATAACCCGATCAAAGATCTATCTTAGAGAACAATCTAGCTCCCTGAAACTGATCAAACAAGTCTTCGATTCTAGGAAGTGGGTATTTAATCTTGATCGTCACTTTGTTCAACTCTCGATAATCGATGCACAGTCTCATGCTCCCATCTTTCTTTTTCACAAAGAGCACTGCTGCGCCCCATGGTGAGAACCTAGGACGAATGAATTCTTTGTCGAGGAGCTCCTGAATCTGCTGTTTGAGTTCAAGCATCTTAGCTGGAGCTAAACGGTACGGTGCTTTGTAGATTGGCACTGTGCCTGGCATAGCAAACTCTACCTCTCTCTCTGGTGGAAGACCTGTGACGTCGTCAAGAAAGACGTCTGGAAAGTCTCTGACTACTGGCACATCTTATAATGACGGAGTGGGTATGTCAGGTATTGAAATGATGCTGGCCAAAAAAGCCTGACTGTAGAGGCCCGTATGTCGTATTTGTAAATTTGCGGAATTATTTAAAATTTTTCTCTTTAAATAAATAACATGCATCATACATAAAATAAACTGATAAATGGATTTAACTTTAAAATAACAGCGGAAGTAAATATTGAGTTTCAAAACAACAACTTAAAAATCATTCAACATATTAAAACTGAGTTTGAACATAAAATAGTGAATGAACTGAAATATGAAAATGAGGTCCTCGGGTTCCTACTACTGCTGACCCAAGCTAGCTCAATGGTCCCCGCCCTCAGTCTCGACCTCATCAGTACCTACAACAATCAAGCCTAGTTAGTCTAACGACTCAGCATGCATATATCGTGAATAACAAGTAAATATATCATAAAATTTCGTATAACGTAAAAATATCGTATCGTAAAGCGTAAGGTGACAATCATGTCATGAGTAATTATAAATACGTGCATATCTGAAAAATCATACGTAAAAGCTTTGCTCGATAGAGCTCTGTCATAACATATCATATCGTAATTTTTCTATAGAGATAATATTTCTACGCAAGTGGCCCTTAACATAACATGCACGTCTGATCAAACTAAACCACAGTATACTGTGCGGTAGAGATCATCACAGCCCTTGGACTGGATATCCGTACCCATACATAATCGTAAACCGATCGTAAGTCACCGGGTGAAGCAATCCGATAAGCGTAAGGTGGCCACAAGACATATCGCATATATCTCAAAAATAAAAATTTTATATTTTATGCACGTAATATAATTATAACCATGTTTTTACCGAGTGAGTTGGATCGTTCCCAGGCTCGCCGCGACCTAATTCTAACATGAGAAACATGCAAATAATCTTAACTTGACAAAGACTTCATAACCGAACCAAAAAGGAGACAACTACGCCCAACAAACTTAGTATTCAACCATGGCTTCGTACCAACCCGAACCGACATTGAACCATCATTTAGCCATGATTAAAATGCACCTAAAACACTGGAAAACATAACCCTAGGGCTGTAATACACGAAAAATGTGAATGTAGGCCAAAATCGTGAAACGCTCTTTCGAGAGTCACTTTGGCACATTGCACCGTAAATTCTCGTACGACCTCTAAACTTAACCAAATCAGGAACGGCCAAAAACATGATCTTCCTAACTTATTGAGGTACTATACAGTCTAAGGCCATAGGCTAAAAGCCAAGAAAGAACTCGAACATGCCTCCTGAACCGCAACACTGCTGCTGTCAAATTTCAGTGGCAGAAGCTGTGCTTTCTTCGCTTCGTTTACAAAGATTATGGCCATTGGGGCTTGAACCACCGACCAGAGCTTCTTCCCAACATCCTAAGGTGTGGCTTGAACCATGGCTAAGGGCCCTAGGCAAACCACAATCCAAGCAAAAACCTAAGACAACGAAGAACTCCCACCCGAGAACCATGCTGCACGCGTGGGGTGTGTTGTTTTATTTTGCTGTCATTTTCATTCCAGTTGTCATATGATTGACCATGGCATGATCTAGGTATCATGAGGTATTGTGTGAACCATGGCTAAGGGCTAAAAGCAAACCAAGATCCACCCAAACCTGAAAAGCCGAAACCACTCACACAAAACCAGAATGAAAACCGGAGGGGCACTTGTGTTGTTTGTTTAAAAATTTCAATGGGACCATAAACCAAGCCTTGAAAGGACATCTTGGTCACGTCCTAGATATGCTAAGGAAGGGTTCTAACCATGGCTATAGTCCCTAGAACAGCCATGGTTTGAACACACACTTTAGACAACCCAAACACAAAAAATCGAGCCTCAACTTGCAACTATGGGAAAGTTGCTGTCAAGTCTTGATTCTTGAGTGCATGGCCTTGAACCAATGGACCAACATGACTCCAACACATCCTAGTACATGCCTAGATGCAGCCTTGAGCACCTGGAACCGAGCCAATCCCTGAAATCACAAAACAAGCCAACCCGTGAAGCAACAAGGGAGAGCCGAAAATACTGTACAGATTTTTTTTTTTAAAGTTGCTGACCAATTTCGGTTTTTCCACATGAATCATGAACATATAATGTTTAAAAATATTTATAGGACTTTATTGAAGAGCAAAGAACAATATAAACATGCATGGAAATTTGTTTTGAATAAAACAAACAATTACGACGAACACGGCGCGGCGGAGACGGAGTTTTCTTTTCTTACTTTTCTCTCTTATTTTCTTGATGAAGGATCACGATTTTTGTGCTGAATGTCTACTGATTTTTCGAATGAGAGTGAGGGAGGATGGATAGGTAATGGAGGGGGAAGGTTACTAATTAAATGAGGAGGTTGGATGGCAATTCAATTCATTCCATCCTAGTTGCTAGCGAGATATGTAATGGGGTGTGATTTTATTGGATTGAGGGGTGATTTAGGGGGAGTGTGATGACCGAAATTTCTATCAAAAATGAAGGTAAGGATATTGCTTAATTATTAATTATAGATGATTTAAAATGAAGGAATTATCATGCCGAGAAAGGATAAGGAAAAGATTCAAAAATAGAGAGTTGCCAAACATGTAAGGATTGATTCCAAGGGGCCGAAAATTGCTATAAAAGTTGGAGGTAAGATATTGCTTGGTTCATGAATTTTAACTCTTTAAAGTTTTAAACACTTATTATGAATTTTAGTGAAATAATAAATTAATTTAGGATAATAATTTTCTTGCATGCATGGCTAAGTCTTAAAATAAATTTCTAATATGTTAAGTTACAATTTCTTAAATAAAATAGGTCTAGATTAATTTATCCCAATTGGTTACATATTTTAATTTAGGCTTTTAATTAATTATTGGACATAAAAGAACTTATTTACTAATTAACTCCAATTAATTAAATAAATCCTTAAACATTCTTTTACATTAAAATAAATTATTCCTTGGCTTAAATAAAATTCAGGAATATTTTCTTATTATTGAATTTTATCTCAATACTCCAACTCCAGTCCGGCCTCGCGTATTTAATCAAAAAGATGAAACTAAAATTCTGCGATTTAAAATAAATGATCATGACTTAACAAATTTTAAAATGAACTAAACACTCCATAAAAATTATTTTTAATTTAAATAATAACAATTATGCATGGCTTATAGGTAGTTTGATTTACCGGGTTCTTCAACTCTCCCCCCCTTAAAAGAAATTTTGTCCTCGAAATTAAAACTTACCGAATAACTCGGGATACCGACTCCTCATTTCTGGCTCAGATTCCCACGTAGCTTCCTCCTACGAATGATTAAGCCATTTGACTTTCACCATCTTAACCTGTTTGTCCCAAAGCTTCTTCTCCTGTCTGTCTAGGATTTGCACTGGTCTTTCTTCATAAGACAGATTCGGAGTGAGATGTAACGGTTCAAAGTTCAAGACATGCGAAGGATTCGCCATATACTTCCTCAGCATAGAGACGTGGAACACATTGTGTACTCCGGCCAGATTCGGCGGAAGAGCAACATGATAAGCTAGCGTCCCGACCCTGTCGTGGATCTCAAATGGTCCGATGAATCTCGGGCTAAGCTTTCCTTTCTTCCCGAACCGCATGACACCTTTCATAGGTGCTATCTTCACGAAAACATGGTCGCCAACGGCAAACTCTAGATCTCTCCTCCTCTGATCCGCATAACTCTTCTATTGGCTCTGAGCAGTCCTCATTCTTTCACGGATCTTGACTACTACGTCGGCAGTCTGTTGAATGATCTCCGGACCCAATTCTGCTCTTTCCCCTACTTCATCCCAATGAATAGGCGATATGCACTTACGACCGTACAAAGCTTCATACGGAGCCATACCTATAGACGACTGAAAACTGTTGTTATAAGTGAACTCCACCAATGGCAACTTCGACTCCCAACTCCCTGAGAAATCGATGACACATGCACGGAGAAGATCCTCCAAAATCCGGATAACTCTCTCTGATTGCCCATCTGTCTGTGGGTGGAAAGCTGTTTTAAACAACAACTTCGTACCCATAGCTGAATGCAAACTCCTCCAAAATGAGGAAGTGAATCTAGGATCTCAGTCAGACACTATAGAAACGGGAATACCATGAAGTCTGACTATCTCTCGGATATATAACTCTGCATACTGAATCATGGTGAAAGTCGACTTAATAGGCAAGAAGTGCGCTGACTTGGTAAGACAATCAACAATCACCCAGATAGCATTTGACCCTCTGACTGACTTCGGCAAACCGACAACAAAGTCCATGGTAACATTCTCCCACTTCCACTCGGGAATAGGAAGAAGCTTGAGCATACCTGTTGGTCTATGAGGTTCCGCTTTCACGAGCTGACACGTCAGACACTCGGATACAAAACGTCTGATATCCTTCTTCATCCCGGGCCACCTATACAACAACTGCAGATCTTTGTACATCTTCGTACTCCCAGGATGAATACAGTACGGTGACATGTGGGCCTCGGATAAAATATCTGCTCGAATAGAATCACTGTTAGGAACCCACATTATGTCTCGATATCTCACAATGCTGTCGCTAACTGTATACAAGATACTGCCCTTGGCCTCATCTCTCTGCTTCCACTTTTCCAACTGCTCATCTGCTGACTGTCCACTGCGAATACGGTCTAGAAGAGAATACTGAATCGTCAAAGTAGATAGATGGGGAACTCTACCTCGAGGATATGTCTCTAGATCAAACCTCTGCATCTCAAACTAAAGGGGTCTCGGAATCACCAAATGAGCCATCACTGCGACTTTCCTGCTCAGTGCATCTGCAACTACATTAGCTTTGCCCGGGTGGTAGCTAATGTCACAGTCATAGTCTTTCACTAGCTCAAACCAACGCCTCTGACGCATATTCAGCTCTTTCTGAGTAAAGAAGTACTTAAGGCTCTTATGGTCGGTAAAGATCTAGCACTTTTCTCTAAACAAATAATGACTCCAAATCTTCAAGGCAAAAACTACGGCTGCAAACTCTAAATCATGGGTAGGGTAATTCTTCTCATGGATTTTCAACTTACGAGAAGCATATGCTATCACCTTCCCATGCTGCATCAACACTGCGCCTAATCCGAGCTTCGAAGCATCGGTATACAAAACAAAGTCTCCGGGCCCTGACGGCATGGCCAATACTGGTGCTGAGATAAGGGCTTGCTTCAAAGTATCGAAGCTCTTCTGACACTCATCGCACCACACAAATTTCGCATTATTCTTTGACAACGACGTGAGTGGAACTGCGATAGAGGAGAACCCCTGAATAAACTTCCGATAATATCGTGCTAGCCCAAGAAAACTAAGGATCTCTGATGCATTCTGCGGCACAACCCAATCTCTGAGTGCTACAACATTTGCTGGGTCTACCTCGATACCGCTGCTAGAAACGATGTGGCCTAAGAACGCCACCTTCTCTAACCAGAACTCGTGTAATGCCCGAGAATTTTGTTAATATAATCTGAAATGATTTGTTGAATTGATGTGATTATAGACGGAAAAGGATCGGACCAGAAGTAGAGTTGTTTTCATTACTCGTTATGTGGTGAAAGAACATTAGTTTGTTATGATATACTGTAATACAGGATTTGTATTTTGATATGTATATCAGATTGATTCCATTACGTTCCGTATTTGTTTAAAAAAAAATTTTAGACCCTGTTTATTTTAATTGATTAAATTATTCCCAAGAACGATTAAGAAATGAATTAGCGTCCGGGTCCCCACAGCAGGTGGTATCAGAACAGTAGGTTCCTTAGACTGAGATAGAAGCTAGTGAGCGGGGTAGATTGAGTTTTCTTCCTTGCTTTTGATTGCCAGCATGTTTTACTGCTTTATATAATACATGTTTACTTGACTATCTGATTTGATGGGTAACGTGTATTAGTGAGAAATGAACCAGAACCGATTCTTGATCAGCAGTAAGATGATCGGAGGAGGACTGAAACAGGTTCGTTGTATTTGGTTACTAACCCTTTTTGTAATCAGATATGTCTCCTCCAAGAGTACTAGAACAGGGTAGTACTTTAGCTAATCTGATGGATGTGACAGCTACACCGATGGAAACGCTACTGAAGAGGTTTCAGTCGTTTAAACCGCCAACCCTGAAGGGAACAGAGACTTATGTTGACTGTGAGTGTTGATTAGATGATATTGAGATGCTGTTAGATTCCTTGGATTACACAAATGAGCGCCGAGTCCGATTGACTGGGCACCAGTTTCATGACATTGCAAAGAACTGGTGGATCACGACAAAGAGAGCATTGGAGCATCGAGGTACGAATATCACTTGGAATGTCTTTAAAACTGAGTTCTATCAAAGATTCTTCCCAGTGTCGTACAGGAAAGACAAGGGTGCAGAGTTTGCAAATTTGTGGGTCAGTTGAACATTGAAGAGTATGTGGCCAAGTTCTCAACCTTGTTGCGTTTTGCTCCACATGTGGCCGAGAATGAGGAGGCTATTGCTGATGAGTTCATTAATGGGCTGAATGCTGAGATCTTTACATTGGTGAACATCGGGCGATCGAATAATTTTGCTGATGCCCTGAATCGAGCTAAAGGAGCAGAAGCTGTTCTGATGAGACAGAAAGGAGCTTCGTATGTTCCTCCAGCACCGAGACCACAGCAACCACTTTCTACTCAATCCCAACAACCCACTCCCAGATTTGAGAGTGGCAGTAGCAGTAGTGGGAAGAAATACTTCTTGCAAGCCCGAGGAAAATAGTTTAAGAAGTCAGGGAGCAGTTCATCTAGCTCCGGTGGTTCCCAACAGAGCCAGATTAGTACAAGGGTCTATTGCGGAACTTGCTGAGGGAGACATCCCACAGAGCAATGCCAAGGAGTATTTAGTAGTTGCCACGTCTGTAGACAGCACGGACATTTTGCGAGAGTATGTCCACAGAGAGGTTCCCAGGGATCCCACGGAGCAGAGTCATCTGGATCAATGGCTCAGACAGATAGACGATCATCTAATGTTCATGCTTTATAGCCACCACCGACTACTACTCCGTCACAGCACAGGCCAGGAGGATGCCAGACTATTAGCAAGCCTCCAAGACAGCAGGCCAGATTATTTGCTTTGAAAGAGGAACAGGCCCAGGAAGCACCAGATGATGTTGTTGCAGGTAAATGTTTTTTATATGGTTACCTTCTTATGTATTGATAGATACGGGTGCTTCTCATACATTTATATCTGAACGATTTGCATTGAGTCATGCATTGCCTGTTGAGTCTTATCTACTGTAGTGTATGTCTCTTCTCCTTTGGGGACAGGTTTGATATCAGTGAATTCTGTGAAACATTGTGTGCTACAGTATGATAGGCATGAGATTGAGTTATATTGTATCGTACTTGGGTTGACTGATTTTGACTGTATTATAGGTATTGATATGCTGACCAAGTACAGAGCCACCCTTGATTGTTTCCATAAGATTGTGAGATTCAGACCTGAGATGGCTGATGAATGGAAATTTTATGGTAAGGGTTCTAGATGTAGAATTCCTTTGATATATGCGTTATAAATGACTCGATTATTACAGAAAGGAGCGGAGGGATTCCTTGTGTATTCAGTTGATTTATTGAAGTCGAGTCCATCAATGGCTGATTTGCTAGTGGTCTGTGAGTTTGCTGACGTCTTCCCAGATGAGATTCCGGGTTTGCCTCCGATTCGAGAGATAGACTTCAGCATTGAATTGGTACCAGGTACAGTTCTGATTTCTAGAGCTCCGTACAGAATGGAACCAATCGAACTGAAAGATCAGAAAGATCTTGATGAGTTTGTGATTATTTTTATCGATGATATATTGATTTACTCAAAGAATATGATTGAGCATGCTGAGCATTTGAGAACTGTATTGAGAATTCTGAGAGCTGAGAAACTGTATGCTAAACTGTCGAAATGTGAGTTTTGGCTGAGACATGTTGTATTTCTGGGTCACATTATATCTGGAGATGGGATTTTTGTTGATCCTAGGAAGGTTGAGGCTGTGATCAGTTGGCTGAGACCGACTTCTGTACCAGAGATACGCAGCTTTATGGGTTTGGCAGGATATTACCGACGATTCATTAAAGATTTCTCGAGGATTGATAAACCGATTACTCAATTGACTAAGAAGAATACTCCATTTGTTTGGTTAGAAGACTGTGAGTCCAGTTTTCTTGATTTGAAGAAGAGACTGACCAGTGCTCCGATCTTGACTATTCCATCTGGTACTGGTGATTTCGTTGTTTATTGCGATGCTTCTCACAGAGGGTTGGGTTGTGTTCTGATGCAGCGAGTACATGTGATTGCTTATGCATCGAGACAGTTGAAACCACATGAGACTCGCTATCCAATTCATGATCTTGAATTGGCGGCCATTGTATTTGCACTGAATTATATGGCGGCATTACCTATATGGTGAGAAGTTCGAGATTTATTCTGATCACAAGAGTTTGAAATATCTGTTTTCACAGTCAAAATTGAATATGAGGCAGCGAAGATGGCTTGATTTGCTTAAAGACTTTGATTGTGAAATCAAATTATATCCTGGAAAATCTAATGCAGCAGCTGATGCACTGAGTCAAAAGGTATGTTCTTTATCCTTATCAACGATTGGTGTTTCGAATTTGATTGAAGATTGCTGTTTGTCTAGATTAGTATTTGAGAGAGATTGTAAACCTCTGAGATTATATACTGTTCAAGTTGAACCAGAGCTGATTTTTAGAATTAAAGCGGCTCAGAAAGTGGATCAGAATGTTCAAAACTCGATATCGATGGTCAGGGCAGGGCATCGATCTGAGTATCAGGTACGTGACAATGTACTGTATGTGAATAATCATATTGTTGTGCCAGATGTTTCGGATTTGAAACGACAGATTTTGTCAGAAGCGCATAGCAGTCGATTCAGTATTCATCCTGGGGGCAGAAATATGTTCAATGATTTGAAAAGACAGTTTTGGTGGAAACAGATGAAAGCTGATATTGCTGAATTTGTATCCAAATGTCTGAATTTTCAACAGGTGAAAGCAGAGAGAAAGAAACCAGGAGGTTTATTACAGAACTTGTCTATTCCTGAATGTAAATGAGATCACATTTCTATGGACTTCGTGACAAAGCTACCACGTTCTTCCCGAGGTTGTGATGCGATTTGGGTCGTGATTGAAAATTGACCAAATCAGCATGTTTATTCCGTACAAGATGACGTACAGTCATGACCAGATGACAGAGATCTATGTCAGAGAGGTGGTCAGATTGCACGGAGTGCCAAAGTCGATTGTATCAGACCGTGATCCTCGGTTTACTTCGCACTTTTGTTAGAGTTTACAGCAGGCTCTAGGTACAAAGTTACATTTGAGTACCGCATATCATACACAGACAGACGGACAGTTAGAGCGGACGATCTAGACACTGGAGGATATGCTTAGAGCTGTAATGCTTGATTTTAGCACTAGTTGGCAGGATTCGTTGCCACTTTGTAAGTTTTCGTACAACAACAGATATCAGACAAGTATAGAGATGGCACCATTTGAAGCGTTGTACGGTAAGAAGTGCAGATCCCCTCTGTATTGGGATGATATTTCTGAGGTACCTGAGATTGGACCTGATATGATCAGAGATATGACAGAAAAAGTGAAGCTGATTCAGAAGAGAATGAGGGCAGCTCAAGACAGACAGGCCAAATATGCCAATGTTCGACGTAGACCGTTGGTATTTGAAGCAGGAGACCAAGTATTCTTGAAGATTTCACCTTTCAGAGGAGTTGTCAGATTTGGCAAGAAAGGGAAGTTGTCTCCACGATATATTGGGTCGTATGAGATTCTCGAGAAGATAGGAGATCGTGCCTATCGACTCGCCTTGCCGCCTTCTTTATCTGGGATACATGATGTCTTTCATGTTTCTTTATTGAGGAAATATCTTTCCGATGCTTCACATGTCATTCAGCCAGACGAGGCCGAACTTGACGAGACATTGAGTTACTTCGAGAAGACGATCTAGATTCTTGATCGTAAAGAAAAGAAAATCAGAACGAAGACTATTCCGCTTGTGAAAGTTAGTGGAGTCGTCATGGCATCAAAGAAGCTACCTGGGAGACTGATCCAGATATGAGACAGAGATTTCCAGAGTTGTTTCACTTATGTAAGTTTTATATTTAGCTTCTGTTATACATTTCTTTCTGATATGATTTGATTGCATGTGATTTCAAGGACGAAATCGGATCTTAGGGGGGAGAAATGTAATGCCCGAGACTTTTGTTATTATAATCTGAAATGATTTGTTGATAATTGATGTGATTATAGACGGAAAAGGATCGGACCAGAAGTAGAGTTGTTTTCATTACTGGTTATGTAGTGAAAGAACATTAGTTTGTTATGATATACTGTAATACAGGATTTGTATTTTGATATGTATATCAAATTGATTCCATTACGTTCCGCATTTGTATAAAAAAAATTTAGACCCTGTTTATCTTAATATATTAAATTATTCCCAAGAACGATTAAGAAATGAATTAGCGTCCAGATCCCCACAACTCGCACTTACTGAACTTCGCGAATAGCTGGTGCTTCTTTGAGTAGACGAGAATGTCGTCTATGAATACTATCATGAACTGATAAAGGTACGGATGAAATACGCGATTCATGAGATCCATGATGATCGATGGCGCATTTGTCAAACCGAAATGCATCACAAGGAACTCGAAGTGGCCATAATGAGTCCTAAAAGCAGTCTTGAGAACATCGGCATCTTTCACCCTCAACTGGTGATAACCAGAACGCAGATCAATCATTGAATACTGAAGCTCCCCGCAGCTGATCAAATAAATCTTCAATCCTCGGAAGTGGGTATTTGTTCTTCACTGTAACCCTGTTCAACTTCCGGTGCAGAGCCTCATCAAACCATCCTTTTTTTCACAAATAAGACCGGCGCGCCCCATGGTGAAAAACTCGGGCGAATGAACTCCTTGTCAAGAAGTTCCTGAATCTGCTTCTTGAGTTCTGCCATCTCTGTTGGAGCTAATCGGTACAGTGCTTTTGATATCGGTGCGGTATCTGGCATAAGCTCAATAGAAAACTCCACTTCCCGCATAGGTGGCATACATGAGACGTCATCAGGAAACATTGGGACATCGGAGGCCGACTGACTGGGTGTCTCGGGAACAGATACAAAAGTCGCTTAAAACGCTCGACACCCTTTGCGCATGAGCTTCCTAGCCAAGACACAAGGTATAATACGCGGTAAAGGAAAGTACCTATCTGGTTCGAATAAGAACTGCTCTCTCTCAAGTGGTCGGACTAGAACAAATCCCCGCTGAAAGTCAATCAAAACTCTGTTCCTTAATAGCCAGTGCATACCCAGAACGATATCAAATTCTGTCATCGGCAATACGATAAGATCCGCATAAACAAGATTACCATGAAGTTCGAGGTCTATGTCTCGGATAACATTAGTAGCTGCCAGCTCCTCTCCAGAAGGCAGTACTACCGAATACGCTACATCTAGCCCAATGGTCTTGATCTGGAGAAATTCGCAAAGGTCTCCGAAATGAACGAATGTGTAGCCCCTGAATCTATCAAGGCATTCGTAGCTAAACCAGCTATAAAAATTCTCCCTGAAAGGTTGGAACATCATGCTAAACCAATAATTACAAGAACTAAACTTATAGACATGCGAAGGTCAAAGTTCTTCTACTCTAAATTCCCGAAAGTAACACTGATTAGAACATGCAATCCTATCATCAATTCTAAGTTCAGAATCTCAACCCAAACCCTCGAAACAATAACTTTCAAATATAAACTTAAAGCTTTAAGATACCTGTCAAGAGCATTGTCTCCAGGTTTGTCTCCGCTGCATGGAGGGCGAAAACTCTACCTTGGGTAGGCAGACTCCCTTGAGGGAAATTCTTCAGTAAGTGGTCAGGACTAACACACTTGTAGCACATCCCGGAACCATACCTACAAACTGCAGCATGGCGGCATGAGCACTTGGCACAGACTGGGTACTTTGTGGCCCTCGGAACTACACGTCTCTGCTGCTGCTGTCCTCTGTTCCTAGATGGGCCGTGGAAAGGCTTCTTACTCTGATGTTGCTGCTGAGGAGGGCGGTGCGGCGCTTGGGCTGGTCGCTTGCCCTGGCGATCTCTCTCAATTTGAATCATTTTGATCCTGCTCTGCAGCTAGAGCTCTGAAGACAGCGACATCATAGGTAATAGGGCCAGCCACCCTAACATCACGGCGTAAGATCGACCGCAAACCATCCATAAACTGCCTCAACTTGGCTCCAGCATCATTTGCAATCAGTGGCACGAAATGGCAACCCCTCTCAAACTTACGGATAAACTCCGTAACAATCATGTCTCCCTGCCTCAGGGTCATAAATTCCCTGGTCAACCTGGAACGCACCTCGTCAGTAAAAAATTTAGAGTAGAATACCTCTGTAAAGCGCGACCAGCTCAGAGTAGCCAAATTCAGGGCTACAGATGCTCCTTCCCACCACAAACGAGCGTATCCTCCAAACAGATAGGTCGCACAACGAACCCTATCCTCGTCTCCAAGCTACATGAACTCGAAGATAACCTCGAGGGACTTAATCCAGCCCTCGGCAATCATAGGATCTGTCGTCCCTGAGAACTCTTTCGGCCTCATCTTCAAGAACCGCTCATAGGTAGCCTCAGGCCCCGTCTGCCTGGCTACCCCAGCATTGTTCCCCGCAAACTGTGCGAAGAACTCAGTCATTTCGGCTAACATCTGGGCGTTCATGTTCGTTGGAGGGGGTGGTGGTAAATCTCTCTCTTGCCTATGATCCTCACCGTCCTCATGACGATGCTCATCATCTCTCAGGCGCTCAGGAATGCGTCTAGGAGGCATATTGTTCCATACATATAACTCATACGTAACCAACATGCATAATTCCATTATTTCTTTAAATTTAAATAAATACTGCATAATAATAATCTTGACATAAAACATTTCATGAAAACATGCGGTTAAAATATTTCATGCTTTAAACGAAGTGCATAAACGTAAAACTTACAGACCGAAGACGTGACTTCATGAGCTTCTCGAGGTCAGTAGTAGTACAACCCTTTACAAGAATATAGGCTCTGATACCAACTATTGAGGCTCGTATGTCGTATTTGTAAATTTGCAGAATTATTTAAAATTTTTCTCTTTAAATAAATAACATGCATCATACATAAAACAAACTGATAAATGGATTTAACTTTAAAATAACAGCGGAAGTAAATATTGAGTTTCAAAACAACAACTTAAAAATCATTCAACATATTAAAACTGAGTTTGAACATAAAATAGTGAATGAACTGAAACATGAAACATGAGGTCCTCGGGTTCCTACTACTGCTGACCGAAGCTAGCTCACTGGTCACCGCCCTCAGTCTCGACCTCATCAGTACCTACAACAATCAAGCCTAGTGAGTCTAAAGACTCAGCATGCATATATCGTGAATAACATGTAATATATCATAAAATTTCGTGTAACGTAAAAATATCGTATCGTAAAGCATAAGGTGAAAATCATGTCATGAGTAATTTTAAATACATGCATATCTGAAAATCATACGTAAAAGATTTGCTCGATAGAGCTCTTTCATAACATATCTAATCGTAATTTTTCTGTAGAGATAATGTTTCTACGCAAGTGGCCCATAACATAACATGCATGTTTGATCAGATTAAACCAAAGTATACTGGGCGGCAGAGATCATCGAAACCCTTGGACTTGATATCCGTACCCATACATAATCGTAAACCGGTCGTAAGTCACCGGGTGAAGCAATCCCATAAGCGTAAGGTGGCCACAAGACATATCGCATATATCTCAAAAATAAACATTTTATATTTTATGCACGTAATATAATTATAACCATGTTTTTACCGAATGAGTTGGCTAGTTCTCAGGCTCGCTGCGACCTAATTCTAACATGAGAAACATGCAAATAATCTTAACCTGACAAAGACTTCATAACCGAACCAAAAACGAGACAACTACGCCCAACAAACTTAGTATTCAACCATGGCTTCGTACCAACCCGAACCGACATTGAACCATCGTTTAGCCATGATTAAAATGCACCTAAAATACTGGAAAACATAACCCTAGGGCTGTAATACACGAAAAATGTGAATGGAGGCAAAAATCGTGAAACGCTATTTCGAGAGTCACTTTGGCACATTGCACCGTAAATTCTCGTACAACCTTTAAACTTAATTAAATCACAAACGGACAAAACCATGACCTTCATAACTTATTGTGGTACAATCCAGTCCAAGGCCATAGGCTAAAAGCCAACGAAGAACAAGAACATGCCTCCTGAACCGCAACACTGCTGCTGTCCAATTTCAGTGGCAGCAATTGTGCTTGCTTCGCTTCGTTTCTAAGGCTAATGGCCATTGGGGCTTGAACCACCAACCAGAGCCTCTTCCCAACATCCTTAGGTGTGGCTTGAACCATGGCTAAGGGCCCTAGGCCAACCAAAATCCAAGCAAACACCTAAGACAACGCAGAACTCCCACCCGAGAACCATGCTGCACGCGTGGGGTGTGTTGTTTTATTTTGCTGTCATTTTCATTCCATTGGTCATATGATCGACCATGGCATGATCTAGACATCATGAGATATAGTGTGAACCATGGCTAAAGGCTAAAAGCCAACAAAGATCTACCCAAACCTCAAAATCCGAAACCACTCACACAAAACCAGAATGAAAACCGAAGGGGCACTTGTGTTGTTTGTTTAAAACTTTCGATGGGACCATGAACCAAGCCTTTAAAGGCCATCATTTTCATGACCTAGACATGCTAAGAAAGGGTTCTAACCATGGCTACAGTCCCTAGAACAAACATGGTTCGAACACACACCTTAGACAACCCAAACACAAAAAATTGAGCCTCAACTTGCAACTATGGGAAAGTTGCTGTCAAGTCTTGATTCCTGAGTGCATGGCCTTGAACCAATGGACCAACATGACTCCAACACATCCTAGTACATGCCTAGATGCAGCCTTGAGAGCCTGGAACCGAGCCAATCCCTGAAATCACAAAACAAGCAAACCCGTGAAGCAACAAGGGATAGCCGAAAATATTGCACAGATTTTTTTTTTTTGAAAAATTGCTGACCAATTTTGGTTTTTCCTCATGATTCATGAACATATAACGTTTAAAAGTATTTATAGGACTTGATTGAAGAGCAAAGAACAATATAAACATGCCTGAAAATTTGTTTTGAATAAAACAAACAATTACGACGAACACGGCGCGGCGGAGACGGAGTTTTCTTTTCTTACTTTTCTCTCTTATTTTCTTGATGAAGGCTCACGATTTTTGTGCTGAATATCTACTGATTTTTCAAATGAGAGTGAGGGAGAATGGCTAGGTAATGGAGGGGGAACGTTACTAATTAAATGAGGAGGTTTGATGGCAATTCAAATCATTCCATCCTAGTTGCTAGTGAGATATGGAATGGGGTGTGATTTTATTGGATTGAGGGGTGATTTAGGGGGAGTGTGATGACCGAAATTTCTATCAATAATGAAGGTAAGGATATTGCTTCATTATTAATTATAGGTGATTTAAAATGAAGGAATTATCATGTCGAGAAAGGATAAGAAAAAAAATTAAAAATGGAGAGTTGCCAAACATGTAAGGATTGATTCTAAGGGGCCGAAAATTGCTATAAAAATGGAGGTAAGATATTGCTTGGTTCATTAATTCTAACTCTTTAAAGTTTTAAACACTTATTATGTATTTTATTGAAATAATAAATTAATTTAGGATAATAATTTTCTTGCATGCATGGCTAAGTCTTAAAATAAATTACTAACATATTAAGTTACAATTTTTTAAATAAAATAGGTCTAGATTAATTTATCCCAATTGGTTACACATTTTAATTTAGGTTTTAATTAAATATTGGACATAAACTAACTTATTTACAACTTAACTCCAATTAATTAAATAAATCCTTGAACATTCTTTTACATCAAAATAAATTATTCTTTGGCTTAAATTAAATTTAGGAATATTTTCTTATTATTAAATTTTATCTCAATACTCCAACTCCAGTCTGGCCTCGCGTATTTAACCGAAAAGATGAAACTAAACTTCTGCAATTTAAAATAAATGATCATGACTTAACAAATTTTAAAATAAACTAAACACTTCATAAAAGATATTTTTTATTTAAATAATAGCAATTATGCATGGCTTATATGTAGTCTGATTTACCGGGTTCTACACTGACACACTTTGGAAATAAGTTTCCGTGCCTGCATGCAAGAGATCATGCGAGGGAAACTTCTCCATCTGGCTGGTTCAAAAAGAAATTGCTCCATGCCCAACGGTCTAACCAATACGGACCTTTTCTGAAAATCTATCAGGACTCGATTCCTCGTCAGCCAGTCCATACCCAAAATGATATCAAATTCCGGCCTCGACAACACTATCAGGTCGGCATATACTAGGTGGCCATGCAGTTCAAGATCAATGTCTCTGACCACACTAGTAGCTGACAACTCTTCCCCTGATGGAACTGTTAGTGAATAATTCGCGTCGAGTCCAATGGACTTGACGTCTAGATGACTAGCGAATGATTCTGAGATAAAGAAGTGAGTGGCTCCTGAGTCTATCAGGGCCCTCGTGGATACTCTCTTTATAAAAATATTTCCTGAGATACATTAGCACAACACAAAACTTATATCCCCAAAATTTTACATTAACCTCAAGCATCGTAGAAGTCAATATCCCAAGTCATTCAAAAATATCACTAGCACACTAATAATTCCCCAAATCAAGAACAAACATGCAAGGCAAAAATTGAATATTGTCTTGAATTACATAAATTACCAGTCAACAGTGTCGTGTCTGGGTTCGCCTCCTGGGCGTGCATGGCGAATACCCTCCCTTGTTTGTTATTGAATTGAGGGTGCGATTTCTATATTCGTGCTTGCTTTTCATTCGTACGAGGTTTCGCATCACTGGTTCCCCGCAAACTATGCAAAGAACTGCGTCATTCCTGCAAGCATCTGTGCCTGCATATTTGGAGGTGGAGGAGGAGGAGCGTCTCTCCCCTCCTCTCGAGTCTCTTCATCCCCATCCCTTGCTTCTCAGTTAATCAAACGTCTAGGAGGCATACTGTTCCAGAATTTACCCAACGCGTAAGTGTTAGAGTAGGTGCCCGTCGAGCCAAGTGTTGGCCGAGTGTTCACAATGAAACTCTATGTATAAGCAGTCTTTATTTTAATAATATTTGAAATTATTGTTTTGGCAAATCTTTATCTGTATACCCATGCTAGTTGCATAGATAAAGCCCTTGAATATACAAATAGTAGAAAGAATATGAGATGCTCATATGATGAGTATCATGAAACTCATATTTGGAATACTGTATATTCTAAACAGTTCCTAGTCGATTCAGCCGCCGCTAAGAAAGATATAGGCCGCTCGAGTTCGAGACTAGTATCTGCGATGTGAGTACCATGTTTCATTGGTAGGGGACATTGTGATGTCCGAGCATGCAGATAGGTGCTCCTTGTAGAGTGCACTGAACAACCCTCCATAAAAGGACTTTCCAAGTGGTTCTCACTTATCGAGTGGAAAAGTCCTAGTTTATGGTTGTACACCATTAGTCCTTATGACCCGGGACAACATTGAGACTCTATGTGCTAGAATTACACTTTGAATTGTTTACCGACACTCATGGGGTCATCAGGTGGCAAGGTTGGGTGTCATGTCGAAACATATAGGAGTCGATGCATTGTAGTCGGGGATTCACCGTTTACCTTCAGGTATGGATATCCTATGTGTTCTCATGTGTATGTAGGTTGAAATCTCTGATTAGAGTATGGTGGTAATTATGAAAGGGGTTTCATAGATTACACCATCGATGCAACTACGACATGACATATAGTATCGATTCATTGACAACTCTCGATATACCAATGGTTGTCGAATCGGTCGGGATATATGAGTTGAAGGGACCGTACTGTACGCTAATCATAATTGAATGGTTCTTGCAGGCACTATCATTTGATACCTAGGGAATCATGTAAGCGATGCTGCTAGGCGTTTAACATGATTGGTTGGGTACCATCAGACTTGACTTCTGACGTTCTTGTTATCAAGGAGTTGATAAGTAAGAATGGAGAAATTGGGGTATGCTCATACAAGGACATGCTTAGTCCGAATCACGTGGAGATGTGAACCCACGGCTAGTTGTATCAATGAACCATTGATGGCCACACAAGTACTAGCTTTCTAGATTCCGTTGAGAAGTAAAATAGTTCAATGTGTTGAACGGCTTATAAAGGAGTTTATAAGCTTGAAGAAAAATAGAAGTATGACTTCTATGAGGGAAATGTAATTTTTAATTTATGAATGTGTTCCTAAATTAAAAGTTGGCCAAGTGAATAATGTATTTGAAAATTGTGAATTTCATAAACATTATTATGGACTAAATTAAATTAATTCAAGTGTTGAATTAATTAAACACTAGTGGACCTAGTATAGTCCAAATAATTAAATTAATTCAAGTGTTGAATTAATTAAATAACATTGGGCCTTGTAGAGCCCAATTGGAAATAATTATTAAACTAGTGGGCTTGAGTAAAATCAAGTAAGGATTAATTGGGCTCAAATGTGTTTGAGACAATTTAAATTAAAAGTCCATGGGCCCTTTGTAATTGTTACAAGCCCACATGACATTGCATGCTTGGGCGGTGAAAGGTTGGGGAATACTTTTTATTAAATAATTGGCATGGCATGAAAAATGTTGTCTCTACTTTTTCAACATCCAAGAAAAGTCTTCCCCCCTCCCACACACACACCTTGGCCGAAATTTTGAGGGATTTTCTCTCCAAGTTTTTCCTCTTCTTTTCTTCTTCAAGTGTTGAGGAAAGAAAATTCTTCTCTTTGAAAAATCCTCTTATTTTTCTAGTGCAAATTAAGAGGGGATTTACCTAGTTGGTGGTGGGCCTAATATTGGAGGTTGGAAGCTTGAAGATTTGTCATCCATTCAAGAGCCAAGTTGTTTACAACTTGGTTGGTGCCATCATCAATCTCTTGAGATTGATAGGTAACTATTTCTTAACACACTATGAATGCCATTTTGTGTTTATTTTATTTGCTACACATTAAATCAAGGTGGCCGAAAATTTCTTGTAAAAATTCGATTTTTAAACTTCTGTTGCGCTTCCGGTCACCGTAACCGATCCCCTTTCAAGTGGTATCCGAGCTATGGTTACGATTTTGTGTAGCAATTACAAGATATTATATTGAGATTGAT
The DNA here is from genome assembly GCF_025594145.1 of Primulina tabacum. Lineage (NCBI taxonomy): Eukaryota > Viridiplantae > Streptophyta > Magnoliopsida > Lamiales > Gesneriaceae > Primulina > Primulina tabacum. The sequence goes on along the minus strand of NC_134560.1, from coordinate 23,868,691 downwards.
TTCTAACCGCATGAGACTAATATTTTGCATCGAATCAAGGCCGGTTTCAGGGGAATTTCGGGCAGCTCGGCTGCCCGAAACAGGCAGCTTGAGCAGCCCAAGGGGTTGCCCGAACAGCCCCATGTTTTTAATAAAAAAAAAACTTTTTTTTTTGGTAAGTTGGCCGGAATCCGGCGACGGAGCTCCGGCGATGGCGATGACGACTAGGGTTTCCAAAAGTGTTTTGGATAATCAAAGTGTCATGGGCCTTGATGTTGTTGGGCCATTAGATGGTTAACATATTTGTGAATTTTAAATGGGCCAAAATGTTTTTGGTGAAAAATGAGTTTTTGGGCCCTTAAGTTTAAAATTACAAAAGTTGCAAATATTTTCTCATGAAATAAATATTTTAAGTTGGACTTTAAATATTTATAGTAAATGGTGATTTACAAGAAATTCGGTTATAAATAAATTAATTTGAAAGTAGACAAAGGTGTTTTGTATACTTTGTTAATTTAGTTTATAATCGTGTCGGTTAGTTATTGGATCAAGATATATAATATTGGATCAATTAATTATTGTGATAATTAATTGATGGTGTATGATATGTGATATTATGCATGAAGGATGATCAAAAGCCCAAGCCCAATTTGCTAGGTGTATGCTAGGATATTTTGTGTTGAATGATTGTAATAATTAACAAATTTAAAGTGGGCTTGGTTTATAGTCCGTTCCCACCCCATCAGATGTATCCCTATTTGCCATGAATATTTATTTGTAAATATTAGTATAGTGGATTATCAAGATTGGAAGATGGTGGCCATGATGATTATGAAGATCGAAGACATGTAAATATTGGAAGCTAATGTAATAGTTGCATTTGCATCCCATGCATTTCCCTAGGATTGGACCTAGGCCCGTGTTTAGCTCACACGGGCCATTAGTATTGGGGCGATTGATCATCCTTGTTTGTTTACTGTTTATAATATATGCATGATATGTTATAAATAATGACTATGTGCGTTATTATTATGATAATAACAAAGTTGCATGAATCCGGCAAACATACGATCAAACATGGCGAGCTTTTAAATAAAATTAATGATGAGACCTTTCAAAATTAAAAACCCTCATTTTGAATAAGATTCAAAATTAATATCAAGCCCGAAAAGGGGAATTATAAATTTGTTTATAATTTCCTTGTCTTCCATCGACAATGGGTGCATGATGAACGCTACCCGTACTCGGGGCTCGGCTCATATTATTGGGGGGGCCCTGGGTGCCGGAAAGTTGTGACATCCATTGACATGGTGATGTGAACTACGTGGAACTTCCATGATTTCGGCTCATATTATTGGGGAACTCATGGCGAACATCCATTAAGGTTCAACATCGATGGGTAAGGCTTGACACGTGAAGATGAACGACGTCATATTATTGGGTCCTAATCAAACGTGAGACAAAAGTTTACGTAGAGGGTTGCATTGTGATGCAATTGGAAACTACCTTTTAGGAATTGTGATTGGCTGATATTATTCGGGATCATAATTCGCTAATTGGACCTTACGTACCTACTGAGGAAAGGAGTTTCCCGTTTTCACTAGAGGGTAGTGAAAGATGTCAAAACAGTGGGAGCAAATGTTTATGAAGTAAAAAGTCCAAACTTCATATCTTACTAAATATTTTAAATAGTCTTCAACATTTACCTGTTTTTACTTTTCAGTACAAATTGACAATGTCTTCGATTCGCAATCCGATATCCGTAATACTCGACAAACACATATTAACTGGACCTAATTACCTCACTTGGTTAAGAAACCTAAAAATCGTCTTGAATTCGGAAAAGGTAGCATATACACTGACTGAGTCGCCCCCTGTTGAGGCTCCGACTGACTGCACTCCTGAGGAATTACAGGCTTACAAAGAATGGTGTGACCATGACTTGATAGCCAGGTGTTATATGCTGACTTCTATGAATGATGAGCTGCAGAGGCGTTTTGAGGATGCAAAGAATGCTGCTGACATTCATTTGCATCTCAAGGAGCTCTTTGGTGAGCAAACACGGCCTCTTAGGCATGCTACCGTCAAGGAGCTGATCACTTTGCGCATGCGAGATGGGGCCTCGGTCCATGAGCATGGCCTGAAGTTGATTGGGCTCGTGGACAAGCTCGTTGGCATGGATCTGATGTTGCCTTCGGAGTTGACCACCGACGTGTTGCTGTTATCATTGCCTAGCTCATTTGATCCTTTTGTGGTGAACTTCAACATGAACAAGATGGAGCCGCCCTTGAGGAGTTGGTGAATATGCTTGTTACGTTTGAATCAACCATCAAGAAAGAGAAGTTGGTTCTTTATGTGGGTTCTTCATCTGGTGCGAAGATTGATCCACATGGGAAGGGAAAGAAGCGTTCTTTCCAACGTCCCAAGAAGAACGTGCCCTTGTTGAGGCAATCTCCGAATCCCGTTGTGGCAGCCACACCAGTTAAGGCTGACAAGACTAGTGATGTTTGTCATCACTGCAAGAAGCCTTGACATTGGAGGCGAAATTGCAAGGAATATCTGGCCCAGAAGAGTTCTGGAAACGGTATGTTCTATATCGAAGTAAACATTTCAATTAACTCTACTTCTTGGGTATTGGATACCGGATGTGGCTCACATCTTTGTAATAATTTGCAGGCGATGGGAAGAAGTAGAAAGCTTAGGGAAGGTGTGACCTTCTTAAGGATGGGCAATGGGGCAAGAGTTGCTGCCAAGGCTGTTGAAGATGTTTACTTATTGTTGAACAATAGTTTTAAGTTAATTTTATGAGATGTTTTGTTTGTACCTAATTTTGTGAAAAACATTGTTTCATTTCTATGCTGATAAAAATGGATATTCTTGTTTATTTTGCATAGGTGTTTGCAACATTTACATTAATGAATGTTTGATTGGTACTGGTGAACTTGAAAACGATCTCTATAACTTAAAATTGAAAGATATTCCATTAAATGTTCATTCAAAGGCAGACACCATATGAGATATGGATGGGTAAGCCACCCAAATATTCTTGTCTTAGAATAGGGGGTGCCCTGCTTATGTGAAGCAGGTAGTGGGAGATAAATTGGATAGTCGATCCATTTTATGTTACTTTGTGGGATATCCAAAGAATTCGGTTGGATACTACTTCTATTATCCCCAAGAAACATAGGTGTTTGTTTCTAGGAATGCAACCTTTTTGGAAAAGGAATTTCTATTAGATAGAAAAGGCGAGATGATAGAACTCGAAGAGGTTCGAGAGACACCCACAATTGTAGAACCCACACCCGAAGAGCCAAGAGAGGAGATACAAGCTCCTAGAAGATCCGATAGAGTCTCGAGACCACCTATGAGGTATGGTCTGCTTCTTGAAGAGGGCCATGATGAGCCTAACCATGGATGTGATCCAAGGACCTTCAAGGAAGCATTATCTGATGCCGATTCATCCAAGTAGCTTGAAGCGATGGAATCTGAGATGAATTCCATGCATTCGAACCAAGTGTGGAATCTCGTGGATCCACTTGAGGGAATTGTTCCCATAGGGTGTAAATGGATTTACAAGAGGAAACTTGGGGTGGATGGGAAGGTATTGACCTTCAAGGCACGATTGGTGGCAAAAGGATATACTCAAAGACAAGGAGTTGACTTTGAGGAAACCTTTTCTCCAGTTGCAATGTTCAAGTCCATAAGGATTTTGCTAGCCATAGCTGCATGGTATGACTATGAGATATGGCAGATGGATGTTAAGACAGCCTTTCTTAATGGGGATATTAAGGAAGAGATTTATATGTCTCAACCTAAAGGGTTTACATCTGTCGGAAGTGAGCATATGGTATGCAAACTTCAAAGATCTATTTATGGTCTAAAGCAGGCATCTAGGAGTTGGTACCTCAGATTCGATAGTACAATTAAAGAGTTTGGTTTTGCTAAGAATCCTGAGGAACCCTGTGTGTATGAGAAGGTCAGTGAGAGTGTTGTGACATTCCTGGTGTTGTATGTTGATGACATTCTAATCACTGGGAATTATGTAGGAATGTTGCAATCAACTAAGATATGGTTAGCAAGTAAGTTCTCGATACAGGACTTGGGTGAAGCATCTTTTGTATTGGGAATACAGATCTATAGAGATAGATCAAGAAGATTGCTTGGTCTCACCTAATCCACATACATTGATACCATCGTGAAGCGGTTCTCAATGGATGAGTCCAAGAGAGGACATCTACCAATGTGTCATGGCGTGTCCCTATCCAAGTCTATGTCTCCCAAGACTAATGCAGAGATAGCGGCGATGACAAGCATTCCTTATGCATCTGCAATTGGTAGCATCATGTATGGGATGATATCTACACATCCTGACGTGGCTTTCGCACTAAGTATAGTGAGTAGATATCAATCGAATCCTGGTCTTCCACACTGGAAAGCTGTGAAAGACATCCTCAAGTAGTTGAGAAGGACCAATAAATTGTTCTTGGTCTATGGGGTGGAGAACTGAAATTGGAAGGCTATACCGACTCTAGCTTCCAAAGCGATATCGATGACTCGAAGTCAACCTCTGGGTTTGTATTCGTGCTCAATAGTGCTGTTGTCTCTTGGAAGAGTTCCAAGCAAGACAATACTGCGGATTCCAGCACAGAGGCCGAATACATTGCTGCATCAGATGCAACAAGGGAGGCTGTTTGGATAAGGAATTTCGTCTAAGAGTTGGACGTCATTCCTAATGGAGTTGCTCCTCTCCCGGTGTTGTGTGACAACACGGGAGCTTTAGCTCAAGCAAAGGAGCCAAGGTCTCATCAGAAGTCCAAACATGTATTGAGAAAGTACCACATCCTCCGGGAGATTGTGGAAAGAGGAGAAGTGTCGATTGACATAGTCGACTCCGCAGATAATGTTGCTGATCCACTAGCTAAGCCTTTACCTGGACCATTATTCGAGATGCATCGCGAATCAATTGGTTTGAAGCATATGGGTAGTTGGCTCTAGTGCAAGTGGGAGATTGTTAGAGTAGGTGCCCGTCGAGCCAAGTGTTGGCCGAGTGTTCACAATGAAACTCTATATATAAGCAATCTTTATTTAATAATATTTGAAATTATTGTTTTGGAAAATCTTTATCTGTATATCCATGCTAGTTGCATAGATAAAGCCCTTGAATATACAAATAGTAGAAAGAATATGAGATGCTCATAGGATGAGTATCTTGAAACTCATATTTGGAATACTGTATATTCTAAACATTTCCTAGTCGATTCAGCCGCCGCTAAGAAGGATATAGGCCGCTCGAGTTCGAGACTAGTATCTGCGATGTGAGTACCATGTTTCATTGGTAGGGGACATTGTGATGTCCGAGCATGCAGATAGGTGCTCCTTGTAGAGTGCACTGAACAACCCTCCATAAAAGGACTTTCCAAGTGGTTCTCACTTATCGAGTGGAAAAGTCCTAGTTTATGGTTGTACACCATTAGTCCTTATGACCCGGGACAACATTGAGACTCTATGTGCTAGAATTACAATTTGACTTGTTTACCGACTCTCATGGGGTCATCAGGTGGCAAGGTTGGGTGTCATGTCGAAACATATAGGAGTCGATGCATTGTAGTCGGGGATTCACCGTTTACCTTCAGGTATGGATATCCTATGTGTTCTCATGTGTATGTAGGTTGAAATCTTTGATCAGATTATGGTGGTAATAATGAAAGGGGTTTCATAGATTACACCATCGATGCAACTACGACATGACATATAGTATCGATTCATTGACAACTCTCGATATACCAATGGTTGTCGAATCGGTCGGGATATATGAGTTGAAGGGACCGTACTGTACGCTAATCATAATTGAATGGTTCTTGCAGGCACTATCATTTGATACCTAGGGAATCATGTAAGCGATGCTGCTAGGCGTTTAACATGATTGGTTGGGTACCATCAGACTTGACTTCTGACGTTCTTGTTATCAAGGAGTTGATAAGTAAGAATGGAGAAATTGGGGTATGCTCATACAAGGACATGCTTAGTCCGAATCACGTGGAGATGTGAACCCACGGCTAGTTGTATCAATGAACCATTGATGGCCACACAAGTACTAGCTTTCTAGATACCGTTGAGAAGTAAAATAGTTCAATGTGTTGAACGGCTTATAAAGGAGTTTATAAGCTTGAAGAAAAATAGAAGTATGACTTCTATGAGGGAAATGTAATTTTTAATTTATGAATGTGTTCCTAAATTAAAAGTTGGCCAAGTGAATAATGTATTTGAAAATTGTGAATTTCATAAACATTATTATGGACTAAATTAAATTAATTCAAGTGTTGAATTAATTAAACACTAGTGGACCTAGTATAGTCCAAATAATTAAATTAATTCAAGTGTTGAATTAATTAAATAACATTGGGCCTTGTAGAGCCCAATTGGAAATAATTATTAAACTAGTGGGCTTGAGTAAAATCAAGTAAGGATTAATTGGGCTCAAATGTGTTTGAGACAATTTAAATTAAAAGTCCATGGGCCCTTTGTAATTGTTACAAGCCCACATGACATTGCATGCTTGGGAGGTGAAAGGTTGGGGAATACTTTTTATTAAATAATTGGCATGGCATGAAAAATGTTGTCTCTACTTTTTCAACATCCAAGAAAAGTCTTCCCCCCTCCCACACACACACCTTGGCCGAAATTTTGAGGGATTTTCTCTCCAAGTTTTTCCTCTTCTTTTCTTCTTCAAGTGTTGAGGAAAGAAAATTCTTCTCTTTGAAAAATCCTCTTATTTTTCTAGTGCAAATTAAGAGGGGATTTACCTAGTTGGTGGTGGGCCAAATTTTGGAGGTTGGAAGCTTGAAGATTTGTCATCCATTCAAGAGCCAAGTTGTTTACAACTTGGTTGGTGCCATCATCAATCTCTTGAGATTGATAGGTAACTATTTCTTAACACACTATGAATGTCATTTTGTGTTTATTGTATTTGCTACACATTAAATCAAGGTGGCCGAAAATTTCTTGGAAAAATTCGATTTTTAAACTTCCGTTGCGCTTCCGGTCACCGTAACCGATCCCCTTTCAGTAAGTCCCACATGCATGAACATGATACCAATAATATAAGATGCACGTAAATTGAATTTAAAACATGGAAATGCTGAAATCAGAACTTCATGCTTACTACATAACATAAATTTAAAACCTTTAAACTTACAGACTTGAGGTGTGACCTCGTGAGCTTCTTGCGAATGGCAGTAGACATAACCCTTTACAAGAACACCGCTCTGATACCAACTGTAATGTACAGAACTTTTACTACTTAAAATTTGCGGAAAAATTAAAATTTTTCTTAAAAGAGTAAACAAACTTCAATTTCGATAATGTCACTCGTACTTCCCAAAATTCGTTGCAACAAAAGCTCTAAAAATAAAGTTTGACAAAAGTATTTGTTTGAAATCTCATAACTAGTAGCGTGAAATCAGAGTGTTTGACAATTCATAAAAACTTAAAAACTTGGGCGGTCCTCGGGTCATCCTCACCTGCATCGATCAAGTCTAGTAAGTCTAAAGACTCAACACGTATAAACTGGAAGTAACGAGTAATACATAATAAAACCACACACAACTTTAAAATAGAGCGTACATACATGAACTTGAACTTGCGCTTAAACTTGAACTTGCATACGTACATACATAGACGTGCCATGAACATAAAACTTTCTTAAACATTCTTGCATACTCGAACATACTCGAACATACATAACTTCATCATTTTGCATAGAGGCATGTTTCAAAGTAAGTGACCCATACATAATACGTCTGATAAGACAAAATCATAGTACTGGGCTGACAGGGACGAATCCACTGCCACATACATGAGATCCATGTTCATGTTTTAACGGGTGGATTGGTCCCTGTTCATGCTTTAACGCTTTCCAATCCTGATCTAACCCGTTCATTCTTTAACGGGGTGGAGAGGTCCTCGGCCACATTCACCGACTTCCAAACCCATTCATAATTTGATCACAAGACATTTAGCATATGTCAAAAACATGAAAATATTTTCCTTTGCACGTCGAACATACTTACTTGGCGTTGAGGGATTCGTTGGATCTCGCTTGGGGCCGCTGCTGCGCAAACTAACATGAATTTGAAATACTTAACTTGCATAACATAGACTTAGGTACTCAAGCTCAACACCGAAGTGAATAAGTAGCTTAAGACATTCTAGTTCCCTCAGGACCTGACCTCTTTTAATCATCGTACTAACCATTATCTTAAACCCCGAAACAAAACCTGCGGTGAAGTCTAATTTTTTTTCCCGAAATATGAATTACACGGACCACGTGCCCGGGTCCGTGTATGGGTCCATGTAGGTTCGCAAAAGAAATGCTCGAAAAGAATTGAGGACACGGACCCCGTGCTAGGGTCCGTCTAGGGGTCCGTATAGGATCGCAAATTTAACACTTCCAAGGAAACAAAGGCACGGACCCTGTGTCAGGGTCAGTTGAAGGGTCTGCGTAGGCTTGGTTTATTGACACTAAGGAGGAAACAAGGTCACGGACCCCGTTCCAGGGTCCGTGTACGGGTCCGTGCAGACTCGGTACGCGTGAACCAACGAAAATTCATATACTCAAGGCTTATTTCTCCTAACTCGATCATCCCGACCAAGAATCGACACCCCGAGACCCCTTCTAGGACACTACAACCTCGAATCCAAACCCGTACAACCACCCCAAAACAACGACATCCACCTTGCGACACAATACAACTCAAAAACACGGAAATTAATCCCAAATCGTTTCCTACGGCTTCTACTGAATTCACGTGCCTATCGACATTACCCGGCATACCAAATACCAACCCAACATCATACTAAACATACCTAAATACAGCAACGATCACCCGTCGATCTCCAACGAAGCCTGCAACAATAAAACTTCAAGAACACATCAGTAACATAATATTTCAGAAAATGCAGTTTGAGCAGTCCCACGAAAATGATCATAACTTTCTAAATTTTTATCCAAATATTTTTAATTTTATATCAAATTGAAGGTATCGAAAATTTTTACAATTTTTTGTGTTGAAAGTTTTCTCAGAATCACGACCGAAAAATCGCAGTTTTTGAAAAGACAGCAAAAACGTGATTTGCGATCCAAATTCTGTTTCAAAATTGATCCAAACATCATTGCTCAAACTTCTACAAATCACGCATGTATTTTTACGCATAAATAACAACAAAATGCATAATATGACGAGATCGATGCAAAAATAACAGAATATATGTGCCTTATGATGTTAAAGTTTACCGAACCGGCGATACCGAAGTGGAGGTGGCGCGAGGATTGATCCGGGACGATTGTGGCACTAAAATCTTGCAGTGAAAATGACAAAATCTCGCTGGAAAGAAAAAGGGGAGGGGCGGCTACTCTATACTCAAGAACCCTAAGTGTTTTGCTTTCAAAAAAACTGAAAGGAAGTGTGTGTGTGTGTTTGTTTAATTAGGGGAGTATAATTTGCTTAATGAAAATTTAAAATTGTTATTTAAAAGTTAATCATCTACTTACAAAATAAAATACACCATGTTAACTTTAAAAGCTTTAAAAATTCTAAAATCACTAAATTCATAATTTAGGCTTTTAAAATGCTAAACTAAATAAATTATTTAAAATGCCCTATCCTTAACTAAAAATAAAATACCATCTTTTAAAATTTCCAACATTGTCGCCGGTCTTTTCTCCTCGATCCCGCGTCGAGTAATTGCCTGAAACATGAAACTCGAAAAACATTTTGACGTGCATCACAAAAACATAATTAATTCAAAATAATGCATTCTTAAATAAATCACGACAACAAAAATCATTTTAAATTTAAATAAATGATTTAACAATTTAAATAAATGCATGGGTTTTACGTGTACTGATTTTTGGGCTCTATAGCTCAACTGGTACCAGGATTGCTGCCAAGATCTATATAAGTCCAAGAGGTCTTGGGTTCGAATCATGGGGAGGTAAAACTCCAGTGCCTGGACAGGATAAGTCCTATGCGTAATGGTGCGTGGGTATGGGCCGAGGCCCGTGCTATGCCATGGCCCATGACCATTACAATAAAAGGCGCCTTTTATTGTAATGGTCATGGGCCATGGCATAGCATGGGCATCGGCCCATACCCACGCACCATTACGCATAGGACTTATCCAGCCCAGGCACTGGAGTTTTTACTGGGTATGGGCTGAGGCCCATGCTATGCCATGGCCCATGACCGTTACAGGAAAGATGGATGTAAAGACAACTTTTCTCAATGGGAGATATTAAGGAAGATATTTGTTAGATTAGGTGCCCGTCGAGCCAAGTGTGGGCCGAGGGTTCATTATTAAACTCTATGTATAAACAACTTTATTTTTATAATATTTGAAATTATTTCTTTGGCACATCTTTATCTTTATACCCATGCTAGATGCATAGATAAAGTCATTGAATATACAAATATTAGAAATAATATGAGATGCTCATATGATGAGCATCATGAAACTCATATTTGGAATACTGTATATTCTAAATAGTTCCTATTCGATTCAGCTGCCGTTAAAAATGATAAAGGTCGCTCGAGGTTGAGACTAGTATCTGCGATGTGAGTACCATGTTTCATTGGTAGAGGATATTGTGATGTCGTGTTGGATCTCGGTTTTTTCGTGCCCTAACAGAGCGAAGTTTTAAAAATTTTAAATCTTGACATTCAATATATTGTTTGAGCACTCGTATGGTTTTAATAAACATTAACATACATAGTATATTTAATATATACCTCTTTAGTGAACAATCTTCACTTGGCTCCAACAACTCCGGTATTAGCGGACGTAGCTCTTGTTGTAAATCCCACGTATGTTCTTCGAATCTCCTTTCTTCAATCTCCGAATCAAGTCCACGACCGGATTACTTATTTCTCTTCTAAATTGCACTAGAAATTTAGAATGATTTTTCGTTGAGATTACTTAAAGGAGAAAAGGACGAAAATTTTGAGAGAAGGAGAGGAGGATTTTCGAAATCCTTGCTTGGAGGCTAGTGTTTCGAAAAATAGCATGGATTAATTGTGTTTAACCCTAAACCTAATACACATGTAAGGTTCGAGATTTTATTTACAGTAATCTGAGATTAATCTGAAATGATTTGGCAATAATTAATACGAATTATGGGTAAGTGAGAGGTGATTAAAGACGGAACAGATCAGACAGGGACAGACGAGAAAAGACACGAATTAGGTGCGAGGGAGGCGCCACTCGCGCACATGCGCGACGTGATGCGCGAGCTATGCGCGAGTTGGGCAGAGGATCCCGCGGCTGTAGTATGCTTTGTCCAGAGAACCTCGCGCATATGCGCCGAGGTGAGGCACGCATATGCGCGAGATGCCGTGTAGACACGCGCCAGGGCTTATCGCCTCGCGCATATGCGCGGAGGAGGGTCGCGCATATGCGCGAGACGTGTTGCATATAGGATGAGCCATTTGCTTTACATGCGTGAATGTGTATATAGATATATATATACAAAACGTACGAAATCCTTTCAGAATTTGGCAAGAAAACCGAGAAAAGTCTTAGTAAGGTTGTAGAAAATCCTTACGCCTTTTGTGAGCAATCCGTCCGTCTGTTTTCGAATCCGAGTATAGTACCGTGTTCCTAGCGACGACAGCTACAACTGGACGTAAGTTTCGTTACGTTTAGACATGTTCTGAAATTATGATGTTGTTGGAATCGAATACCCGTCATATATGATGTTCTTGACATGTTATACATCATAGAATCGAAGTCAGATTAAGAAACGGACTGATTATGTAATTGTTATGATTTTTAGAATTGATTAATTGAGATTCGATATCAGATTGGTGTTGTTATTGAAATTATGAGTTGCACCGATATTGATTATGAGGTCTTGTATTATATCTGTGGTGTTGGAATTGACGGGGTTATCGAGACTGTATTGTTATACCGTCGAAACATCAGTTGATTGATATTGATCAGATTCGGTATTGATTTAGATGGTATTGTGATATCATATGTCGGTTGGCATTGATCAGATTATGTTTTGATTTGAGTATTCATCAGAACAGGTTTTGAACTGAGTTATATACTGATATTGTATCTATTCGATTGTCATTATCAGATTGGGTATGGACAGAGTTGATTTCAATACTTCGTCTTCTTCGGACCGAGGAGATAAAGGTATAAATTAATGTTGAGTTGGGATTGCACAACTCAAGTGAGGTTTGGCTCAAGTTTCCCTAAATCACATACTTTACCTTATTGTATTGATTTGATTGATGTACTTGTTCTCTTGATTTATAGACAGCAGGTATTAGACGAGTAATCTTGTGACAGAAGTGCCTGATAGTGGTGGGATCGCCACGGGCACATTGCACGATGTCACAAGATAGTGTATTGGCGATAGTGCCAAAGTCTGTCACCGGATGTTTGGCTATCGATGTGGATAGAATTATAACTTCTTCTATTACTGATGATCGATATTATATCGATGTGGATAGAATTGGAGCTTCTTCTTCTATTACTGGTGATCGGTACCGTATCGATGTGGATAGAATCATAACTTCTTCTATTACTGGTTATCGATATTATATCGATGTGGATAGAATCAGAGTTTTTTCTATTACTGGTGATCGATACTATACCGATGTGGATAGAATACGAGCTTCTTCTATTACTGGTGATCGATACCATATCGATGTGGATAGAATTGGTATTTCTTCTATTCCTGGTGATCGATACCCTATCGACGTGGATAGAACTGGAGTCTTTTCTATTACTGTTGGTCGATATGGGAATGCTAACTTCTGGAAACCGGGATCCCTAGACTAGGATTGAGTCTAGTCTTAAAGGTGACGTCATGAGTCTAATTGACAGTTATATTTATTCATGTTGATTATGTTCCTGAATATGGTACATATTGATTTATGTTCCTGATGATGGTACATGTTTAGAATAGGATTTATTCTTGATATGGATTTATATTCTGATTTGAATACATGTTAGACATATCTGTTATATACTTTTATATTGTTTTGATGATTGCATGTGTATACATGATTTAGACTGAGAATGTAATTCTCACCGGAGTTATCCGGCTGTTATCTTGACTGTATGTGTGCATGGCAACAGGTGGGATAGGATCAGGGTCAAGAAGAGAAAGAGGCTAGACTAGATAGCGTGGAGATCCGGGCTTCGAAGCCACTTAGGGTTCAGCACTGAGATATAGTTGAACCTAGTTGAATTCTTGTAGATAATACAAGATTGGTATATTTAAGTTTAATATGTAATTTGAATTGAATTACATTACGTTTCCGCTTTGTATTTTAAAAAAAAAAATTAAATTAGACCCTGTTTATTATAATTGTTTGAATTATTCCTAAAGACGATTAAGGAATGAATTAGCGTCCGGGTCCCCACAACACATATATATAAGCTTAGGGTCCATTAATTAAATTAAATACTTAATGGGCTTAATCAATTAATTATTCTAGTCCAAATAGTTTAATTAATTAATTAATCTTTTAATGTCCAATTAAGAACCTTAATAATTTGCATGTTGGTCTTGTACTACTACAAGCCCATAATACATACACCCATTACATTTAATTTAAATCATTTATAAATTCAACATTTGAATTTAATATTTAAATTATAAATTCAATTCCGTGAATTTATCACCTCCAATATTTAATATTTAATAAACTCAACTTGAGTTTTATAATTTAAATTTTCAAATTTTATAAATTCAACTCCTTCAATTTATTCTCTCCAAATTTTATAAATTCATAAATTCAATTTTTTGAATTTACTATCTCATAAATTCAACTCATTGAATTTATTTTCTCAAAATTAAATTATCTTAAATTCAACTCCTTGAATTTAGTATATCATAATTTTATATAAATTCAACTACTTGAATTTATTCTCTAAATGTTTTCTACAAATTCAACTCCTTGAATTTATTATCTCAACGTGGAAAAAGTAATCCATTTCTTGTATAACACTCAATGGTTCAGGGATACAGCTAGCCATGGGTTGACAACTCTTTGTGATTCAGGACAAAATCCTTTATTCGGGCTTTCCCTAATTTGCCCCATTCTATGTATCAACAATTGATCATGAGAATGTCAGAAATCATATTTCTGATTAAACCCATCGAATCATGGTAAGAGCGTCTAGTAGCATCGCCCCATGATTCCCTAGGTATCACTTATAGTGCCTGAAAGAACCAGTCGGTTATGATTAACGTACAGTACGGTCCCTTAATCTCATATATCCCGATCGAATCTGCAATCATTGTTTTATCGAGGGTTGCAAAAGAATTCGATAACTATGTAACACATATAAATAGTGTCATCGCATTTACCATTGGAAAACTCTTTCTCAAACGTACATCTCATACTCTGGCCAGAGATTCCATGCACTATTATTTCATCAGATCACATAGGATATCCACACCCGTAGATGAGCGGTGAATTTCCGACTACAATGCACTGGCTCCTACATGTGTTGCAATTGTACCCATCTCGCCACCTGATGACTCTCCTGGAATCGATAAACGAGTCAAAGCACATCCCTAGCATATAGAGTCTCAGTGTTGTACCGGGTCGTAAGGACTAATGGTGAACAATCATAACCACATACTTATCCTCTCGATGAATGATAACTACTTGGAAAGTTCGAGGGAGGGTAGTTCGGTATAATCATCATATGACAACCCATCTTCATGTTTGGACATCTCTATGCCCTTACCAAGAAACGTAGTACACAACATCACAGATGCTAGTCTCGAGCTCAAGCGACCTTTATCCGTGTTTTAGGTGGCTGAATCGACTAGGAACGACTTTAGATCATATAATGTTTATAAATGAGTTTCAACATCGAATTATGATTCATTTGTATTAAAGTATAATCAAGGTCTTTATCAATGTTGATCACATGGGTATACAGATAAAGAAATAACAAACCATGAAATAATGAATTATATTAAAATAAAGATTGTTTATTAAAACTGAGTTAATAAATTCTCTAACCAACAGTTGCCTTACATGGCATCTACTTTAACAATCTCCCATTTTCCCTAGAGGCAACTACCCATAAACTTTAATCACATTGTTTTGAGATGCTACTCAAAAAATGGTCCTGGTAAGGGCATTGTAAATGGATCAGTAACATTATCTGCAGAGGGAACTTTCGACTGATATGTCTCATCTTCCCACAATTTCCCGTATTATGTGGAACTTCCTCAATACATGTTTGGATCGCTGATGAGACCTTGATTCCTTTTCTTACGCAATGACACCAGTGTTGTCGCAGTACACCGAGACTGGATCAACTCCATTAGGAATGACGCCCAATTCTTGGACAAAATTCCTCATCCAAACTGCCTCCTTGGCTGCAGCAGATGCAACAATGTATTAAGCTTCAGTGGTGGAATCCACATCGGTGTCTTGCTTAGAACTTTTCCAAGAGATAGCCGCACCATTTAGCATGAATACAAAACCAGAGGTTGATTTCGAATCATCTACGTCACATTGGAATCTAGAATTAGTGTAGCCTTCCAATTTCAATTCTCCATCCCCATAGACCATGAACAAGTTCTTAGTCCTTCTCAAGTACTTAAGAATATCTTTTATGGCCTTCTAATGCATTGGACTAGGGTTCGCCTGATATCTGATTGTAACACTCATAGCGTAAGCAACATTGGGACGTGTCGATATCATACCATACATGATACCATCTTCTTGTAACACTTAGAGCGTAAGCAACAATGGGACGTGTCGATATCATACCATACATGATACTACCAATGGCTGACGCGAATGAAATACGTGTCATCATCTCTATCTCTTCATCAGTTTTTGGACACATAGGTTTAGATAGACTAACACCATGTCACATTGGTAAGTATCCTCTCTTGGACTCTTCCATAGAGAATCGCTTCAGAATGGTATCGATATAAGTGGCTTGGGTGAGTTCTAGCATCCTCTTTGATCTATCTCTATAGATTTGTATTCCCAATACATAGGATGCCTCACCCATGTATTTCATGGAGAATTTACTTGCTAACCATACTTTAGTTGATTGCAGTAATCCTACATCATTCCCAATGAGTAGGATGTCATCAACATAAAGTACTAGGAATGTCACTGCACTCCCACTAACTTTCTTGTACACGCATGGTTCCTTAGGATTCTTAGCAAAACAAAATTCTTTGATAGTTCTATCAAATCTGAGGTTCCAACTCCTTGACACCTGCTTGAGACCATATATTGATTTCTGAAGTTTACATACATTATGCTCACTTCCTACTGATGTGTATCCCTCAGGTTTAGACATAAATTTCTTCTTTGATGTCTCCATTGAGGAATGCAGTCTTACATCCATTTGACATATCTCATTGTCATACCATGCTGCTATGGCTAGTGGTATTCTAATGGACTTAAAAATAGCAACTGGTGAAAAAGTTTTCTCATAGTCAATTCCTTGCCTTTGAGTATTCCCTCAGGTGGATCGACCAATATTCAGACTTGGTTTGAATACATAGAGTCCAATTCAGACTGCATGGAATATTATGATTATTTGAGACCGCTTGAGTTTGAGACTAGTATATGCGATTTGAGTACCATGTTTCATTTGTAGGGGACATTGTGATGTCCGAGCAAGCAGATAGGTGCTCCTTGTAGAGTTCATTGAACAACCTTCCATAAAGGACTTTCCGAGTGGTTCTCACTTATCAAGATGAAACATCCTAGTTTATGGTTGTACATCATTAGCCCTTATGACCCGGGACAACATTGTGACTTTATAGGCTAGTATTGCACTTTAACTTGTTTACCGACTCATATAGTGTCATCAGGTGGAAGGTTGGGTGTTTCGTCAAAACATATAGGAGTCTATGCATTGTAGTCGGGGATTCACCGCTTACCTTCGGTTATGGATATTGTAGGACCGAGTGCTTACCACTTTACCAAAATCTATAGCTAGTGGTAATGATGCAACTCAAATCTTTTAAACCGCGCAGCAGCTCAAGCACCACGGTTCGACCGATCTACCAAGCAGGGAAAATTTTTGCACCCAACATTCTCTCTCCCAATAATTGCACTCCTTGCAATAAATGAGAATCGAAACCCTGACCTTGGCTCTGATACCAATTGTAGGACCGAGTGCTTACCACTTTACCAAAAACTATAGCTAGTGGTAATGGTGCAACTCAAATATTTTAAACCGCACAGCGGGTCAAGCACCACGGTTCGATCGCTCTATCAAGCAGGGACAATTATTGCACCCAACAGATATCATATGTGATCTCATGTGTATGTAGTTTGAAATCTCCGATCAGAGGGTTGGTGGTAGTTAAGAAAGGGGTTTCTTAGATTACACCATCGACGCAACTACGACATGACACATAGTATCGATTCTTAGATAACTCTCGATATACCAATGGTTGTCGAATCGGTCGGGATATATGAGATGAAGAGATCGTACTGTACGATAACCATAATGGAATGGTTCTTGCAGGCACTATCATTTGATAACTAGGGAATCATGTAAGCGTTGCTTCTAGGCATTTAACATGATTGATTGGGTACTATCAGACTTGCGTTCTGACGTTCTTATTATCAAGGATTTGATAAGTAAGAATGGAGCAAATGGGGTATGCTCATACAAGGACATGTTTAGTCCCGAATCACAGAGAGATGTGAACACACTGATAGTTGTATCAACGAACCATTGAGAGCCACACAAGTGCTAACTTTCTAGATCCCATTGAGAAGAAAAAATAGTTCAATGTGTTGAACGGCTTAAAAAGGAGTTTATAATCACAATGAAAAATATAAGTATGACTTCTATAAGAGGATTATGGGGAATGTATGGCTCAAATAAATAATGTATTTGAATGTTGTGGTTCCATAAACATTATTATGGATTAAATTAAATTAATTCAAGTATTGAATTAATTAAACACTAGTGGACTTAGTAGAGCTCCAAATAATTAAATTAATTCAAGTGTTGAATTAATTAAATAAAATTGGATCTTGTAAAGCCCAACTGGAAATAATAATTCAACTAGTGTGTTTGAGTAAATTCAAGTAAGATTTTATTGATCTCAAATGTGTTTGAGATATTTAAATAAAAGTCCATGAGCTTTGTAAATGTTACAAGCCCAAATAAATTGCATGCAAGGGAGGTGAAGAGTTGGGAGACAAATTTTTTAATAAACAAGGCATGACATGCACATGCAACTTTTAACTTTTTCAAACACCAAGAAAAGTCTTCCTTCTATCCTCCAAGCTTCTGATGGCCGAACGTTTTACTACAAAATTCTCCAATTTTGCTTCTTCATTTTGATGAAAGGATAGCAAACTTCTCAAAGAAAAATACTCTACATTTTCTAGTGCAAGTGTAGAGGGGATCTTCCTAGTTGGTGGTGGGCTTGATTTTGAGCAAAGAGTGCTCAAGGGAAGCTTGTAGAGTTTTCTACCCATTAAAGAGCTAAGTTGTTTAACAACTTAGTTGGAGTCATCATCAATAATTGCGATTGATAGGTAAAACACTAAAACACCTATGTATGTTTGTGTTTGTGTTTTTGTATTTGCTACACTAGTGAGCGACGCTTGGTTTTGCTCTTGTAAAAAATTTTAAAACTTTCGTTGCGTTCCGGGCACCCGTAATCGATCCCCTTTCATCGAGGGACCACAATGCCCGAAAATTTAGAACATATATGTTACTACTGCAACAATCTTGGACATTGGAGGCGTAACTGTATGGAATATATTGCCCAGAAGCGTTCTGGTCATCCTATGTTTTACATTGAAGTAAATTTCTCAATTAATTCTTCTTCTCGGGTATTGGATACTGGATGTGATTCTCATCTATTCAATGATTTGCAGGTGATGGCAAGAAGTAGGAGACTTAGAATGGCGAGACATTTTTGAGATTATGGAATGGAGCAAGGGTTGCTACAACAGCTATTGGAGATGTTACTATGATTTTAAACAATAATTTTAAGTTACTTTTGAGAGACATTTTATATGTTCCTATGATGGTTAAAAACTTTATTTCTATTTCTATGCTTGATAATGATGATTATTCTTGTGTTTTTGCTAAAGGTGTTTGCAATATTTAAAAGAATGAATGTTTGATAGTAACCGGCGAATTAATGAATGAACTATATAACTTAAAGTTAAAAGATATTCCGTTGAATAATATCTATGAACATATGAAAACAACAACAAAGAAAAGAAAATTAGATGATCCAAATCCTGCACAAATATGACATGCTAGATGAAACGTTTGCTTATAGAAATTTTTTTTTTCTCTTACATATATATAAATACTTTGAAAATACATTGTACCATTTAAAAATAATCAATTAAGTAACATTCAAAAATCAAAGGAAAATATTTAAGATCGTAAAATCGTCAAACATTTTACCAAACCTAAAAGCATTATTCTAAAAGTGTAGCACATACTAAACCTCTCAAAATCTCTCAAAAAGCATAAATAAAAGTCTTAAAATTATTAACATAATCGTAAACTTAAATCGTAAGTGCGGAAAATAGAAGCGCTGGTCCTCGGGTTATGTGGACCTTCAGTCCAACAAAGGCAACCATCAACACATCCATAAACATTATTATCATAATCGTCTGCATCAATCACACCTAGTAAGTCTAAAGACTCAACACATCATAGTCTTGCATCAATCACACCTAGTGAGTCTAAAGACTCAACACATCATATTCTTGATAACAAATAATACATATAAAACCACAAGCAATAGTGAAAAATACTTGTACTTAAAATATCATTTTCATGAAGATGCATCAACTTTAAACATGAACATTTTCGTAAACATTTTCATGATGCATAAATTTTAAAAAAAAGCATTTCCATGATGACGCATCATCTTTAAACGTAAAATTTTTCATGTCATCTTCAACATATTCATATACATATTATTATCAACATATACGTTTTCTCTTTTCCTTTCGTTGAATTCAGATCGTTAATTGTGACTTTCGTGTTCGTCTACGTTTACGTGTTGGGCGATGGATCCATCTACATGTATCCACAGTAGTGGGCGGCGGGGACACCGGTCAACTGGGCCTTGACCTTACGTATTAACATATCATCGTATACATATACATATTTGAATCCACGGAAACACGATCGTCGGGCTCCCACTGGGACCATAACCCTCACGATATCTCCAACATATCATCGTATTAGTCACAATTATTTCACTTCCTTCAACATTTCATATTCTCATCACTTAATAAAATTTAACATGCATATAACGTTTTTCTTTTAAACCAAACATGCAACATATCTTTTAAATATCCATGTCAAATCATAAAATACATAAACATTTTAAAAATAATAATTTAACATATAAATATCCATAAATATTTAAAATTGACATATTAACATATAAAAATTCATAAACATCCATAATCATTGAAAATAATCATATTAGCACATAAAACAGCATTAGGAAACTGACATGACGTTTACTAATTTTCGGGTGTAAAATTACCGTTTTACCCCTAGACGTAAAATTTCACGTTTTTGAAATTTACTCAATTTTATTTACTTTAACATATTTCAAATAATTATTTAAGCTTACATGAATTTTCTCATTTTTTTATTTAGCTTAAATCGAGAACTTTTCAGTTATTCTTTAAATAAAACATATTACTGCGTTATAAATCCCGAATTAACCCAAACCTTAATATAATATTCCCAAATTAAAAACTTAGATTTTTAATAATTATATGAGCATAAACATAATTTTCCATAATTTTATGAACCATAAAAATAGGCTTTTCAATTAATTCTTTAATTAACGTTTCGTGCGTTGATTAAATCCCGGATAAATCCAAAACTCGTTATTTTGATCCCATCCTTTAAACATAACAATTTTAATATTTATTCTACCCTTCTAAGTCATGAGCCACACCCGTGGACCCATGGATTCAATTTTATCTTTATTATTTTTGTTTTTGACACCTTATCAAACACACCGAGCCATCTCCTAATTTACTCAAGCCACGCCCGAGCCACCTCAAGCCAAACCCGAGCCAACCCACCTAGAGACCCTACTGACCAAGTCCAGCCCAGAAAACAGTCCTGTCCGGCTCAAAAACCTCCTGGAACTCGACCCAAAGTGCATGCGTGTGTGCGTTTGTAGTGTCCTTATTGTGTTGGGACTCCTAGCCGCCTAGGACTCTACCAGCCCTTAACCACCGAGCCCCACCTTAACCTAGACATCCCTGGACCATGCCCAGACTCAACCCAGACCTGCCCAACCCCTAGATCCCAGCAGCAAAGTACCTGAATCATAAAACTGCATGCGCGTTCGCTTGTTGTCTCACGGTCACCACTTCTGCTAGAGCCAGCATTGAACCACACCACTCCAGCCCCTGGCCTGACCCCTACCCATCAACCTAGGACCATGATGGACCACCTAGCCCAGCCCCAAACCGAGCCACAGCCTCTGGAACTCTCGGCCACCCCCCCTTGGACCTACGCGAAGAAGACTCCCCTCACGCTAGGACTCTCCCAGCCCACCTAGCGTGTGCCCTAGCCCTCCTAGGACTCTACGTGGGACCTAAACGTGACCCTTAGGACCCAACCTCCAGACCTGGTCGAGCCCTCTTCCCCATGCACCACAACCGAACCTTGCTCCTTAAAAACACCCAACCAAACTCACGGCCCTCTTCCCCTGTTTCAGCTTTGTGTTCTTCCTTTTGTGAAGCATATTGGGGTGTTCTAGGACTCCATAAATTCATTTCAAACCTTCCCTTAACACTTTCTAATCATGGCAGACCTTTAGATACATGAATTTCATGATTTATGGATCAAATTACATGTTTTAAAAACCATCTAAAATGCTTGTACGAAAATAATAAGGTGCAAATTGTTTTCATGCAATTTCATAAAAAATTCATAATATGGAGTGATGATGAGTAAAGGAAGAATATGGCGTGCCTTTGCGTATTTACTGCATGAAAACGAAGCGACGATGCGAAGAACGGCGACGTACACTTTGTCCGAATTTTCCCTTGAACTTTCAAATCTTTACCCTTGATTTTTCTTGTGTGTGTATCGTGTATAATTTGAGATAATTGTTGCAAGGGAGAGTTTGAAAGGAATTGGGGAGTGGAGCGTGTGATGTGTTGAATTGGGGTGGGGTTTTGTACATTAAATACTAATTAAAAATACTAACAAAATTTTAGGCCCATTAGGAAGATAATTAGGCCCAATTAAGCTCATTAGTGCTTAATTTAAATATTAAAAAAATTTGTTTAATAAAATTTGTGAATTTATTAGCCAGGTTGCCAAAACGTTCGTATTTTTGTTAAAAATCCAACACCGATAAAATTTGCGTCACGATGTATAAAATCACCTGAAAAACTTCTTATTTTCAAAAATAAGAAAAAACATCACTCATATTTTAAATAATAAAAAATAATTATTTAATAAAAATATTTTCTATTTTTCAGCCCTCGGTCTCCGTTCCTCGATCGCAACTCAAATAACCTTTAGAAATATATTTTAATGCAACCATGTAGAAAAGTATATTTTAAACATGTCAACATGCACAACATATTTAATCCATGTAATTAAAACATTTACTTAAAATACAAGAGAATTTAATAACTTGTATGCATGTGGTTCGCGTAGACCTTTAAATTTTCGGGGCGTTACACTAGACTAGGTCATATTTCCGAAATAAGGAAGGAGAAATTAGTGGGAGAAGAAATTTTTGAGTTATCAAACTTAAATTCTCTACTTATTTGTGAGTCCTGTCTAAAAGTAAAAATGACAACGACTCTCTGTAATGGAATTGTGAAAAGTGCACATAGTCAACTGGATTTGATCCCCACAGATGTTTGTGGCTATTCGAGGTATGAATACATCTACTTGATGAGATATCTACTTGATTTGATCCCCACAGATATTTGCGGCTATTTTACAGATGACTATTCGAGATATGAGTACGTCTACTTGATGAGCACAAATATGAAGCATTTGAAAAGTTCAAAGAATTCATATCAGACTTGGATAAATGTTTAGAAAGGATAATTAAGATACTTCGATCTGATCGAGGTAGAGAATACTTAAGTACTGAATTTTGTATTATCTTAAGAGAAGAGGTGTTAGGTTCAAAATTAAGACGACGTAATCCAACTGCATGCAAATCTAGGAAATATGAAAAAATGATTAGTTAATTGATATTAATTGCTAAATTGATTATGTGACATGTTTATAAGATGTTATAGTAGTTTTCTACTTATATGCAATAAAATTTATTTTTAAGGGATTATTCGAGTTGCGATCGAGGAACAGAGACCGATGGCTGAAAAATGAAAAATACTTTTATTAAATAATTTTATTTTATTATTTAAAATATAGTTGATGCTTTTTCCTATTTTTGAAAATAAGGGGTTTTGAGGTGATTTTATACTCCGGGACGTAAATTTCATCGATGTTGGATTTTCAACATAAATACGAACGTGTTGGCAACCCAGCTAATAAATTCACAAATTTTTCTACTCAAAATAATTTTTATATTCTAATTAAGCACTAATGGGCCTAATTAGCTTTTAAATGGGCAAAGATTTGATTAGTGTTTTAATTAAACTATATAATATTCAAAACCCTCCCATACACTACCATTCCATAGCATTCACGCAGCACTCCCTAATTCAATTCAAAATCTTTCTTCACTCCAAAGTCACGGTACACATATTTTCTCAAGGGAAAGTTTTGAAAGTTGGTAGTATATTCAAGCCAAAGTCCTCTTCGTCGTCGTTCTTCAATCGTCAACGTTTATTCGTGCGTAAAGTACGCAAAGACACACCATATTCTTCCTTTAAAACATCTATCATAACATAGTATCTAATTGATCATGTTTTGAATAAAAACAAGGCACACAAATTATTATTTTCGCAACTATACATATGCATGTGTTTATCTTTTGATTATTGACTCGAAAGACATGTTTTTATGTGTTAGAAGGGGCTGCCATGATTAGGATATGATCAAGGATGGTTTACACAAAGTTTTAGAGTCCTAGAACACAACCAAAACACTGCACAAGCGCGAAGAACAAAAGCTAGAACCGATCATGTGTATATGTATGTTGGGACATGTTAGAGTCAAGGGAATTAAGAAAAAGTAAAAAACATGAAATTTTACGTCTAGGGGTAAAACGGTAATTTTACACCTGAAAATTAGTAAACGTCATGGCAGTGCTCTGAATGTTGTTTTATTAGTCAAAATGTTTATTTTAAATGTTTATCGAATTTTATGATTATTTATGGAATTTTATGATGTAACGATAACCTTAAAAGATAAGTTGTATGCTTGTTTTTAAAAGAAAAATGATATTAAATGCATGATTTTTATAAAATGATGAAAATATGAAACATTGGAGGAGGTGAAGTAATTGTGACTATTATGATATGATGATATGAATGGGGATGTCGTGAGGGAATAGACCGCCGAGGGAGCCTATTTACGGGAGGAAGCCCTAGAGGGAGTCCATTTATGGGAGAAGTGAAAGGGGATCGGTTACGGTGACCGGAAGCGCAACGGAAGTTTAAAAATCGAATTTTTCAAGAAAATTTTCGGCCACCTCATGATATTGTGTAGCAAATACAATAAAACACCAAAAATCATACATAGGGTGTTTTGAGAAAATCGTTACCTATCAACCTCTTGAGGTTGATGATGGCTCCAACTTTGTTGTCAAACAACAAAGCTCTTGAATGGGATGGCAATCTTGTAGATCCACCTCACACTTTCACAAGAAAAAATAAGGTTTTTTCAAAGAGAAGTGACTTGTTTCTCCAACTATTGAAGAACACAAGAGGAGAGAAAAATTAAGGAAAGTTCCTCAATTTTTCGGCCAACACACATGAATGAATGGGGGAAGACTTGCCTTGGGTGTGGAAAAAGGTATTGCAAAAAGTTGCATGTCATACCAATTTTTTTAATCAAAAGTATTCCCAAACCTTTCACCTCCCAAGCATGCATATCAAGTGGGCTTGTAACAATTACAAAGCCCATGGACTTTTATTTAAATGTCCCAAACATATTTGAGCCCATTTATAGTTTACTTGATTTTACTCAAGCCCACTAGTTAAATAATTATTTCCAATTGGGCTCTACAAGGCCCAATGTTATTTAATTAATTCAACACTTGAATTAATTTAATTATTTGGACTCTACTAGGCCCACTAGTGTTTTATTAATTCAACACTTGAATTAATTTAATTTAGTCCATAACAATTTTTATGAAAATCACAATTTTCAAATACATTATTTACTTGGCCTATTTTTAATTTAGGAACACATTCATAAATTAAAAAAATTACATTTCTCTCATAGAAGTCATACTTCTATTTTTCTCAACGCTTATAAACTCATTTATAAGCCGTTCAACACATTGAACTATTTTTATTTCTCAACGGGATCTAGAAAGCTAGTACTTGTGTGGCCCTCAATGGTTCATTGATACAACTAGCCGTGGGTTCACATCTCCATGTGATTCGGACTAAACATGTCCTTATATGAGCATACCCCAATTGCTCCATTCTTACTTATCAACTCCTTGATAACAAGAACGTCAGAACTCAAGTCTGATAGTACCCAACCAATCATGTTAAACGCCTAGCAGCATCGCTTACATGATTCCCTAGGTATCAAATGATAGTGCCTGCAAGAACCATTCAATTATGGTTAGCGTACAGTACGGTCCCTTCAACTCATATATCCCGACCGATTCGACAACCATTGGTTTATCGAGAGTTGTCAATGAATCGATACTATGTGTCATGTCGTAGTTGCATCGATGGTGTAATCTATGAAACCCCTTTCATAATTACCACCATACTCTGATCAGAGATTTCAACCTACATACACATGATAACACATAGGATATCCATACCCGAAGGTAAACGGTGAATCCCCGACTAAAATACATCGACTCCTATATGTTTCGACAGAACACCCAACCTTGCCACCTGAAGACCCTATGAGAGTCGGTAAACAAGTCAAAGTGTAATTCTAGCACATAGAGTCTCAATGTTGTCCCGGGTCATAAGGACTAATGGTGTACAACCATAAACTAGGACTTTTCCACTCGATAAGTGAGAACCACTTGGAAAGTTCTTTTATGGAGGGTTGTTCAGTGCACTCTACAAGGAGCACCTATCTGCATGCTCGAACATCACAATGTCCCCTACCAATGAAACATGGTACTCACATCGTAGATACTAGTCTCGAACTCGAGCGGCCTATATCCTTCTTAGTGGCGGCTGAATCGACTAGGAACTGTTTTGAATATACAGTATTCCAAATATGAGTTTCATGATACTCATCATATGAGCATCTCACATTCTTTCTACTATTTGTATATTCAAGGACTTTATCTATGCAACTAGCATTGGTATACAGATAAAGAAGTGTCAAAATGATAAATTCAAATATTATTAAAATAAAGACTGTTCATACATAGAGTTTAATCATGAACCCTCGGCCAACACTTGGCTCGACGGGCACCTACTCTAACAATCTCCCACTTGCACTAGAGCCAACTACCCATATGCTTCAAACCCATCGATTCGCGATGCTTCTCGAACAGTGGTCCAGGTAAAGGCTTAGTTAGTGGATCAGCAACATTATCTGCGAAGCCGACTTTGTCAATCATGACATCTCCTCTCTCCACGTTCTCTCTGAGGATGTGGTACTTTCTCAATACGTGTTTGGACTTCTTGTAACGCCCCGGCTAATAAATTCACAAACTTTATTTAAGCAAAATTATTTTTAATATTTAAATTAAATACTAATTAAGCACTAATGGGCCTAAGTATATGCTTAATGGGTCTAAGCCTACTTAGTAATTAATTAACTATAAAATAAGCTAAACACACCCCAAATCCTCACTTATCACACGCCCCTCTCAAGGTTGCACACACCAAAACTCCATCAGCCATATACACGACACACACACCACAATTTTGAAGAAAAAAAAAATTGAAAGTTTGCAAGGGTTTCAAGCCGTCGTTTTCTCGTCGCCGTTTCTTCGCAATCGTCAACGTTTATTCGTGCGTAAATTACGCAAAGGCACGCCATATTCTCCTTTTACTCATCATCATACCATATTATTTATTTTTGTTTGAGATTGCATGAAAATAAGTTGCACCTTTGAGGATTTTCGTACATGCACCTTATATGATTTTTAAAACATGTATTTTGATCCAAAAACCATGAATTACATGTACCTAAGGGGCTGCCATGATTAGGGATTGGTAAAGGATGGTTTTACACAAGTTTAAGGAGTACTAGAACACATGAAAATACTGCATAACATGAAATTAAAAAGCTGGAAAACAGTAGGATAAATTTCAGAACGTGCCGTGAGTTTTTGGTTGGCTTGTTCAAGGTTTGGGGCTGGACTAGGTGGTCCATCAGGGTGCTAGGGTGATGGGAAGGGGTCGGGCAAGTGGCTGGAACGGCTGGGCCTGCTGCTGGCTCGAGAAAACGTGGCAGAACATGAAGGTGGCAAGGTGCGGGGGTTGCTGCTGTGCGTCGAGGCTGTTCGCGTGGCTTGCTGCGCGTGGTAGGGGCTTGGTGGTGGTCCAGGTGGGTCCTATAGGGTCTAAGGAAGAGGGTCAAGGGCTGGACTAGGGGCTGGCTCGCTGCTGGCTCCAACAAAACGATGGAACCATGTGACAGCAGCAACGTGAGGGAAGAGCTAGAGGCGCAGCCTGGTTTCTGGTGCAGGGCTTGTGGCGCTGGTGCGAGGGACTGGGCTGGTCTGGGCTAGGTCTGGGCGTGGTCTAGGGTCGGTGAGGGTCCTAGGTGATCGTTGGTTAGGTGGCTAGAGGAGTCCTAGTTGGCTAGGAGTCTTGGTGAAGTGGTAGGGTCACGCTCAAAAGATGCAGGATTTTGGGTCAAGTTTCAGCTGGGTTTGTGCGAGCTAGGGGCTGGTTCTTTGGGCTGGGATTGGTCAGTAGGGTCCCTAGGTGGGTTGGCTAGGGTTTGGCTCGAGGCAGCTCGGGCGTGGCTCGAGTTAATGGGGAGATGGCTCGGGTTGATCGGTTAAGGGTCAATTTCGAAAATTAAACAATTAAAATTTAATCTATGGGTCCGAGGGGGTGGCTCATGACTTGGAAGGGTAGAATAAATCTTAAAAATGTTGTGTTTAAAATTTGGGATCAAAATAACGAGTTTTGGATTTATTCGAGATTTAATCGCCGCACGAAACGCTAATTAACGAGTTAATTGAAAAGCCTAGTTTTATGCCTTAGAAAATTATGAAAAATTAGGTTTAAGCTTAAATAATTATTATGAGTCTAATATTTTAATTTGGGTATTTTATATTAAGGTTTGGTTTAATTCGGGATTAAAACGCATTAATACGTCACATTCATAGATTAATTTAAAAGTCATCGATTTATGCTAAATAAAAATATGAGAAAATTCTTGTAGGCTTAAATAATTATTTGGGACAAATTAGAGTCAATGGAATTAAGAAAATATCAAAAACGAGAAATTTTACGTTTAGGGGTAAAACGGTCATTTTACACCTAGAAATTAGTAAACGTCATGGCAGTGTCCTGAAGGCAATTTTATATGCTAACATGATTATTTTAAATGTTTATGGATGCTTTTATAATTTCATATGCCAAAATGTTATTTTAAAATGATTATGGAATTTTATACGTTTATGGATTTTTATGTCAAAATGTTTATTTTAAATGTTTACGATTTAATACGTTAAAATGTTGATTTTAAACGTTTATGGATTTTTATGATTTAAAATGTTAAAAGATTCATTTTAAATGTCTATGGATTTTTATGATGAAACGATAACGTTAAAAAACATGTTGCATGCTTGGTTTAAAATGAAAAATGTTATATGCATGATTTTTATTAAGTGATGATAACATGTTGAAAGATGTGAAAGGATTGTGACTAACACGATGATATGTTAGAGATATCGTGAGGGTTATGGTCCCAGTGGGAGCCCGACGATCGTATTTCCTTGGATACGGATATGTATATGTATATGTATATGATGAAATGATAATACGTAAGGCCAGGGCCCAGTTGACCGGTGAGAGTGTTGCTGGTGTCCCCCGCCGCCCAGTACTGTGGTTACATGTAGATGGATCCATCGTCTAACACGTATATGAAAGTCACAATCAACGATCTGAATTCAACAAACACGAACATGAACACGAACATGAGTATGAATACGAATATGGACATGAATATGAATATGTTTAAGTGATATGTTTATGTCTTTTGAAAATGTTTTTATGCATCACGAAAATGTTTACGAAAATGTTTAAGTTTAAGTTTATGCATCTTCATGAAAATGATATTTTAAGTACAAGTACTTTTCACTGCTATATGTTAACTGTATTACGTATTACTTGTTATCAAGAATATGATGTGTTGAGTCTTTAGACTCACTAGGTGTGATTGATGCAGATGATTATGATAATAAGGTTATGGGAGGTCTTGATGGTTGACTTTGCTGGACTGAAGGTGCACATAACCCGAGTACCAACGCTAGTTTTCCGCACTTGTTATGATTTATGATTTTAAGTAATGTTAAAGATATTTTTACGTCTTTTATTTATGTTATGAGAGATTTTTGAGAGGTTATAGTATGGGCTATACTTTTCGAATAATGTTTTTAGGTTGGTAAAATATTTGACAATTTTATGCTTTAAAATATTTTCTTTGGATTTTTAAATGGCAGTTGGATGTTTATTTTTAAAATGATGTCAAAAATATTTTATGGTTCGGCCGATGCTAAGTGAGGTTTAAAAAAAAAAAATTTCTAGTACTTTTTAAGAAAACGAATAAGCAGACATTTCAGTTGGTATCAGAGCAAAGGTCCTGTAAAGAGTTGTGTCACCATCAGCGCCGGAAAGATCAGTCGTCAAGCCTCAATTTGTAAGTTTTACATGCTTTATATGATTTTGTGATGTTACCTGCATAACTACATGAATTATATGTTTACGTCACATGTTTAATAGTTTTATGATAATATATGTTTTATATGCTTTAGATTTTTATACTTGATATGATATGAAACGAAAAAAAAACTTATTTGATTTCAACGCATGTTGATTTTGTGCTGGAATTGGACTATGTTGATTTTTGGGTTTTAGTATTGACGTTTTAATTTTTGGGCCGTAAGTTAATCGTGAATACTATAAATTCTTTGGGACACGTAGATTTTCTAAGAAAATATTTATGATTCATGGTTACTAGTCGAATTAATTTTTGGGAATTAGACGTAAGGAATAATGATTTAAGGAATTGCAACGACTTTGGGAGTAAGAAAATGTATAAATTGGGATTTTAAGTTTTGATAAAAGGTAAGATTGGCTATAGAAATTGACTTTTGGGTAAATAAGTTTAAATTTTCGAAATTTATGTTATGGGAAACCTATAAAAGGAATAAGAATGCTAAGAACTTATGGGTTAATCGTAGGATTTTCAAAATTAAGGATCAATTAGGATAATTTTTGAGGAAATTAAGAATCGATTTTGTAATTATTACGGAATTTGGGGACTAGTTTTAGCAATAAGCGAGAATTGAATGGGTTAAATGATAAGAATTTTGAGGATTTAGATTTTTAAGAATATTCAGAACCTTGGGATTATATTGGTTTTAGTATTATAAGAAATTTTAATCAAGGATTTTTAAGGATGAATCAATATTAGGCTTGAAAAATCTAAGCGTTAGCGGATGCGTTTGGGAATTTAAGGTTGAAATTTGATAAGTTGATAAATATTTTGCGTATAAAATAAGGAAAATAATATACGATAAGGATGGTCATCCATCTTTTAATATTGGGAATTGTAAGAAAATTTGTGATTCGAGGTTATATTAGTAACAACATAAGTCATTACGGGCCTTTTTAAGTTGCGAATCGAAAATAAGGATTTAGAAGGTAAAATTAATTGGGATTTAGTTGACGTAAGGACGTTCTAGAACTTAAGTTTGATCAGAGTAGCACAACGGAAGAGTGGATTTTTGGGATACTAAAACTAAGTCTAAACTTTGGGTTGTTAAGGATAAGCGAATTTCGAGGACGAAATTCAATTTAAGGGGGGAAGATTGTAACGACCCGAAAATTTAAAGGTCCACGCGAACCACATGCATATGATTTATTAAATTCCCTTGTATTTGATTAAATGTTTTAATTGCATTAATTAAATATGTTGTGCATATTTACATGTTTAAAATATATTTTCTACATGGTTACATTAAAATGTATTTTTAAAGGTTATTCGAGTTGCGATCGAGGAACGGAGACCGAGGGGTGAAAAATAGAAAATGTTTTTACTAGTTAATTGTTTTTAATTATTTAAAATAAGGGTATTGCTTTTTCTTATTTTGAAAATAAGGGGTTTTGAGGTGATTTTATACGTCGGGACGTAATTTTTATCGGTGTTGGATTTTCAACAAAAATACAAACGTTTTGACCACCCGGCTAATAAATTCACAAACTTTATTTAAGCAAAATTATTTTTAATATTTAAATTAAATACTAATTAAGCACTAATGGACCTAAGTATATGCTTAATGAGCCTAAGCCTAATTAGTAATTAATTAACTATAAAATAAGCTAAACCCACCCCAAACCCTCACTTATCACACGCCCCTCTCAAGGTTGCACACACCAAAACTCCATCAGCCATATACACGACACACACACCACAATTTTGAAGAAAAAAAAATTGAAATTTTGCAAAGGTTTCAAGCCGTCGTTTTCTCGTCGCCGTTTCTTCGCAATCGTCAACGTTTATTCGTGCGTAAATTACGCAAAGGCACGCCATATTCTCCTTTTACTCATCATCACACCATATTATTTATTTTTGTTTGAGATTGCATGAAAATAAGTTGCACCTTTGAAGATTTTCGTACATGCACCTTATATGATTTTTAAAACATGTATTTTGATCCAAAAACCATGAATTACATGTACCTAAGGGGCTGCCATGATTAGGGATTGGTAAAGGATGGTTTTACACAAGTTCAAGGAGTACTAGAACACATGAAAATACTCCATAACATGAAATTAAAAAGCTGGAAAACAGTAGGATAAATTTCAGAAAGTGCCGTGAGTTTTTGGTTGGCTTGTTCAAGGTTTGGGGCTGGACTAGGTGGTCCATCAGGGTGCTAGGGTGATAGGAAGGGGTCGGGCCAGTGGCTGGAACGGCTGGGCCTGCTGCTGGCTCGAGAAAACGTGGCAGAACATGAAGGTGGCAAGGTGCGCGGGTGTCTGCTGCGCGTCGAGGCTGTTCGCGTGGCTTGCTGCGCGGGGTAGGGGCTTGGTGGTGGTCCAGGTGGGTCCTATAGGGTCTAAGGAAGAGGGTGTCAAAGGCTGGGCTAGGGGCTGGCTCGCTGTTGGCTCCAAATAAACGATGGAACCATGTGACAGCAGCAACGTGACGGAAGAGCTAGAGGCGCAGCCTGGTTTCTGGTGCAGGGCTTGTGGCGCTGGTGCGAGGGACTGGGCTGGTCTGGGCTAGGTCTGGGCGTGGTCTAGGGTCGGTGAGGGTCCTAGGTGATCGTTGGTTAGGTGGCTAGAGGAGTCCTAGTTGGCTAGGAGTCTTGGTGAAGTGGTAGGGTCACGCTCAAAAGATGCAGGATTTTGGGTCAAGTTTCAGCTGGGTTTGTGCGAGCTAGGGGCTGGTTCTTTGGGCTGGGATTGGTCAGTTGGGTCCCTAGGTGGGTTGGCTAGGGTTTGGATCAAGGCGGCTCGGGCGTGGCTCGAGTTAATGGGGAGATGGCTCGGGTTGATCGGTTAAGGGTCAATTTCGAAAATTAAACAACTAAAATTGAATCCATGGGTCCAAGGGGGTTGCTCATGACTTGGAAGGGTAGAATAAATCTTAAAAATATTGTGTTTAAAATTTGGGATCAAAATAACGAGTTTTGGAATTATTCGAGATTCAATCGCCGCACGAAACACTAATTAACGAGTTAATTGAAAAGCCTAGTTTTATGCCTTAGAAAATTATGAAAAATTAGGTTTAAGCTTAAATAATTATTATGAGTCTAATATTTTAATTTGGGTATTTTATATTAAGGTTTGGTTTAATTCGGGATTAAAACGCATTAATACGTCACATTCATAGATTAATTTAAAAGTCATCGATTTATGCTAAATAAAAATATGAGAAAATTCTTGTAGGCTTAAATAATTATTTGGGACAAATTAGAGTCAATGGAATTAAGAAAATATCAAAAACGAGAAATTTTACGTTTAGGGGTAAAACGGTCATTTTACACCTAGAAATTAGTAAACGTCATGGCAGTGTCCTGAAGGCTGTTTTATATGCTAACATGATTATTTTAAATGTTTATGGATGCTTTTATAATTTCATATGCCAAAATGTTATTTTAAAATGATTATGGAATTTTATACGTTTATGGATTTTTATGTCAAAATGTTTATTTTAAATGTTTACGATTTAATACGTTAAAATGTTGATTTTAAACGTTTATGGATTTTTATGATTTAAAATGTTAAAAGATTCATTTTAAATGTCTATGAATTTTTATGATGAAACGATAACGTTAAAAAACATGTTGCATGCTTGGTTTAAAATGAAAAATGTTATATGCATGATTTTTATTAAGTGATGATAACATGTTGAAAGATGTGAAAGGATTGTGACTAACACGATGATATGTTAGAGATATCGTGAGGGTTATGGTCCCAGTGGGAGCCCGACGATCGTATTTCCTTGGATACGGATATGTATATGTATATGTATATGATGAAATGATAATACGTAAGGCCAGGGCCCAGTTGACCGGTGAGAGTGTTGCTGGTGTCCCCCGCCGCCCAGTACTGTGGTTACATGTAGATGGATCCATCGTCTAACACGTATATGAAAGTCACAATCAACGATCTGAATTCAACAAACACGAACATGAACACGAACATGAGTATGAATACGAATATGGACATGAATATGAATATGTTTAAGTGATATGTTTATGTCTTTTGAAAATGTTTTTATGCATCACGAAAATGTTTACGAAAATGTTTAAGTTTAAGTTTATGCATCTTCATGAAAATGATATTTTAAGTACAAGTACTTTTCACTGCTATATGTTAACTGTATTACGTATTACTTGTTATCAAGAATATGATGTGTTGAGTCTTTAGACTCACTAGGTGTGATTGATGCAGATGATTATGATAATAAGGTTATGGGAGGTCTTGATGGTTGACTTTGCTGGACTGAAGGTGCACATAACCCGAGTACCAACGCTAGTTTTCCGCACTTGTTATGATTTATGATTTTAAGTAATGTTAAAGATATTTTTACGTCTTTTATTTATGTTATGAGAGATTTTTGAGAGGTTATAGTATGGGCTATACTTTTCGAATAATGTTTTTAGGTTGGTAAAATATTTGACAATTTTATGCTTTAAAATATTTTCTTTGGATTTTTAAATGGACAGTTGGATGTTTATTTTTAAAATGATGTCAAAAATATTTTATGGTTCGGCCGATGCTAAGTGAGGTTTAAAAAAAAAAAATTTCTAGTACTTTTTAAGAAAACGAATAAGCAGACATTTCAGTTGGTATCAGAGCAAAGGTCCTGTAAAGAGTTGTGTCACCATCAGCGCCGGAAAGATCAGTCGTCAAGCCTCAATTTGTAAGTTTTACATGCTTTATATGATTTTGTGATGTTACCTGCATAACTACATGAATTATATGTTTACGTCACATGTTTAATAGTTTTATGATAATATATGATTTATATGCTTTAGATTTTTATACTTGATATGATATGCAACGAAAAAAAAACTTATTTGATTTCAACGCATGTTGATTTTGTGCTGGAATTGGACTATGTTGATTTTTGGGTTTTAGTATTGACGTTTTAATTTTTGGGCCGTAAGTTAATCGTGAATACTATAAATTCTTTGGGACACGTAGATTTTCTAAGAAAATATTTATGATTCATGGTTACTAGTCGAATTAATTTTTGGGAATTAGACGTAAGGAATAATGATTTAAGGAATTGCAACGACTTTGGGAGTAAGAAAATGTATAAATTGGGATTTTAAGTTTTGATAAAAGGTAAGATTGGCTATAGAAATTGACTTTTGGGTAAATAAGTTTAAATTTTCGAAATTTATATTATGGGAAACCTATAAAAGGAATAAGAATGCTAAGAACTTATGGGTTAATCGTAGGATTTTCAAAATTAAGGATCAATTAGGATAATTTTTGAGGAAATTAAGAATCGATTTTGTAATTATTACGGAATTTGGGGACTAGTTTTAGCAATAAGCGAGAATTGAATGGGTTAAATGATAAGAATTTTGAGGATTTAGATTTTTAAGAATATTCAGAACCTTGGGATTATATTGGTTTTAGTATTATAAGAAATTTTAATCAAGGATTTTTAAGGATGAATCAATATTAGGCTTGAAAAATCTAAGCGTTAGCGGATGCGTTTGGGAATTTAAGGTTGAAATTTGATAAGTTGATAAATATTTTGGGTATAAAATAAGGAAAATAATATACGATAAGGATGGTCATCCATCTTTTAATATTGGGAATTGTAAGAAAAGTTGTGATTCGAGGTTATATTAGTAACAACATAAGTCATTACGGGCCTTTTTAAGTTGCGAATCGAAAATAAGGATTTAGAAGGTAAAATTAATTGGGATTTAGTTGACGTAAGGACGTTCTAGAACTTAAGTTTGATCAGAGTAGCACAACGGAAGAGTGGATTTTTGGGATACTAAAACTAAGTCTAAACTTTGGGTTGTTAAGGATAAGCGAATTTCGAGGACGAAATTCAATTTAAGGGGGGAAGATTGTAACGACCCGAAAATTTAAAGGTCCACGCGAACCACATGCATATGATTTATTAAATTCCCTTGTATTTGATTAAATGTTTTAATTGCATTAATTAAATATGTTGTGCATATTTACATGTTTAAAATATATTTTCTACATGGTTACATTAAAATGTATTTTTAAAGGTTATTCGAGTTGCGATCGAGGAACGGAGACCGAGGGGTGAAAAATAGAAAATGTTTTTACTAGTTAATTGTTTTTAATTATTTAAAATAAGGGTATTGCTTTTTCTTATTTTGAAAATAAGGGGTTTTGAGGTGATTTTATACGTCGGGACGTAATTTTTATCGGTGTTGGATTTTCAACAAAAATACAAACGTTTTGGCCACCCGGCTAATAAATTCACAAACTTTATTTAAGCAAAATTATTTTTAATATTTAAATTAAATACTAATTAAGCACTAATGGACCTAAGTATATGCTTAATGAGCCTAAGCCTAATTAGTAATTAATTAACTATAAAATAAGCTAAACCCACCCCAAACCCTCACTTATCACACGCCCCTCTCAAGGTTGCACACACCAAAACTCCATCAGCCATATACACGACACACACACCACAATTTTGAAGAAAAAAAAATTGAAATTTTGCAAAGGTTTCAAGCCGTCGTTTTCTCGTCGCCGTTTCTTCGCAATCGTCAACGTTTATTCGTGCGTAAATTACGCAAAGGCACGCCATATTCTCCTTTTACTCATCATCACACCATATTATTTATTTTTGTTTGAGATTGCATGAAAATAAGTTGCACCTTTGAAGATTTTCGTACATGCACCTTATATGATTTTTAAAACATGTATTTTGATCCAAAAACCATGAATTACATGTACCTAAGGGGCTGCCATGATTAGGGATTGGTAAAGGATGGTTTTACACAAGTTTAAGGAGTACTAGAACACATGAAAATACTCCATAACATGAAATTAAAAAGCTGGAAAACAGTAGGATAAATTTCAGAAAGTGCCGTGAGTTTTTGGTTGGCTTGTTCAAGGTTTGGGGCTGGACTAGGTGGTCCATCAGGGTGCTAGGGTGATAGGAAGGGGTCGGGCCAGTGGCTGGAACGGCTGGGCCTGCTGCTGGCTCGAGAAAACGTGGCAGAACATGAAGGTGGCAAGGTGCGCGGGTGTCTGCTGCGCGTCGAGGCTGTTCGCGTGGCTTGCTGCGCGGGGTAGGGGCTTGGTGGTGGTCCAGGTGGGTCCTATAGGGTCTAAGGAAGAGGGTGTCAAAGGCTGGGCTAGGGGCTGGCTCGCTGTTGGCTCCAACAAAACGATGGAACCATGTGACAGCAGCAACGTGACGGAAGAGCTAGAGGCGCAGCCTGGTTTCTGGTGCAGGGCTTGTGGCGCTGGTGCGAGGGACTGGGCTGGTCTGGGCTAGGTCTGGGCGTGGTCTAGGGTCGGTGAGGGTCCTAGGTGATCGTTGGTTAGGTGGCTAGAGGAGTCCTAGTTGGCTAGGAGTCTTGGTGAAGTGGTAGGGTCACGCTCAAAAGATGCAGGATTTTGGGTCAAGTTTCAGCTGGGTTTGTGCGAGCTAGGGGCTGGTTCTTTGGGCTGGGATTGGTCAGTTGGGTCCCTAGGTGGGTTGGCTAGGGTTTGGATCCAGGCGGCTCGGGCGTGGCTCGAGTTAATGGGGAGATGGCTCGGGTTGATCGGTTAAGGGTCAATTTCGAAAATTAAACAACTAAAATTGAATCCATGGGTCCAAGGGGGTTGCTCATGACTTGGAAGGGTAGAATAAATCTTAAAAATATTGTGTTTAAAAGTTGGGATCAAAATAACGAGTTTTGGAATTATTCGAGATTCAATCGCCGCACGAAACGCTAATTAACGAGTTAATTGAAAAGCCTAGTTTTATGCCTTAGAAAATTATGAAAAATTAGGTTTAAGCTTAAATAATTATTATGAGTCTAATATTTTAATTTGGGTATTTTATATTAAGGTTTGGTTTAATTCGGGATTAAAACGCATTAATATGTCACATTCATAGATTAATTTAAAAGTCATCGATTTAAGCTAAATAAAAATATGAGAAAATTCTTGTAGGCTTAAATAATTATTTGGGACAAATTAGAGTCAATGGAATTAAGAAAATGTCAAAAACAAGAAATTTTACGTCTAGGGGTAAAACGGTCATTTTACACCTAGAAATTAGTAAACGTCATGGCAGTGTCCTGAAGGCTGTTTTATATGCTAACATGATTATTTTAAATGTTTATGGATGCTTTTATAATTTCATATGCCAAAATGTTATTTTAAAATGATTATGGAATTTTATACGTTTATGGATTTTTATGTCAAAATGTTTATTTTAAATGTTTACGATTTAATACGTTAAAATGTTGATTTTAAACGTTTATGGATTTTTATGATTTAAAATGTTAAAAGATTCATTTTAAATGTCTATGGATTTTTATGATGAAACGATAACGTTAAAAGACATGTTGCATGCTTGGTTTAAAATGAAAAATGTTATATGCATGATTTTTATTAAGTGATGATAACATGTTGAAGGATGTGAAAGGATTGTGACTAACACGATGATATGTTGGAGATATCATGAGGGTTATGGTCCCAGTGGGATCCCGACGATCGTATTTCCTTGGATACGGATATGTATATGTATATGTATATGATGATATGATAATACGTAAGGCCAGGGCCCAGTTGACCGGTGAGAGTGTTGCTGGTGTCCCCCGCCGCCCAGTACTGTGGTTACATGTAGATGGATCCATCGCCTAACACGTATATGAAAGTCACAATCAACGATCTGAATTCAACAAACACGAACATGAACACGAACATGAGTATGAATACGAATATGGACATGAATATGAATATGTTTAAGTGATATGTTTATGTCTTTTGAAAATGTTTTTATGCATCACGAAAATGTTTACGAAAATGTTTAAGTTTATGCATCTTCATGAAAATGATATTTTAAGTACAAATATTTTTCACTGTTATATGTTAACTGTATTACGTATTACTCGTTATCAAGAATATGATGTGTTGAGTCTTTAGACTCAATAGGTGTGATTGATGCAGGTGATTATGATAATAAGGTTATGGGAGGTCTTGATGGTTGACTTTGCTGGACTGAAGGTGCACATAACCCGAGGACCGACGCAAGTTTTCCGCACTAGTTATGATTTATGATTTTAAGTAATGTTAAAGATATTTTTACGTCTTTTATTTATGTTATGAGAGATTTTTGAGAGGTTATAGTATGGGCTATACTTTTCGAATAATGTTTTTAGGTTGGTAAAATATTTGACGATTTTATGCTTTAAAATATTTTCCTTTGGATTTTTAAATGGCAGTTGGATGTTTATTTTTAAAATGATGTCAAAAATATTTTATGGTTCGGCCGATGCTAAGTGAGGTTTTAAAAAAAAAAAAAAATTTTTCTAGTACTTTTTAAGAAAACGAATAAGCAGACATTTCACTTCTGATGAGACCTCGGCTCCTTTGCTTGAGCAATGGCTCCCGTGTTGTCACAAAACACCGGGACAGGAGCAACTCCATTAGGAATGACGCCCAACTCTTGGACGAAATTCCTTATCCAAACTGCCTCCTTTGCTGCAGCTGATGCAGCAATATATTCTGCCTCGGTAGTGGAATCTGCTGCACTGTCTTGCTTGGAACTCTTCCAAGAGACAGCAGCACCATTGAGCATGAATATGAATCCAGAGGTTAACTTCAAGTCATCTATATCGCTTTGGAAGCTAGAGTCGGTATAGCCTTCCAATTTCATTTCTCCACCCCCATAGACCAAGAACAATTTATTGGTCCTTCTCAAATACTTGAGGATGTCTTTCACAGTTTTCCAGTGTGGAAGACCAGGGTTGGATTGATATCTACTCACTACACTTAGTGCAAAAGCCACGTCAGGACGTGTAGATATCATCCGATACATGATGCTACCAATCGCAGATGCATAAGGAATGCTGGTCATCGCCGCTATCTCTGCATTAGTCTTGGGAGACATAGACTTGGATAGGGACACGCCATGACACATTGGTAGATGTCCTCTCTTGGACTCATCCATCGAGAACCGCTTCACGATGGTATCAATGTATGTGGACTGGGTGAGACCAAGCAATATTTTTGATCTATCTCTATAGATCTGTATTCCCAATACAAAAGATGCTTCACCCAAGTCCTGCAATGAGAACTTACTCGCTAACCATATCTTCGTTGATTGCAACATTCCTACATCATTCCCAATGAGTAGAATGTCATCAACATACAACACCAGGAATGTCACAGCACTCCCACTGACCTTAATATACACAGGGTTCCTCAGGATTCTTAGCAAAACAAAACTCTTTGATTGTACTATCGAATCTGAGGTTCCAACTCCTAGATGCCTGCTTTAGATCATAAATAGATCTTTGAAGTTTGCATACCATATGCTCACTTCCGATAGATGTAAACCCTTCGGGTTGAGACATGTAAATCTCTTCCTTAATATCCCCATTAAGAAAGGTTGTCTTAACATCCATCTGCCATATCTCATACTCATACCATGCAGCTATGACTAGCAAAATCCTTATGGACTTGAACATTGCAACTGGAGAAAAGGTTTCCTCAAAGTCAACTCCTTGTCTTTGAGTATATCCTTTTGCCACTAATCGCGCCTTGAAGGTCAATACCTTCCCATCCGCCCCAAGTTTCCTCTTGTAAATCCATTTACACCCTATGGGAATAATTCCCTCAGGTGTATCCACGAGATTCCACACTTGGTTCGAATGCATGAAATTCATCTCAGATTCCATCGCTTCAAGCCACTTGGATGAATCGGCATCAGATAACGCTTCCTTGAAGGTCCTTGGATCACATCCATGGTTAGGCTCATCATGGCCCTCTTCAAGAAGCAGACCATACCTCATAGGTGTTCTCGAGACTCTCTCGGATCTTCTAGGAGCTTGTATCTCCTCTCTTGGCGCTTCGGGTGTGGGTTCTACAATTGTGGGTGTCTCTCGAACCTCTTCGAGTTCTATCATCTCGCTTTTTCTATCTAATAGAAATTCATTTTCCAAAAAGGTTGCATTCCTAGAAACAAACACCTTTGTTTCTTGGGGATGATAGAAGTAGTATCCAACAAAGTAACATAAAATGGATCGACTATTCAATTTATCTCCCACTACCTGCTTCACATAAGCAGGGCACCCTAATATTCTAAGATAAGAATATTTGGATGGATTACCCATCCATATCTCATATGGTGTCTTATCAACTGCCTTTGTATGGACATTGTTCAACAACATTGCCGCTGTCTCAAGCGCATATCCTCAAAAGGATGGCGGCAACTCCGTGAACCCCATCATAGACCGAACCATGTCCATCAAAGTCCGGTTACGACGCTCCGAAACACCATTTAACTGTGGTGTAGCGGGCGGATTCCACTGCGAGAGAATCCCATTCTCTCTAAGATACTCTTGGAACTCAGCACTCAAGTACTCACCACCTCGATCCGATCGAAGTGTCTTGATGCTTCGTCCCAATTGCTTCTCTACTTCACTTCTGAATTCTTTGAACCTTTCAAAGGCTTCAGACTTGTATTTCATCAAATACACATACCCGTACCTCAAAAAGTCATCGGTAAAGGTGATGAAGTAGGCATGTTCATGCTTAGTGGTGATGCTAAGCGGACCGCACACATCGGTATGGATCAAATCCAATAACCCTTTGGCTCGCTCCACATGGCCCTTAAAGGGAATCTTGGTCATCTTTCCTTTTATACAGGATTCACAAGTCGTGAGAGCATTAATATCAGACATATCAAACATGCCTACTCCCACTAACTTGTTCATCCTTCTTAGGGAAATATGTCCTAATCGAGCATGCCATAATTGTGCCGAATTTAGAGTATCTTGTTTGCGCTTGTTTGTTGTTGTTATAGCTTGGACATTGTTAAGTGGAATATATTTCAATTTTAAGGTGTAGAGATCGTTTTTAAGTTCTCCAGTACCAATTAAACATTTATTCTTGTAAATATTGCAAACACCTTTGCTAA
Organism: Primulina tabacum; assembly: GCF_025594145.1. Classification (NCBI taxonomy): domain Eukaryota; kingdom Viridiplantae; phylum Streptophyta; class Magnoliopsida; order Lamiales; family Gesneriaceae; genus Primulina; species Primulina tabacum. The sequence continues at coordinate 23,826,736 of NC_134560.1, read as the reverse complement.
ATAAACAAGAAAATCCATCTTTATCTAACATAGAAATGGAAATAATGTTATTCACCAACTCAGGTACAAATAAAACGTCTCTTAACATTAACTTAAAATCATTGTTCAAAAGTAAAGTAACATCTCCAACAGCTTTGGCAGCAACCCTTGCCCCATTGCCCATCCTCAAGAAGGTCTCACCTTCCCCGAGCCTCCTACTTCTTCCCATCACCTGCAAATTATTACAGTGATGTGAGCCACAGCCGGTATCCAATACCAAAGAAGTACAGTTAATTGAAATGTTTACTTCGATATAGAACATACCGTTTCCAGAACTCTTCTGGGCAAGATATTCCCTGCAGTTACGCCTCCAATGTCCAGGCTTCTTGCAGTGATGACAGATGTCAACAGTCTTGTCAGCCTTCACTTGTGTGGCTGCCACTACGGGACCTGGAGTCTGCCTCTTCAAGGGCACGCTCTTCTTGGGACGTTGGAAAGAACGCTTCTTTCCCTTCCCAGGTGGACCGGTCTTCGTACCAGATGAAGAGCCCACAAAAAGAACCGGCTTCTCTTTTTAGACGGTGGACTCAAAGGTCACAAGCATGTTCACCAACTCCTCAAGGGTCGGCTCCATCTTGTTCATATTGAAGTTCACAACAAAAGGATCAAATGAGCTAGGCAGCGATAAGAGCAACACGTCGGTGGTCAACTCCGAAGGTAAGATCAGATCCATGCAAACGAGCTTGTCCACGAGCCCAATAATCTTCAAGCCATGCTCATGGACCGAGGCCCCATCTCGCATACGCATAGTGATCAGCTCCTTGACGGTAGCATGCCTAAGAGGCCGAGTCTGCTCACCAAAGAGCTCCTTGAGGTGCATATGAATGTCAGCAGCATTCTTTGCATCCTCAAAACGCCTCTGCAGCTCATCATTCATAGAAGCCTGCATATAACTCCTAGCCTTTAAGTCATGGTCACACCAATCCTTGTAGGTCTGCAATTCCTCAGGAGTGCAGCTAGTCGGAGCCTCAGCAGGGGGCGGCTCAGTCAGTGTATATGCAATCTTTTCCGAGTTTAGGACGATTTTCAGATTTCTTAGCCAAGTGAGATAGTTAGGTCCGGTTAACACATGTTTTTCGAGTATGGCAGAAAGCGGATTGCGAATTGAAGACATTGTCAAATTTTTGTACAGAAAAGTAAAACAGATAAATGTTAATGACTATTTTAAAATATTTAATAAGATATAAAGTTTGGACTTTAACTTTATAAATTTTCTCTCCCACTGTTTTGACATTTCCACTACCCTCTAGTGAAAACGGAAAACTCTTTTCCTCAGTAGGTACGTAAGGTTCAATTAGCGAATTATGATCCCGAATAATATCAGCCAATCACAATTCCTAAAAGGTAGTTTCCAATTGCATCACAATGCAACCCTTACGTAAACTTTTGTCTCACGTTTGATTAGGACCCAAGAATATGGCGTCGTTCATCTTTACGTGTCAAGCTTTACCCATCGATGTTGAACCTTAATGGACGGTCGCCAGTGAGTTCCCTCAATAATATGAGCCAAAATCATGGGAGTTCCACGTAGTTCACATCACCATGTCAATGGATGTCACAGCTTTCCGGCACCCAGGGCCCCCCCAATAATATGAGCCGAGCCCCGAGTACGAGTAGCGTTCATCATGCACCCATTGTCGATGGAAGACATGGAAATTATAAACAAATTTATAATTCCCCTTTTCGGGCTTGATATTAATTTTGAATCTTATTCAAAATGAGTTTTTAATTTTGAAATGTCTCATCATTAATTTTATTTAAAAACTCGCCATGTTTGATCGTATGTTTGCCGGATTCATGCAACTTTGTTATTATCATAATAATAACGCACATACTCATTATTTATAACATATCATGCATATATTATAAACAGTAAACAAACAAGGATGATCAATCGCCCCAATACTAATGGCCCGTGTGAGCTAAACACGGGCCTAGGTCCAATCCTAGGGTAATGCAAGGGATGCAAATGCAACTATTACATTAGATTCCAATATTTACATGTCTTCGATCTTCATAATCATCATGGCCACCATCTTGCAATCTTGATCATCCACTATACTAATATTTACAAATAAATATCCATGGCAAATAGGGATACATCTCATGGGGGTGGGAACGGGTCATAAACCAAGCCCACTTTATAAATTGATAATTATTACAATCATTCAACACAAAATATCCTAGCATACACCTAGCAAATTGGGCTTGGGCTTTTGATCATCCTTCATGCATAATATCACATATCATACATCATCAATTAATTATCACAATAATTAATTGATCCAATATTATATATCTTGATCCAATCACTAACCGCCACGATTATAAACTAAATTAACAAAGTATACATACACCTTTGTCTACTTTCAAATTAAATTATTTATAACCGAATTTCTTGTAGATCACCATTTACTATAAATATTTAAAGTCCAACTTAAAATATTTATTTAATGAGAAAATATTTGCAACTTTTGAAATTTTAAACTTAAGGGCCCAAAAACTTATTTTTCACCAAAAACAATTTGGCCCATTCAAAATTCCCAAATATGTTAGCCATCCAATGGCCCAACAACTCAAGGCCCATGACACTTTGATAATCCAAAACACTTTTGGAAACCCTAGTCGTGATCGCCGTCGCCGGAGCTCCGTCGCTGGATTCCGGCCAACTTACCAATTTTTTTTTTAATTTTTAATGGGGCTGTTCGGGCAGTCCGAGGGGCTGCCCTAGCTGCCCGTAATGGGCAGCAACTCGGGCAGCCCGAGCTGCCCGAAGTTCCCCACAATAAGCCTCGGTTTTTGGTTGCAAAAATACACTCATGCGGTTAGAAATCGATCTCAACATAATATCTTGTAATTGCTACACAAAATCGTAACCATAGCTCGGATACTACTTGAAAGGGAATCGGTTACGGTGACCAAAAGCGCAACGGAAGTTTAAAAATCGAATTTTTCAAGAAAATTTTCGGCCACCTCATGATATTGTGTAGCAAATACAATAAAACACCAAAAATCATACATAGGTTGTTTTGAGAAAATCGTTACCTATCAACCTCTTGAGGTTGATGATGGCTCCAACTTTGTTGTCAAACAACAAAGCTCTTGAATGGGATGACAATCTACAAGCTCTCCTTTTTTCCTTCAAGAATTAGACCCACCACCAACTTTGTAGATCCACCTCACACTTGCACTAGAAAATGTAAGGCTTTTTCAAAGAGAAGTGACTTGTTTCTCCAACTATTGAAGAACACAAGAGGAGAGAAAAATTAAGGAAAAGTTCCTCAATTTTTCGGCCAACACACATGAATGAATGGGGGAAGACTTGTCTTGGGTGTGGAAAAAGGTGTTGCAAAAAGTTGCATGCCATACCAATTTTTTAATCAAAAGTATTCCCAAACCTTTCACCTCCCAAGCATGCATATCAAGTGGGCTTGTAACAATTACAAGGCCCATGGACTTTTATTTAAATGTCCCAAACATATTTGAGCCCATTTATAGTTTACTTGATTTTACTCAAGCCCACTAGTTAAATAATTATTTCCAATTGGGCTCTACAAGGCCTAATGTTATTTAATTAATTCAACACTTGAATTAATTTAATTATTTGAACTCTACTAGTCCCACTAGTATTTTATTAATTCAACACTTGAATTAATTTAATTTAGTCCATAACAATGTTTATGAAAATCACAATTTTCAAATACATTATTTACTTAGCCTATTTTTAATTTAGGAACACATTCATAAATTAAAAAAATTACGTTTCTCTCGTAGAAGTCATACTTCTATTTTTCTCAACGCTTATAAACTCATTTATAAGCCGTTCAACACATTGAACTATTTTTATTTCTCAACGGTATCTAGAAAGCTAGTACTTGTGTGGCCCTCAATGGTTCATTGATACAACTAGCCGTGGGTTCACATGTCCATGTGATTCGGACTAAACATGTCCTTATATGAGCATACCCCAATTGCTCCATTCTTACTTATCAACTCCTTGATAACAAGAACGTCAGAACTCAAGTCTGATAGTACCCAACAAATCATGTTAAACGCCTAGCAGCATCGCTTACATGATTCCCTAGGTATCGAATGATAGTGCCTGCAAGAACCATTCAATTATGGTTAGCATATAGTATGGTTCCTTCAACTCATATATCCCGACCGATTCGACAACCATTGGTTTATCGAGAGTTGTCAATGAATCGATACTATGTGTCATGTCGTAGTTGCATCGATGGTGTAATCTATGAAACCCCTTTCATAATTACCACCATACTCTGATCAGAGATTTCAACCTACATACACATGATAACACATAGGATATCCATACCCGAAGGTAAGCGGTGAATCCCCGACTAAAATGCATCGACTCCTATATGTTTCGACAGAACACCCAACCTTGCCACCTGAAGACCCCATGAGAGTCGGTAAACAAGTCAAAGTGTAATTCTAGCACATAGAGTCTCAATGTTGTCCCGGGTCATAAGGACTAATGGTGTACAACCATAAACTAGGACTTTTCCACTTGATAAGTGAGAACCACTTGGAAAGTCCTTTTATGGAGGGTTGTTCAGTGCACTCTACAAGGAGCACCTATCTGCATGCTCGGACATCACAATGTCCCCTACCAATGAAACATGGTACTCACATCGCAGATACTAGTCTCGAACTCGAGCGGCCTATATCCTTCTTAGTGGCGGCTGAATCGACTAGGAACTGTTTAGAATATACAGTATTCCAAATATGAGTTTCATGATACTCATCATATGAGCATCTCACATTCTTTCTACTATTTGTATATTCAAGGACTTTATCTATGCAACTAGCATTGGTATACAGATAAAGAAAAGCCAAAATGATAAATTCAAATATTATTAAAATAAAGACTGTTCATACATAGAGTTTAATCATGAACCCTCGGCCAACACTTGGCTCGACGGGCACCTACTCTAACAAGAAGGACCCAGAGGGAGCTCGTCTATGGGAGAAGGCCCTAGAGGGAGCCCGATGATCGTATTTCCATATGATGTGGATAAGCTAAGGCTCAGTTGATGGGTGAGAGTGTCGCTGATCTCTCCGCTGCCCAGTACTGTGGTTACATGTAGATGGATCCATCGACCTTATTAGGAAAGGAAAGTCATGATTAACGATCTGAATTCAATAAAAGGAAAAAAAAATTATGCTTATGATGAAAAATGAAATGTCTATGATAAAATGATGAATGATATGGAATGATGAAAGGAAAAATGTTATGTTATATATGTTCATGAAAATGTTATTTTAAGTACAAGTATATTCACTGTTGCATGTGACATGTATACGTATTACTTGTTATAAATATTATGATGTGTTGAGTATTTAGACTCACTTGGTGTGATTGATGCAGGTGACTTTGATGGAGGTCTTGATGGTTGACTTTGCTGGACTATCGGTTCACATGACCGGAGGACCAGCGCTTCTATTTTTTTCCGCACTTATGATTTATGTTAAAGCTTTTACGATTTTTTAATTTATGCTTTGAGAGGTTTTTGAGAGGTTTAGTATGGGCTATACTTTTCAAATTATTGTTTTTTAGGTTTGGTAAAACATTTGACGATTTGAACTATTCTTTTGATTTTTCAAATATTAGTTGGTTGGTTTTATTTTAAAATGGTGTCAAAATACTTTTATATGCATGTGTATATTCGGCCGATTCAAAAGTAAGTATTATTTTAAAAAAAATTAAAAATTAGTACTTTTTAAGCAAAACGAGTAGTGGACGTTTCAAGGAGATTCTCTCATAGTGTACTCCACCAACAACATCACAATTGAATGGTGTTTCTGAATGTTGTAATCGAACTTTGATGGACATGGTTCGATCTATGATTGAATTCACTAAATTGCCTACATTGTTTTTGGGCTTTGCGCTTGAAACTACGGCAATGTTCTTGAATAATGTCCATACAAATGTACTGGATAAAACACTATAAAAGATATATAGATGGGGAAAACTCCCAAATATTCTTGCTTAGGAATATGAGGATTTCCTGCTTATGAAAAGCACAGAATGGGAGACAAATTGGATAATAGATATATTTTTTGCTACTTTGTGGGATATCCAAAGAATTCTGTTGCATACTATTTCTATCATCCCAAGGAAGCAAAATTGTTTGTTTCGATAAATTCCAGCTTTCTACAGAAGGAATTTCTATTAGATAGAAAAGGTAAGATGTGATGCCCAGTTACTCGTACAAATGATTAATGTGTTTATGTCGTATGTTTTGCGCTTACCTGATTCATTATGATTTACATGAATGATGTCGCTAGTACTTCATGTACTATGCATATGGACCTATTGACATCAATTGAAATATTGATATTGAGATTGTATATTGTTTCTATATTGTCCATGATGTATTGAGAATGAATAAGTGTCTAAATAGCGATAGTAAGATGTGTTGATAAAGTAGTGTAATGGAAGTTGGTATTGAAATTCAGGAAATGAGATGAAAAATATGGCAGTTTTTAACGGTTTATCTAATAATTATCTAACTCTGAATCGCATTGATGGATTCCAAGTTCATTAGAAAGCCAAGGAGTAGAGCTACAACTTTTATGTTATGCGGTTTGTTCAAATAATTGTGGAAGACATGCCAAAAGCGCCCCGAAGTATGTCGTGTGCATCGTCGTTCTTGCACTGACACATTTTGGTAGAATCGATATAACTCTTTAGTCATTTATTAAAATTACACGAGGCTTAATTGGATATGCAAGCTAAGACATAGGGCTAAAATGTTTATGTTGACCACTTTTGCAAATTCGGAAGGGATAAATGAGTTTTTGGGCAGAGAATGTGGCGCTCGAATTGTAAGATTTGACAGCCCTACTGTCACTGAAGTGTTCCATTATGCTCGGGCAGAATGGACCCCGCCCGACTGGTAAAATGTTACCGCTCGAGTGCTCTAGTGCAAAATTGTGAGTTAGAAACACGGTTTTTGTGATTGAAATGGCAAAGGATAGATTATTTCAGCCATTTTCACCGTTTCACAATAAAAAATAAGGTAGTCCTACAAGGGAGATAACAAGGGTTTGTCAAATTATTCCTTCAATTGATTCTCTATGTAATGCCCGGTTACTCGTACAAACGATTAATGTGTTTATGTCGTTTGTTATATGCTAACCTGATTCATTATGATTACATGAATGATGTCGCTAGTACTTCTTGTATTATGCTTATGGACCTACTGACATCGATTGAAATATTGATATTGAGATTGTATATGGTTTCTATATTGTCCATGGTGTATTGAGAATGAATATGCGTCTAAATAGCGATAGTAAGATGTGTTGATAAAGTAGTGTAATGGAAGCTGGTATTGAAATTCAGGAAATGAGATGAAAAATATGGTAGTTTTTGCGGTTTTTCTCCTAATTATCTGACTATGAATCAAATTGATTGATTCCAAATTCATTAGAAAGCCAAGGAGTAGAGCTACAACTTTTATGTTATGCGTTTTGTTCAAATAATTGTGGAAGACAAGCCAAAAGCGCACGAAGTGTGTCGTGTGTAACGTCGTTCCTGCACTGACACATTTTGGTAGAATCAGTATAACTCGTTACTCATTTATTCAAATTACATGAGGCTAATTGGAGATGCAAGCTAAGACATAGGCCTACAACTTTTATGTTGACCACTTTTGCAAATTCTGAAGGTACAAATTAGTTTTCGGGCAGAGAAGATGGCGCTAGCATAGTAAGATTTTACTGCCCTAACGCCATTGAAGTCTTCTTTCATGCTCGGGCAGAATTGACCCCGCGCGAGTTGTAAAATGTTACCGCTCGAGTGCTCTAGTGCAAAAGTGTGAGTTAGAAACACGATTTTTGTGATTAAAATGGCTAAGATCGATTGTTTCAGCCATTTTCACCATTTCACAATAAAAAATTAAGGTAGGAACAAGGGAGATAACAAGGGTTTGTCAAATTCTTCCTTCAATTGATTCTCCATGTAATGTTCGGTTACACGTACAAATGATTAAAGTGTTTATGTCGTTTGTTATATGCTTACCTGATTCATTATGATAAACATGAATGATGTCGCTATTACTTCTTGATTTATGCATATTGACCTATTGACATAGATTGAAATATTGATATTGAGATTGTATATGGTTTCTATATTGTCCATGGTGTATTTAGAATAAATATGTGTCTAAATAGCGATAGTAAAATGTGTTGATAAAGTACTGTAATGGAAGTTGGTTTTGAAATTCAGAAAATGAGATGAAAAATATGGCAGTTATTACAGCTTTTCGCATAATTATCAGAATATGAATCACAATTATAGGAGGCCAAGTTCATTAAAAAGCCAAGAAGCAGATCTACAACTTTTATATTTAGGGTTTTGTTCAAATCATAGTGGAAGAAAAGCCAAAAGCGCTCCAAAATGTATCATGTGTGTATCATCGTTCATTTACACATTTTTGTAGAATGAGCATAACTCTTTACTCCAATATTCAAATGACATGAGGCCAATTGGAGATGAAAGCAAGACATAGAGCTACAACTTTTATGTTGACCACTTTTTCAAATTATGAAAAGAAGATGTTTGTTTTTAGCAAACTCTGACGAGGCTATGTGGAGGGCGGGCCCGAACAGTCAAATTCTACCGCCCTAGCGCTCCTGTACAAAAATTTAGGTGTTTCAATAGAATGGTCCGCGCCCGAGCGGTAAAATGTTACCGCTCTCCCTGGAAAAAAATGTGAGTTAGAAACATTATTTTTGTTATTTAAATGGATAAGGATCGAGGGCTTCAGTCATTTGCACAATTTCACCATAAAAAATCAAGGACAAAACTAGGGAGAAAATAGGGGCTTGTCAAGTTCTTCCCTCAATTGTTCCTCCATCTTTTCTTCTTCCTCAAATTGAAGCTAGAATTGAATTCTCCACATAAGAGCATCCTAGGATTGTAAGTATTCACCTATTGAATGTTGATTTTCATATATAGAGGATCATATGGGGTGAATTTCAACCATATGCTGAAGTATGAAGGTAGTAATTGAATTATTGATGTATTTTAGAGGGTAGGAAGAAGGAACTTTGAAACATCTACTACTTAAAATGCCACAAGAAATTATTTTTTATTTGAAAGCTAAATTTCGAAAATTCATAACTTATGCATGCATGCAATAATGCTGAAGATTTCCCATTTAAAAATAGATGTAATCCAATGAACGATAAAAATACTGCAGTTTAAAAATATGCACCGAGTCGAAAACACTAGACTTACGTTAAAAATAAAATAGAAGGAAGCAAGTAAAAATCCTCACGACCATAAACATGTCAAAACAAAATCGTATAAAATAATCATGTCCACTCTATAACAAATCATGATGTGTGGAAAATATATGGTCCTCGGGTTCACGTGTGCACATCCAGCCCCGCCTAATCAGACTTCAGCACCTCCAGCCTCTTCATCAACATGCTCACCTGCATCATTCACACATAGTGAGTCTAAAGACTCAACACAACTGTAACGTTAAAACAAATACATATACATAGCAAGAAACAGTGAAAGGTACAGTAATAAAAATACGTTTCATGATCTTAAAAGAGTAAACGTAAAAATATCGTAAAAGAGTAACGAGTAAAAACATCTCATCATATACTTTTTCATTTTCTTTAATTGATTTCAGTTCGTTAGTTGTGATTTTCGTATCAGCTATATTCGATGGATCCATCTACATATAACTGTAAGACCCGGCAGCGGGGACATCAACGATAGTACTGAGCTTTGGCCTTACAGCTCATCGTATACATATATCTTCAGTCACAATCAACTCCTATCCTTCAAAAATATCATCATTTTTATCACTTATCAAAAGCATGCACATACGTAGTTTTCCTTAAAATCAAGCATGCAATGTAAATTGAACTTAAACAGAACTTAAATACTGACCTTGATGCTTACTACATGAAAGAATCGTGACCTTGATGCTTACTACATGAAAGAATTTTAGAACTTTAAAACTTACAGACTTGAGGCTTGACTTCGTGAGATTCTCGCAAGCGGCAGTAGGCATAATACTTTACAAGAACACCGCTCTGATACCAATTGTAACGTACCGTGATTTTGAACATACTTAAAATTTGCGAAAAATAAAATTTTTTCATAAATAAGTAATTCTCCTCCAAAATGCCATAAAAATAAAATGCTTGAAAAAATATTTGAAATGTAAAAAAAATTGTAATGAGTACTTGTTTAAAACAACATAAAATAATTTCAATAAAAATCAGAATAAACAATTTTATCATGCATAAAAATAAAATCCTTGAAAACTAAGGCGGTCTTTGGGTTATTCCACCACACAGTCCGAGCCAACTCACTGGTCTTCCCCTCTCGTCTCCTCAAACTCGTCCTCACCTGCATCGATAAAGTCTAGTTAGTCTAAAAACTCAACATGTATAAACTGGGAATATCAACTAACGTATAATAAAACCACATGCATTTTAAAGTAGCACACACGTATCTTAACTTTTAACATACTTACATAAACATATACGTGCCATCGATTCATAAACATTTTCATAAACGTACTTGCATCATACGTACTTAAACATGCATATCATCATCATTTTGCGTAGAGATATGTTTCAAAGAAAGTGACATATACATAATGCGCCTGATCAGACTAAATCACAGTATTGGGCTGGCCGGGATGTTCACTACCAAATAGATAAGATGAAACGACCTCGATTTTTTTTTAAACATAACTCGAAAATACTAATTTAAAATACTTAACATTTTCATAAGCATAATAAATTATCATTTAAAATCTCAAGTGCATAAAATAAATCATAAATCATCAACTAACCAAAATCCTATATCGACCTTCACAAAGATCGACTAACAATATAATAAAACATAAAAATATCTCTAATAAAATCATTAACAATAATCCTTTAAATATTTTATCTATCAAGTTAGTGCAGAAACATAAATGTACCTCGGGAGTGTACTGCTACACTCGATCCACTCCATCATCAGCGCCTCCCATTAAATCATCAAATCCTACATCATACAAACCTAGTGAGTCTAATTACAAAGCACGTTCTAAACATGAGTAGTAAATACTAAATATACAATCGCATGCATTAAAAATCATCTTTTTATTTAAAATAACTTTTGAACATAAATAAACTATTTAAAATCATTAAAACATATTTAAATCATTTAAAATTCATTTAAGCATAATTAAAGCATCAATTTTAAAATCATTTAAAATTACTTTTGAGCATAAATAAATCATTTTAAAAAGATCTTTAGAGCACAATTAAATAATATATCGTAAAATAATTTTAATCGTAAAACTTTTAATCGTAAAACTTTTAATCATTTATCATTTTGGGTGAAGTTTGAACCTTGAAAGTGACTAACTTTTATCATTCGGTTGACTGCATTCTTAGCTCCACATGGTTCATGGGGGTGGGTACTAGGCTTCACCATGGAAATACGATCGTGGGGGTTCTCTGTGACCTTTTCCCATAGACGGGGTCCCTTTGGGGCCTTGGCCCGAATATGGGTTTCTTCTAGGGCTTTGGCCCTCACATCATCTCCACAAAATCATAAATCATTCGTCACAGTCAATTCACATCCCTCAAAATATATTTCCTTTTCTTTAAAAATCATAAAATAGCAAAACTTTCCAAAAATAGTATTTTAAAAAGTAGAAATTGCACAGCTTTATAATAAATCATAAAATATCATATTATCATCAAAATCATTATTTTAAATCATAAAATATCATTTAACATGCATTATGATCATTCGGGACGCTGCCAAGCTTTTACGTATTTTCCTAAGTGTAAAATTACCGTTTTTCCTAGACATAAAAATTTTCGATTTTATATTTTTCTCGCTTTTAATGACATGCGCTTATTCTAAATTATTATTTAAGCTTAAATATAATTTTTCAGAGTTTTATTTTGCTTAAAACTAGGAGTTTAAATCAATTCTTTAATTAACGTTTCGTGCGACGGTTAAATCCCGGATAAATTCAAAATCATTATTTTCTTCCCAAATTTTAAACATAATATTTTTACTGCTTATTCTACCCTTGTGAGCCATGAACCACATCCGTGGACCCATGGTTCCAATTTTTCTTATTAAATCTCGAAATATGACCCTAAACCGAACCCACCGAGCCATCTCCCTATTTACTTGAGCCACGCGCAAGCCACCTCCAGCTAAACTCGAGCCAACCCATCTAGGTACCATACTGACCGATCCCAAGCACTTTAACAGCTCTTAGAACCACGTTAGAGCTCCTGCACCCTGGACCCGAATGCATGCTTGTGTGCGTGTGTTGGTGTCCTAGTTGTATTAGGTTTCCTAGTTGCCTTAGAACTCATCAAGCGATCTACCCACTGACCACCCTTGACCTTTACTGACCCTAGACCACGCTCAGATGCGAACCAAGCCCATCCCACACCCTTGAACCCACGCACGAACCCCAGAAATGAAGACAGCAGCCTGCGCACAAGGTTCCCTTGTAATGCCCGAGATTTAATCATTGTAATCAGATATTGATTAATTGATAGAATTGAAGCCGTAGGAACTCAAGTGAAGAAGCTGGACGTCGGTGCATTATAAGCCAAGATGTTGGACAGAACATCTGGCGCCCAAGCGGTAGAAAATGACCGCCCGAGCGCCAATGCATCACAAGATTGAAATTTTGACAGAATGTCTGGCGCCCGAGCGCCAATGTTGAACGAGCTAAACACTTGGACAGAAGGTTTGGCGCCCGAGTGGTAGTTTGTGACCGCCCGAGCGCCAGTGTGCAATAAGAAAAATATCGGACAGAATGTTCCGCGCCGGAGCGGTAATTTATCACCGCCCGAGTGCCAACTGAAATGCTTTAAGAATAAGCCACGTATCATGGACATGCAACTTGATATATATATATATATATATATCATTCATTCAGAAATATTCAGAAAGAAGAATCGGGAGAACTTCGTGAAAAATCCTTACGCCTTTTCATATCTTAGATTTGTGATTGTGCAAGATCTGTCCGTTTGATTTTCGATACGACTTCAGTACCGTGTTTCTATCGACAAAAACTTCAACTGGACGTAAGTTTTACTACATTTTGTTATGTTTTGAAAATATTGTGTTTCTGACATGTTAGACATCGTATAATCGAAACCGGATTGAAGAATAGATACTGTATAGAATTGTTATGATTTTACGAGTTGATTTGATTTAGATTTGATATCAGATTTGTATCGTTATTTATTATGAGTTGTGGGAATCGAAAGCTGACTGATATTGTATCGCTGGGTATATTGAGATTGTGCAGTGATGCTGTTGAAACAGAATTTGACTGAACCCTGATTATATCAAGTATTGATTTGAGTGGGGTATTGATATTGTACTCCTCGTTATTGTCATTGCCAGATTGATATTGACAGGCTTTGAATCCGAGACTTCGACAGAGTCAGATTGACAGAGAGAATGGTATAAATCAATGTTGATCCGGGATTGCACAACTCGAGTTTGATTTAACTTGAGTTTCCCAAAATCACATACTGAATTGTCATTGCCTCAATATGTTGCAATGTCTGATATTGATATGCTTAGTCTATTGATTTATAGCAGAGTAGGTATTGAGTTATGGGCTGATGCGCCTAGTCATTGGCTGATGTGCCAAGTCTTCGGCTGAGTCGCCAAGACACTGGATATGTGATCTATATCGATGTCGCTTAGGACTTGATTCATTCCTATTGCTGAGATTCGGTATATTGTAATATCCAGGAAACGGGATCCCTAGTTTAGAGCGAGTCGAGTCTGAGATGGTGAGTCAAGATTTATTTACAGTTTTATATCGATACATGTCTTTCTGATTTGATACATGTTATTGATATCTGTTTCATGCTTTTATATCTGTTTCATGCTTTTATATCTATTTATATGATTGCATGTTTACATTGTTTATACTGGGAATATATTCTCAACGGAGTTATCCGGCTGTTGTCTTGTTTGTATGTGTGCATGATAACAGGTGGGACAGGATCAGGGTCAAGGAGAGGATGAGAGAGGACAGTTAGCCTGGAGATCCGGACTTAGAAGTAGATCTGCTTCATTACTTGGCATGTAGTGACTGAACAATAGTTTGTTATGATTTACTTTTGTACAGGACTTGTACTTAGATCTGGATATTGATATTGTAAATGAAATAAGATTTATTTCATATGTTGCGTACTCTTGTATTTAAAAAAAAATATTTAGACCCTATTTATAGTAATTGATTTAATTATCCCCAAAAATGATTAAGAAACGAATTACGTTCGGGTCCTCACAGCAGGTGGTATCAGAGCAGTATGTTTCTTAGACTGAGATAGGAACTAGTGAGCGGGGTAGAATGAGTTTTCTTTCCTTGATTTTGATTGCTAGCATGCCTTACTGCTTTGAAATGCATGTTTACCTAATTATCTGATTTGATTGGAAACATGTGCTATTGAGAATGAATCAGAACCGGTTCTAGATCAGCAGTAAGATGATCATAGGAGGACTGAAACAGTTTTGTTGTATTTGGTTGCTAACCCTTTTGGTAATCAGATATTCCTCCTCGAAGAGTACCAGAACAGGGTAGTACTTCTGCTAATCCGATGGATGTGACAGCAATGCCGATGGAAACGTTACTGAAGAGGATTCAGTCATTTAAACCGCCAACCTTGAAGGGAACAGAGACTTCTGTTGACTGTGAGTGTTGGTTAGATGATATTGAGATGCTGTTTGATTCCTTGGATTACAAAGATGAGCGCCGAGTCCGATTGATTGGGCACCAGTTGCATGACATTGCAAAGAACTGGTGGATCACGACAAAGAGAGCGTTGGAGTATCGAGGTACGACTATTACTTGGAATGTCTTTAAAGATGAGTTTTATCAGAGATTTTTCCCAGTTTCGTACAGGAAAGACAAGGGGGCAGAATTTGCCAATCTGAGACAGGGTCAGTTGAACATAGAGGAGTATGTGGCCAAGTTCTCTACTTTGTTGAGATTTGCTCCACACGTGGCTGAGAATGACGAAGCCGTTGCCGATCAGTTTATCAATGGATTGAACCCCGAGATCTTTACATTGGTGAACACCGGGCGACCGAATAACTTTGCTGATGCCCTGAACAGAGCCAAAGGAGAAGAAGAAGGTCTGATGAGACAGAAAGGAGCTTCATTTGTTCCTCCAGCACCGACACCACATCAACCTACTCCCAGATTTGAGGGTGGCAGCAGTGGTGGAAAGAAAGATTTCTTGAAAGCCCGAGGAAAGCAGTTCAAGAAGTCAGGGAGCAGTTCATCTAGTTCTGGTGGTTCCCGACGGAGCCCGAGTTATACTGGGGTTTATTGAAGGACTTGTGGAGGGAGACATTCCACAGAGCAATGCCAATGAGTATTTGGTAGTTGCCACATCTGCAGACAGCAAGGACATTTTGCGAGAGTGTGTCCACAGAAGAAGTTCTCAAAGATCCCAGGGAGCAGAGTCATCTGGATCAGTGGCTCAGACAGATAGACGATTATCTACTATCCACTCCTTCCAGCCACCACCGACTACTACTCCGTCACAGCAGAGGCCAGGAGCAAGCCAGACAGTTAGCCAGCCTCCTATACAGCAGGCAAGAGTATTTTCTTTGACAGAGGAGCAGGCCCAGGAAGCACCAGATGATGTTTTTGCAGGTAACTGTTCTTTATGTGGTTATCCTGCCTATGTATTGATTGATACAGGTGTTTCTCATACATTTATATCTGAACGATTTGCATTGAGTCATGCATTGCCTATTGAGTCGTTATCTGCTGTAGTGTCTGTCTCTTCACCTTTGGGGACAAGTTTGATATCAGTGAAGTCTGTAAAACATTGTATACTACAGTATAACGGGCATGAGATTGAGTTAGACTGTATTGTGCTTGGGTTATATTATTTTGATTGTATTATCGGTATCGATATGCTGATCAAGTACAGAGCTACTGTTGATTGTTTCCACAAGATTGTGAGATTCAGATCTGATATGGCTGATGAATGGAAATTTTACGGTAAGGGTTCTAGATCGAGAATTCTATTGATATCTGCTATATCTATGACTCGATTGCTACAGAAAGGAGCGGAGGGATTCCTTGTCTATTCGATTGTCTTACAGAAATTGAGTCCATCATTGGCGGATTTTCAGTGGTATATGAGTTTGCTGACGTTTTCCCAGATGAGATTCTGGGTTTGCCTCCGATTCTAGAGATAGATTTTAGCATTGAATTGGTAGCAGGTACAGTTCCGATTTCTAGAACTCCGTACAGAATGACACCAATCGAATTGAAATAGTTGAAAGATCAGTTGGAATATTTACTGGCCAAGGGATACATCAGACCGAGTGTTTCTCCTTGGGGTGCTCCAGTGTTATTTTTTAGAAAGAAAGACGGTTCTATGAGACTCTGTATTGATTACCGGCAACTGAACAAGGCTACGGTAAACAACAAATACCATTTTCCTCGTATCGATGATTTATGTGATCAGTTGCAGGGTTCTTCTGTATATTCCAAGATCGATCTGAGATCTGGATATCATCAGCTGAGAGTCAGAGATTCTAATATCTCGAAGACAGCGTTCAGAACCGGGTATGGACAATATGAGTTTATTGTCATGCCGTTCGGTTTGACAAATGCTCCAGCTGTATTTATGGGTCTGATGAACTCTATATTCCAGAGATATCTTGATGATTTTGTTATTATATTTATTGATGAAATTCTGATATATTCGAAAAATATGATTGATCATGCTGAGCATTTGAGGATTGTGTTGAGAACTCTAAGAGCTGAGAAACTGTATGCTAAACTGTCGAAATGTGAATTCTGGTTGAGACACGTTGTATTTCTGGGTCATATTATATTCGGAGACGGTATTTCTGTTGATCCTAGCAAGGTTGAGGCTTGAAAGGGGATCGATTTTAGGTGTTCGAAATCGCAACGGAAGCTCAAAATGTTTTTTATCCCATGAAAACCGAAAAATATTAGAAGAAAAATCTTGAAAAATTCGAACACCATGTACTAGTGTGTAGCAAATACAAAACACAAAATGTCATACATAGGGTGATAAAAAAATCTTTACCTATCAATCTTAAAAGATTGATGATGGCTCCAACTAAGGTGTAAACACCTTAGCTCTTGAATGGCAAGAAGATCTACAAGCCTCCTCCTTACTTCAAAATTAGGTCCACCACTAACAATCTAGAACCCTTCTTATTTTGCACTAGAAAAATAAGAAGATTTTTCAAGGAGAAGTGATTTCTTTCCTCAACAATTGAAGAAGAAAATTGAGAGAAAATTCAAGGTCAAAACCCCTCAATATTTCGGCCAACATAGAGTGAATGGGGGGGAAGGAAGACTAGTCTTGGTAGTGGGAAAAACTAAAACACCTTTTAGCATGCCAAGCTTTGGAGATTGAAAAAGTAGTCTCCAACCCTTCACCTCCCATGCATGCAAATCTTTTTTTTATTTTTAACAATTAAAAATCCATGGACTTAATTTAATAATCTCAAACATATTTGAGACTAATTAAACATTACTTGAATTTAATCAAGTCTACTAGTTAAATAATTATTCCAATTGGACTCTACAAGACCCAATGTTATTTAATTAATTCAACACTCGAATTAATTTAATTATTTAATTATTTAGACTCTACTAGGTCCACTAGTGTTTAATTAATTCAACACTTGAATTAATTTAATTTAGTCCATAATAATGTTTATGAAAATCACAATTTTCAAATACATTATTTGTTTGGCCAAGTTTTAATTTAGGAACACATTCATAAATTAAAAATTACATTTCTCTCATAGAAGTAATAATTCTATTTTTCCTTACGCTAATAAACTCATTTATAAGTCGTTCAACACTTTGAACTATTTTACTTCTCAATGGGATCTAGAAAGCTAGTACTTGTGTGGCCCTCAATGGTTCATTGATACAACTAGCCATGGGTTCAAATCTCCATGTGATTCGGACTAAACATGTCCTTATACGAGCATACCCCAATTGCTCCATTCTTACTTATCAACTCCTTGATAACAAGAACGTCAGAACTCAAGTCTGATAGCACTCAACCAATCATGTTAAACGCCTAGCAGCATCGCTTACATGATTCCATAGGTATCAAATGATAGTGCCTGCAAGAACCATTCAATTATGGTTAGTGTACAGTACGGTCCCTTCAATTCATATATCCCGACCGATTCGAAAACCATTGGTTTATCGAGAGTTGTCAATGAATCGATACTATGTGTCATGTCGTAGTTGCATCGATGGTGTAATCTATGAAACCCCTTTCATAATTACCACCATACTCTGATAAGAGATTTCAACATACATACACATGAGAACAAATAGGATATTCATACCCGAAGGTAAGCGGTGAATCCCCGACTACAATGCATCGACTCCTATATGTTTCGACTGAACACCCAACCTTGCCACCTGATGACCCCATGAGAGTCGGTAAACAAGTCAAAGTGTAATTCTAGCACATAGAGTCTCAATGTTGTTTCGGGTCATAAGGACTAATGGTGTACAACCATAAAGTAGGACCTTTCCACTCGATAAGTGAGAATCACTTGGAAAGTCCTTTATGGAGGGTTGTTCAGTGCACTCTACCAGGAGCGCCTATCTGCATGCTCGGACATCACAATGTCCCCTACCAATGAAACATGGTACTCACATCACAGATACTAGTATCGAACTCGAGCGGCCTATATCCTTCTTAGTAGCGGCTGAATCGACTAGGAACTGTTTAGAATATAGAGTATTCCAAATATGAGTTTCATGATACTCATCATATAAGCATCTCATATTCTTTCTATTATTTGTATATTCAAGGGCTTTATCTATGCAACTAGCATAGGTATACAGATAAAGATGTGCCAAAATAATAATTTCAAATATTATTAAAATAAAGACTGTTCATACATAGAGTTTCATTGTGAACACTCGGCCAACACTTGGCTCGACGGGCACCTACTCTAACAATCTCCCACTTGCACTAGAGCCAACTACCCATATTCTTCAAACCCATTGATTCGCGATGCTTCTCGAATAATGGTCCAGGTAAAGGCTTAGTTAGTGGATCAGCAACATTATCTGCGGAGCCGACTTTGTAAATCGTGACATCTCCTCTTTCCACGATCTCTCTGAGGATGTGGTACTTTCTCAATACGTGTTTGGACTTCTGATGAGACCTCAGCTCCTTTGCTTGAGCAATGGCTCCCGTGTTGTCTCAAAACACCGGGACAGAAGCAACTCCATTAAGAATGACGCCCAAATCTTGGATGAAATTCCTTATCCAAACAGCCTCCTTTGCTCCAGCTGATGCAGCAATATATTCTGCCTCAGTGGTGGAATCCGCTGTACTATCTTGCTTGGAACTATTCCAAGAGACAGCAGCACCATTGAGCATGGATATGAACCCAGAGGTTGACTTCGAGTCAACGATATCGCTTTGGAAGCTAGAGTCGATATAGCCTTCCAATTTCAGTTCTCCACCCCCATAGATCAAGAACAACTTATTGGTCCTTCTCAAATACTTGAGGAAGTCTTTCACAGCTTTCCAGTGTGGAAGACCAGGGTTTGATTGATATCTACTCACTACACTTAGTACAAAAGCCACGTCAGGACGTGTAGATATCATCCCATACATGATGCTATGAATCGCAGATGCATAAGGAATGCTTGTCATCGCCGCTATCTCTGAATCAGTCTTGAGAGACATAGACTTGGATAGGGACATGCCATGACACATTGGTAGATGTCCTCTCTTGGACTCATCCATCGAGAACCGCTTCATGATGGTATGAATGTATGTGGACTGGGTGAGACCAAGCAATCTTATTGATCTATCTCTATAGATCTGTATTCCCAATACAAAAGATGCTTCACCCAAGTCCTGCATCGAGAACTTACTTGCTAACCATATCTTAGTTGATTGCAACATCCCTACATCATTCCCAATGAGTAGAATGTCATCAACATAAAGCACAAGGAATGTCACAGCACTCCCACTGACCTTCTTATACACATAGGGTTCCTCAGGATTCTTAGTAAAACCAAACTCTTTGATTGTACTATTGAATCTAAGGTTCCAACTCCTAGATGCCTGCTATAGACCATAAATAGATCTCTGAAGTTTGCATACCATATGCTCACTTCCAACAGATGTAAACCCTTTAGGTTGAGACATGTAAATCTCTTCCTTAATATCCCCATTAAGAAAGGCTGTCTTGACATCCATCTGCCATATCTCATAGTCATACCATGCAGCTATGGCTAGCAATATCCTTATGGACTTGAACATTGCAACTGGAGAAAAGGTTTCCTCAAAGTCAACTCCTTGTCTTTGAGTATATCCTTTTGCCACCAATCGCGCCTTGAAGGTCAATACCTTCCCATCCGCCCCAAGTTTCCTCTTGTAAATCCATTTACACCCTATGGGAATAATTCCCTTAGGTGTATCCACGAGATTCCACACTTGGTTCGAATGCATAGAATTCATCTCAGATTCCATCGCTTCAAGCCACTTGGATGAATCGGCATCAAATAACGCTTCCTTAAAGGTCCTTGGATCACATCCATGGTTAGGCTCATCATGGCCCTCTTCAAGAAGCAGACCATACCTCATAGGTGGTCTCGAGACTCTCTCGGATCTTCTAGGAGCTTGTATCTCCTCTCTTGGCTCATCGGGTGTGGGTTCTATAATTGTGTGTGTCTCTCGAACCTCTTCGAGTTCTATCATCTCCCCTTTTCAATCCAATAGAAATTATTTTTCCAAAAAGGTTGCATTCCTAGAAACAAACACCTTTGTTTCTTTAGGATGATAAAAGTAGTATCCAACCGAATTCTTTGGATATCCTACGAAGTAACATAAAATGTATCGCCTATCCAATTTATCTCCCACTACCTGCTTCACATAAGCGGGCACCCCCATATTCTAAGATAAGAATATTTGGGTGGCTTACCCATCCATATCTCATATGGTGTCTTGTCAACTGCCTTTGTATGGACATTGTTCAACAACAGTGCCGATGTCTCAAGTACATATCCCCAAAAAGATGGCGGCAACTCCGTGAACCCCATCATAGACCGAATCATGCCCATCAAAGTCCGGTTACGACGCTCCGAAACACCATTCAACTGTGGTGTAGCGGGTGGAGTCCATTGCGAGAGAATCCCATTCTCCCTAAGATACTCTTGGAACTCGGCACTCAAGTACTCACCACCTCGATCCGATCGAAGTGTCTTGATGCTTCGTCCCAATTGCTTCTCTACTTCACTTCTGAATTCTTTGAACCTTTCAAAGGCTTCAGACTTGTATTTCATCAAATACACATACCCATACCTCGAAAAGTCATCGGTAAAGGTGATGAAGTAGGCAAGTCCATGCTTAGTGGTGATGCTAAGCGGACCGCACACATCGGTATGGATCAAATCCAATAACCCTTTGGCTCGCTCCACATGGCCCTTAAACGGAATTTAGGTCATCTTTCCTTTTAGACAAGATTCACAAGTCGTGAGAGCATTAATATCAGACATATCAAAATGCCCACTCCCACTAGCTTGTTCATCCTTCTTAGGGAAATATGTCCTAATCGAGCATGCCATAATTGTGCCGAATTTAGAGTATCTTGTTTGTGCTTGTTTGTTGTTATAGCTTGGACATTGTTAAGTGGAATATCTTTCAATTTTAAGGTGTAGAAATCGTTTTCAAGTTCTTCAGTACCAATTAAACATTCATTCTTGTAAATATTGCAAACACTTTTGCTAAATAAACAAGAAAATCCATCTTTATCTAACATAGAAATGGAAATAATGTTATTCATCATGTCTGGTACAAACAAAACATCTCTCAAAATCAACTTAAAATCATTGTTCAAATGCAAGTAAACATCTCCCACAGCCTTGGCAGCAACCTTTGCTCCATTGCCCATCCTCAAGAAGGTCTCACCTTCCCTGAGCCTCCTACTTCTTCCCATCTCCCGCAAATCATTATAGAGATGTGAGCCACAGCCGGTATCCAATACCCAAGAAGTAGAGTTAATTGAAACGTTTACTTCATTATAGAACATACCGTTTCAAGAACTCTTCTGGGCAAGATATTCCCTACAGTTACGCCTTCAATGTCCAGGCTTCTTGTAGTGATGACAGATGTCAACAGTCTTGTCAGCCTTCACTGGTATGGCTGCAAAAACGGGACCCGGAGTCTGCCTCTTCGAGGGCACGTTCTTCTTGGGACGTTGGAAAGAACGCATCTTTCCCTTCCCAGGTGGACCGGTCTTCGTACCAGATGAAGATCCCACAAAAAGAACGGCTTCTCTTTCTTGATAGTGGACTCAAAAGTCACAAGCATATTCACCAACTCCTCAAGGGTCGGCTCTATCTTGTTCATGTTGAAGTTCACCACAAAAGGATCATATGAGCTAGGCAATGACAACAGCAACGCGTCGGTGGTCAGCTCCGAAGGCAATATCAAATTCATGCCAACGAGCTTGTCCACGAGCCCAATCATCTTCAGGCCATGCTCATGGACCGAGGCCCCATCTCGCATGCGCATAGTGATCAGCTCCTTGACGGTATCATGCCTAAGAGGCCGAGTCTGCTCACCAAAGAGCTCCTTAAGGTGCATATGAATGTCAGCAGCATTCTTTGCATCCTCAAAACGCCTCTGCAGCTCATTCATAGAAGCCTGCATATAACACTTGGCCTTCAAGTCATGGTCACACCAATCCTTGTAGGTCTGCAATTTCTCAGGAGTGCAGTCAGTCGAAGCCTTATCAGGGGGCGACTCAGTCAGTGTATATGCAATCTTTTCCGAGTTCAAGACGATTTTCAGATTTCTTAGCCAAGTGATGTAATTAGGTCCAGTTAATACGTGTTTTTCAAGTATGGCAGAAAGCGGATTGCGAATTGAAGACATTGTCAAATTTTGTACTGAAAAGTAAAACAGATAAATGTTACTGACTATTTTAAAATATTTCGTAAGATATAAAGTATGGACTTTTACTTTATAAATTTTCGCTCCCACTGTTTTGACATTTTCACTACCCTCTAGTGAAAACGGGAAACTCCTTTCCTCAGTAGGTACGTAAGGTCCAATTAGCGATTTATGATCCCGAATAATATCAGCCAATCATAATCCCTAAAAGTTAGTTTCCAATTGCATCACAATGCAACCCTCTACGTAAACTTTTGTCTCACGTTTGATTAGGACCCAATAATATGACGTCGTTCATCTTCACGTGTCAAGCCTTACCCATCGATGTTGAACCTTAATGGACGGTCGCCATGAGTTCCTCAATAATATGAGCCGAAATCAGGGGAGTTCCACGTAGTTCACATCACCATGTCAATGGATGTCACAGCTTTCCGGCACCTAGGGCCCCCCCAATAATAGGAGCCGAGCCAGGAGCACGGGTAGCGTTCATCATGCACCCATTGTCGATGGAAGACATGGAAATTATAAACAAATTTATAATTCCCCTTTTCGGGCTTGATATTAATTTTGAATCTTATTTAAAATGAGGGTTTTTAATTTTGAAAGGTCTCATCATTAATTTTATTTAAAAGCTCGCCATGTTTGAACGTATGTTTGCCGGATTCATGCAACTTTGTTATTATCATAATAATAACGCACATACTCATTATTTATAACATATCATGCATATATTATAAACAGTAAACAAAACAAGGATGATCAATCGCCCCAAAACTAATGGGCCGTGTGAGCTAAACACGGGCCTAGTTCCAATCCTAGGGAAATGCATGGGATGCAAATGCAACTATTACATTAGCTTCCAATATTTACATGTCTTCGATCTTCATAATCATAATGGCCACCATCTTCCAATCTTGATCATCCACTATGCTAATATTTACAAATAAATATCCATGGCAAATAGGGATACATCTCATGGGGGTGGGAACGGGCCATAAACCAAACCCACTTTAAATTTGATAATTATTACAATCATTCAACACAAAATATCCTAGCATACACCTAGCAAATTGGGCTTGGGCTTTTGATCATCCTTCATGCATAATATCACATATCATACACCATCAATTAATTATCACAATAATTATATTATCCAATATTATATATCTTGATCCAATCACTAACCGCCACGATTATAAACTAAATTAACAAAGTATACAAACACCTTTGTCTACTTTCCAATTAATTTATTTATAACCGAATTTCTTGTAAATCACAATTTACTATAAATAATTAAAGTCCAACTTCAATTATTTATTTTATGAGAAAATATTTGCAACTTTTATAATTTTAAACTTAAGGGCCCAAAAACTCATTTTTCACCAGAAACATTTTGGCCCATTTAAAATTCACAAATATGTTAGTCATCCAATGGCCCAACAACTCAAGGCCAATGACACTTTGATATTTCAAAACACCTTTTGAAAACCATAGTCGTCATCGCCGTCGCCAGAGCTCCGTCGTCGGATTCCGGCCAACAACAAAAAATTTTAATTTATTTTTAAAGGGGCTGTTCGGCAGCACCTCGGGCTGCCTTAGCTGCCCGAAATGGGCAGCAAGTTGCTGTCCGAAATTTGCACCGAAACTCCTTGATTTTTGTTGCAAATTTTCATCTCATGCGGTTAGAAATCGACCTCAATATAATATTATGTATATGCTACAAAAAAACTAGTACCCTTAGCTCATGATACTACTTGAAAGGGATCGATTTTAGGTGCCCGAATGCGCAACGGAAGGTACAAAATTTTTGGTTTTTGCAAGAGAAAAATCGAGCACCTTAGTACTAGTGTGTAGCAAATACAAAACACAAAATGTCATACATAGGGTGTTAAGAAAATCTTTACCTATCAATCTTAAAAGAGTGATGATGGCTCCAACTAAGGTGTAAACACCTTAGCTCTTGAATGGCAAGAAAATCTACAAGCCTCCTCCTTACTTCAAAATTAGGCCCACCACTAACTAGCTAGAACCCTTCTTATTTTGCACTAGAAAAATAAGAAGATTTTTCAAGGAGAAGTGATTTCTTTCCTCAACAATTGAAGAACAAAATTGAGAGAAAATTCAAGGTCAAAACCCCTCAATATTTCGGCCAACATAGAGTGAATGGGGGGGAAGGAAGACTAGTCTTGGTAGTGGGAAAAACTAAAACACCTTTTAGCATGCCAAGCTTTGGAGATTGAAAAAGTAGTTTCCAACCCTACACCTCCCATGCAGGAAAATCTTATTTCATTTTTAACAATTAAAAATCCATGGACTTAATTTAATTATCTCAAACATATTTGAGACTAATTATATATTACTTGAATTTACTTAAGTCTACTAGTTAAATAATTATTCCAATTGGACTCTACAAGACCCAATGTTATTTAATTAATTCAACACTTGAATTAATATAATTATTTAATTATTTGGACTCTATTAGGTCTACTAGTGTTTAATTAATTCAACACTTGAATTAATTTAATTTAGTCCATAATAATGTTTATGAAAATCACAATTTTCAAATACATTATTTGTTTGGCCAAGTTTTAATTTAGGAACACATTCATAAATTAAAAATTAAATTTCTCTCCTAGAAGTAATACTTTTATTTTTCCTTACGCTTATAAACTCATTTATAAACCGTTCAACACTTTGAACTATTTTACTTCTCAGCGGGATCTAGAAAGCTAGTACTTGTGTGGCCCTCAATGGTTCATTGATACAACTAGCCATGGGTTCACATCTCCATGTGATTCGGACTAAACATGTTCTTATACGAGCATACCCCAATTGCTACATTCTTACTTATCAACTCTTTGATAACAAGAACGTCAGAACTCAAGTCTGATAGTACCCAACCAATCATGTTAAACTGCCTAGCAGCATCGCTTACATGATTCCCTAGGTATCAAATGATAGTTCCTGCAAGAACCATTCAATTATAGTTAGCGTACAGTACGGTCCCTTCCACTCATATATCCCGACCGATTCGACAACCATTGGTTTATCGAGAGTTGTCAATGAATCGATACTATGTGTCATGTCGTAGTTGCATCGATGGTGTAATCTATGAAACCCCTTTCATAATTACCACCATACTCTGATCAGAGATTTCAACCTACATACACATGAGAACACATAGGATATCCATACCCGAAGGTAAGCGGTGAATCCCCGACTACAATGCATCGACTCCTATATGTTTCGACAGAACACCCAACCTTGCCACTTGATGACCCCATGAGAGTCGGTAAACAAGTCAAAGTGTAATTCTAGCACATAGAGTCTCAATGTTGTCCCGGGTCATAAGGACTAATGGTGTACAACCATAAACTAGGACGTTTCCACTCGATAAGTGAGAATCACTTGGAAAGTCCTTTATGAAGGGTTGTTCAGTGCACTCTACCAGGAGCACCTATCTGCATGCTCGGACATCACAATGTCCCCTATCAATGAAACATGGTACTCACATCGCAGATACTAGTCTCGAACTCGAGCGGCCTAAATCCTTCTTAGTGGCGGCTGAATCGATTAGGAACTGTTTAGAATATACACTATTCCAAATATGAGTTTCATGATACTCATCATATGAGGATCTCATATTCTTTGTACTATTTGTATATTCAAGGGCTTTATCTATGCAACTAGCATAGGTATACAGATAAAGATGTGCCAAAATAATAATTTCAAATATTATTAAAATAAAGACTGTTCATACATAGAGTTTCATTGTGAACACTCGGCCAACACTTGGCTTGACGGGCACATACTCTAACAAGGTTGTGATCAGTTGGCCGAGACTGACTTCTGTGCTAGAGATACGCAGCTTTATGGGTTTGGCAGGATATTATCGTCGGTTTATTAAAGATTTCTCGAGTATTGCTAAACCGATTACTCAGTTGACTCAGAAGAATGCTCCATTTGTTTGGTCAGAAGGCTGTGAGTCCACTTTTCTTGAGTTGAAGAAGAGATTGACCAGTGCTCCGATCTTTACTATTCCATCAGGTACTGATGATTTTGTTGTATATTGTGATGCTTCTCACAGATGGTTGGGTTGTGTTCTGATGCAGCGGGGACATGTTATCGCTTATGCTTCGAGAGAGTTGAAACCACATGAGACTCGCTACCCAATTCATTATCTTGAATTGGCGGCCATTGTTTTTGCATTGAAGATATGGCGACACTATCTATACGGTGAGAAGTTCGAAATCTATTCTGATCATAAAAGCTTGAAATATCTTTTTTCACAGTCAGAGCTGAATATGAGGCAGCGAAGATGGCTTGATTTGCTTAAAGACTTTGATTGTGAAATCAAGTACTATCCAGAGAAGTCTAATGCAGCAGCTGATGCACTGAGTCGAAAGGTATGTTCCTTATCCTTATCGACGATTGGTGTTACGAGTTTGATTGAAGATTGTTGCTTGTCTGGATTAGCATTTGAAACGGTTTGTAAACCCTTGAGACTTTATGCCGTTCAAGATGAACCAGAGCTGATTTTGAAAATTAAAGCGGCTCAGAAAGTTGATCAGAATGTTCAGAATTCGATTTCAATGGTCAGAGCAGGGCATCGATCAGAGAATCAGGTACGAGATAGTGTACTATATGTGAATAATCGTATTGTTGTGCCAGATGTTTCGGATTTAAAACGACAGATTTTGTCAGAAGCGCATAGCAGTCGATTCAGTATTCATCCTGGTGGCAGAAAAATGTACAATGATCTGAAATGACAGTTTTGGTGGAAACAGATGAAAGCTTATATTGCTGAATTTGTATCCAAATGTCTGAATTTCCAACAGGTGAAAGCAGAGAGAAAGAAACCTAGGAGGTTTATTACAGAACTTGTCTATTTCTGAATGAAAATGGGATCACATTTCTATGAACTTCGTGACAAAGCTACCACGTTCCTCCCGAGGTTGTGATGCGATTTGGGTCGTGATTGAAAGATTGACCAAATCAGCATGTTTTATTCCGTACAAGATGACGTACAGTCATGACCAGATGAAAGAGATCTATGTCAGAGAGGTGGTCAGATTGCACGGAGTGCCAAAGTCGATTGTATCAGACCGTGATCCTCGGTTTACTTCGCACTTCTGGCAGAGTTTACTGCAGGCTCTAGGTACAAAGTTACATCTGAGTACCACATATCATCCACATATCGACGGACAGTCAGAGCGGACTATCCAGACACTGGAGGATATGCTTAGAGTTTAGCACTAGTTGGCAGGATTCATTTCCACTTTGTGAGTTTTCGTACAACAATAGCTATCAGACGAGTATTGAGATGGCACCATTTGAAGCGTTGTACGGTAAGAAATGCAAATCCCTTCTTTATTGGGACGATATCTCTGAGGTTCCTGGGATTGGACCTGATATGATCAGAGATAAGACGGAAAAAGTGAAGTAAGTGCAACAAATGAGGTCCATTGTTTTCCAAAATATGAGGCAATGAAATGAGCAAGAACAGGTTAGTAATTAAACAACAACATATAAAATAATTTGTATTGATGCTGTTGAGAAATTTTGTTAGTGACCTATGATTTTTTCTTGATCATTTTTTTTTTGGTTGGGAAGAAAAATGGTGTAAGTTTCACTAGTCTTATTTAGTTTACTTTGCAATTGAATTTTTATGTTTAATTTGGTTGATGTGGTCATAATTATTTGTATATTGGCTTCCTTACTAAATAATGAAATTATAATGCATCCATATCAAGGTAAACCTAGAAGTAATCGAATGAAGCTTCTTACATTGGAGATTTGTTGTTTGACATATTTTCATTATAATAGGACTCATGGATGTGGATATGCGAATTGAAACAATTTCCCCATTTTTTCCAGCCTTCATTGCTTGAAATTTAATCTGGAGTCCTGTTTTGAAATATAATTAATCATCAGGAAGTGAAATTAAAGTAATATGCTTAAACTTGAATTGGCTGAAGCATGTACATATTTGAGTCTTGCATCTCTTCAATTTTTCTTTTTTGGAAAGCCTCTATTTCAAGCTTACCATCATTCTGTTGTAAGTTGGTGTTTACTGCAACTGCATGGAGGGTTACCATAGATTTTGGCTGCCAGTCCGTGCCTTTCCCACCCATAACTTACTGTTAAGAATATCTGAAATGAGTTCAATGTTAGTCCAGATTTGTAATATCTGCAGTTGAGAATGCTGTCATTTTCTAATGGAAAAAATAAGTTTGAATTGACGTGTGATTATTTCAAATTACTAATTTTCATATTCAATTGATGTGTGATTATTTCAAAGTACTAGTTTTCATATTTTCACATACCAGCGTTTGACTGATCCTTGATGTGCTCAATGTCAAAGATCCCTCTAGAGGCTGCATCAACTTGCTTGTTTATGTCATGGGATCCTATTAATTCATAGTCCCATGGATGTGGAAGAAGCTTCATTATATTTTCATTATTTAGTAAGGAAGCCAATATACAAATTATTTGGAAGAGCTTCTTCCGCACAATATATTTTCTAGTGACCTCACAATAGAAGTAATCTAATGAAGCTTCTTACATTGGAGATTTGTTGTTTGACATATTTTTTGATTTATCTCAATATGTAGGTTGGTAGTGGTGGTAGCATTGGGATTGAGAATGATATTGGTAGTGGCTGTGATATCAATCGTCTCAAAAAAAGTGGTACTGTTGATAATGTGAACCAACATAAAGTTGCATCTCGGGTAACTATCTTAAAAGATTGTGTTATCTAAACCACATTTGTTATAAAAATAGATATGGCATAATTAACACTTTGTATTGTTTATATGCAATCAAATGTAAAGAATGTGGGTCATGGAGATATCCCTGAAAATACTAAATGTAAGTTGATTCATTGGTGTGGTGATGGAGTTGTTGCTGAAGGTCGAATTGCATCCACAGATCCAGAGGTAAAAGTGCATCACGTTCCTCTTGGTGCATCTTGTTGGAAAGTTTGGGTTGATAGAGTTCTTGTGGAGCAGGTAGAATTAATTCGACCGAATTCTGAAATGATTTTTCTGGATGATGCAGTTGGAAGCACAATAGCATGGTTTTCTAAATTTATCGTTTTGTGTGACTGATACAGATCCTATTGGTTCTAGGGTTAGAGACACTGTTGCATCAAACCATTATATTGCTGAGTATTTTGTTTAGTTTATAAAATATTTTGTCTTACTGGATAAAGGAGAATTGACATTAATTATTTAGTTTTTATTTTATCTTATTATTTTGCTTTAATTCCGGTGATTGGTTGGATGTGGTGTGATAAATCATTTGAGTTTCGATATTATTTTTTAAATTTTGGTTCATAATAATATAAATAACGTTAATGTGTTGCACGTTGCTGATAAACCAAATCGACAGCGTACAATATATCAATTACAGCTTGCATTGCACCCTACAAACATATCACTACTTTTTATTGCAGCGTGCTGCTCGCTGTCAATAGCTCACCTTATCAACAGCATATTGTGCATGCCATGGTTACTTTTAACCGCAGCGTGCAGTACACGCGGCCAATGAATCATCAACAGCATATTTCCCACGCCATGGATACTTTTAACCGCAGCGTGCAATGCACGCTGCCAATTGGTAAACATATAAACAGCATGTTTTGCGCACGCCATGGATACTTTTAACCCCAGCGTGCATTGCACGCTGCCAATTGGTCAACATATCAACAGCATGTTTTTCATGTAATGCCCGAGATTTTAGTTTGATACTTTTGAGTTTACTATGTATTATGAATAAGGGAATGGAAGAACAGACATTGAAAAGCGACGTTGCAATTTGAGTTTAGTGGCAAAGAGACACTGCACCCGCGCCAGAAAAGCTACCGCACCCGCGGTGTGGTTACAGTAGAGTCAGCGCACCCGCGGTACAAAATGCTCCGCAACCGCGGTCGTTTCTTCTGATTTTGTTGAAGTGTTACAGTATGCTCAGCGCACCCGCGGTCCAATGTGTAGCGCACTCGCGGTGAGACGTGTATTGTGAAAGATTAAGCCACATATTTCCAGCATGCATTTTGATATATAAGTGTGCGATTTTCCTTCATTCTTTCAGAAGAAGAACTGAGAATCCCCTCAGAAAATATTCCAAGCTTCACGTGTGTTAGATTTGTGATTGTATACCAACCGGTTATCAGAATTTGAATCCGAATACGGTTCTGTGTTCCTATCGATGCAGGCTACAACTGGACGTAAGTTTTGTTAAGTTATGATACGTCTTGAAATTATGATGTTGTTGGAATCGAGTACACTTCATATATGATGTTCTTGGCATGTTAGACATCGTAGAATCGAAGTCAGATTTAGAAACAAATTGATTATGGAATTGTTATGATTTTTCAGAATATATCGATTGATATTGAACAGATTTGGATTGTTGATTGATTACCGGTGGTATTGGATATTGGTTATCGATTTTAATTAATATCTGTTGAGATTGTATTGAACGGGATATCGGGATTGTGCCATTTTGTCGTTGATTTTGAATTAAGTCCAGATTAATCAGATTGGTATTGATTTGAACGGTATATTGATATGGTATTATTGATATTGTCCTTGCCAGAGTGAGGGTTGATAGATTTTGAACTCCAGACAGGAACGACGTCCGAACTGCAATAAAGTGAAGGTATAAGTCAATGTGGTACTGGGAGAACGACTCGAGTAGGATATACTTGAGTTTCCCTAAATCACATACTTATTGTTATTAATTTCAATGATTTCAATTGTTATGCTTGTTCTATTGATTTATAGAAGCATGTAGTAGACGAGTGATCTTGTGACATAAGTGCCGAGAGTGATGGAATTGTCACTGTCACATTGCATGTTGTCACAAGATAGTGAATTGGCGATAGTGCCACAGTTTGTGACGGATAGGTCAAGACTCCGGACGTTTGGTTATATCGAAGTGGATAGAATTGGAATTTCTTCTATTACTGATGTTCGATATAGGAATGCCAACGTCTGGAAACCGGGATCCCTAGAATAGGATTGAGTCTAGTCTGAGCCGTGTAGTCACGAGTATGATTTACGATTTCATATTGATTATGTTTCAGATTTGATACATGTTACTGATATTTATTACATGCTTTTACATTGTTTATATGATTGCATGTTTCATTGATTTATACTGAGATTTTATTCTCACCGGAGTTATCCGGCTGTGGTCGTGTTTGTATGTGTGCATGACAACAGGTGGGACAGGTTCAGGGTCGAGGAGATGAAGATAGATCGTGATTAGAGTGGAGACTACGGACTTGGACTAGAGATAGGGTTTGGACACTTGACATTTAGTTGTTAAACCTTAGTTGAATGATTGTATATATAGTACAAGACTTGTACTTTAATACTGATATGTATATTAGATTGAATCCCATTACATTCCGCATTTTAAAAAAAAATTTAGACCCTGTTTATTATAATTGATTAAATTATCCCAAATGATTATTAAGAGAATGATTAGCGTCCGGGTCCCCACAACAGGTGGTATCAGAGCGATAGATTCTTTAGACTGAGATATGAGCAAGTGAGCGGGGTAGAATGTGTTTTCTTTCCTTCTTTTGATTTCTAGCATGATTTACTGCTTTATAATGCATGTTTATCTGTTTATCTGACTTGATTTGAAAACATGAGTTATTGAGAATGAATCAGAGCAGATTCTGGATCAGCAGTAAGATGATCGGAGGAGAACTGAAGCAGATTTGTTATATTTGGTTGTTAACCTCTGTGATAATCAGATATGCCTCCCCGAAGAGTACCGGAACAGGGCAGTACTTCGAATCATCCAATGGATGTGACAGCAACACCAATGAAAACATTGCTGAAGAGATTTCAGTCATTCCATCCACCTACACTGAAAGGTACTGAGATAGCAGTGGATTGTGAGAGTTGGCTGGACGATATTGAGATGCTGTACGAATCCTTGGATTACAATGATGAGCGGAGAGTGAAACTGATAGGGCACCAGTTACATGATGTGGCAAAGAACTGATGGATCACAACAAAACGGGCCTTGGAGCATCGAGGCATGACTATTACCTGGAATTTCTTTAGAACTGAATTTTATCAGAGATTCTTCCCAGTGTCATACAGGAAGGATAAGGGAGCGGAGTTTGCAAACTTGAGACAAGGCCAGCTGAATATCGTGGAATATGTGAGTAAGTTCTCTACTTTGTTGCGATTTGCTCCACATGTGGCCGATAATGAAGAAGTTATTGCGGATCAGTTCATCAATGGTTTGAGTCCCGAGATCTTTACATTGGTGAACATAGGGCTACCGAATAATTTTACTGATGCCCTGAACCGAGCCAAGGGAGCCGAAGCCGGTCTGATAAGACGGAGAGGAGCTTTATTTGTGCCACCAGCACCGAGACCACAGATGCCTCTACCATCTCCCAGATTTGAGAGTGGCAGTGGGAGTGGAAAGAAAGATTTCCTGAAAGCTAAAGGGAAGCAGTTTAAGAGATCTGGAAGTAGTTCATCCAGTTCTAGTGGCTCGAGACAGACTGGTCATGGCCAGCGTTATACAGGACCTTACTGTAGCACTTGTGGAGGGAAGCATTCCACTGAGCAGTGCCGAGGAGTGTTCGGAAGTTGCCGTATCTGTAGGCAGCAGGGACATTTTGCCAGAGTCTGCCCCCAGAGAGATTCTCAGAGATCACAGGGTGCCGAATCATCTGGATCAGCGGCACAGACTGATAGACGATCAGCCGCTGTTCATTCATTTCAGCCAGCACCATCTCAGTCACAGCAAAGGCCAAGATGTAGCCAGACAGTGAGCCAGCCTCCTAGACAGCAGGCCCGGGTATTTGTTTTGACAGAGGAGCAGGCTCAGGATGCACATGACGATGTTGTTGCACGTAACTGTTTTATTTCTGGTTATCCTGCATATGTATTGATTGATACTGGTGCATCGCATATATTTATATCTGAGCGATTTGCATTGAGTCATGCATTGCCTATTGAGTCGTTGTCTGCTGTAGTGTCTGTCTCTTCTCCGTTGGGGACAGGTTTGATATCAGTGAGGTCTGTTAAATCTTGTATACTGCAGTACGATGGGCATGAGATTGAGATAGATTGTATTTTGCTTGGGTTGTCTTATTTTGACTGTATTATCGGTATCGATATGTTGACCAAGTACAGAGCTACTGTCGATTGCTTCCACAAGATTGTGAGATTCAGACCTGAGATGGCTGATGAGTGGAAATTCTACGGTAAGGGTTCTCGATCTAGAATTTCTTTGATATCCGTATTGTCCATGACTCGATTGTTACAGAAAGGAGCGGAGGGATTCCTTGTCTATTCAGTTGATCTACTGAAATTGAGTCCATCATTGGCGGATTTGCCAGTGGTGTGTGAGTTTGCTGATGTCTTTCCAGATGAGATTCCTGGATTGCCTCCGATTCGAGAGATAGACTTCAGTATTGAGTTGATGCCAGGTACAGCTCCGACTTCGAGGGCTCCGTACAGAATGGCACCGATTGAGTTGAAAGAATTTAAAGAACAATTGGAGGATTTATTTGCCAAGGGGTATATCAGACCGAGTGTGTCTCCTTGGGGTGCTCCAGTACTCTTTGTGAGAAAGAAAGACGGTTCGATGAGACTCTGTATCGATTATCGGCAACTGAATAAAGCAACGGTAAAGAATAAATATCCCTTGCCTCGCATTGATGATTTGTTTGATCAGTTGCAGGATTCGTCAATATACTCCAAGATCGATCTGAGATCTGGATACCATCAGCTGAGAGTCAAGGATTCTGATATCTCGAAGACTACATTCAGAACCAGGTATGGACATTATGAGTTTATTGTCATGCCGTTTGGGTTGATGAATGCACCGGCTGTATTTATGGGGTTAATGAACCGTGTCTTTCAGAGGTATCTTGACGAGTTTGTGATCATTTTTATTGATGATATCTTGATTTATTCAAATAATATGATTGAGCATGCTGATCATCTGAGAACTGTGTTGAAAATTCTGAGGGCTGAGAAGTTATATGCTAAACTGTCAAAATGCGAGTTTTGGTTGAGACAGGTAGTATTTCTGGGCATATTATATCAGGAGATGATATATCAGTTGATCACAGCAAGGTTGAAGCCGTGATTTCTTGGCCGAGACCGACTTCAGTACCCGAGATTCGGAGTTTTATGGGTTTGGCAGGATATTATCGTCGATTTATCAAAGATTTTTCCAGTATTGCCAAGCCGATTACGCAGTTGACTTGGAAGAATGCTCCGTTTGTATGGTCTGAAGATTGTGAGACCACTTTTCTTGAATTGAAGAAAAGATTGACCAGTGCACCGATACTGACTATTCCATCAGGTACTGGTTATTTTGTGGTTTATTGTGATGCATCTCACCGAGGATTGGGTTGTGTTCTGATGCAGCGAGGGCATGTTATTGCTTATTCCTCGAGACAGCTGAAGCCACACGAGACTCGTTACCCAATTCATGATCTTGAATTGGCTGCTATTGTATTTGCTTTGAAGATATGACGACATTATCTTTACGGTAAAAAGTTTGAGATCTATTCTGATCACAAGAGTTTAAAGTATCTGTTTTCACAGTCTGAGCTGAATATGAGACAACGAAGATGGCTCGATTTATTGAAGGATTTCGATTGTGAAATCAAATATTATCCAGGAAAGTCCAATGCAGCAGCTGATGCACTGAGTCGAAAGCCTTTGAAACAGATTGTCAGCCTCTGAGATTATGTGCGATTCGAGTTGAACCAGAATGGATATTGTAAACAAAGAGGCACAGAAAGTGGATCAGAATGTGCAGAATTCGATTGCTATAGTCAGAGCTGTACATCACTCGGAATATCAGGTTCGTGACGGTGTTTTGTATGTGAATAATCTTATGGTTGTGCCAAACGTTTCAGATTTGAGACAACGGATACTGACAGAAGTGCACAACAGTCGTTTTAGCATTCATCCTGGTGGCAGGAAAATGTATAATGATTTGAAGACACAGTATTGGTGGAAACAGATGAAATCTGATATTACTGAATTTGTAGCCAAGTGTCTGAATTGCCAACAGGTGAAAGCTGAAAGGAAAGAAACCAGGAGGGTTACTGCAGAGTTTGTCCATTCCTGAATGGAAATGGGACCACATTTCCATGGATTTTTGTGACGCAGTTACCGAGATCCTCCAGAGGTTGTGATGCGATTTGGGTCGTGATTGATCGATTGACCAAATCTGCATGCTTTATTCCATACAAGATGACGTACCGATATGACCAGATGGCCGATATATATGTCAGAGAAGTGGTCAGATTGCACGGAGTGCCGAAGTCAATTGTTTCAGACTGGGATCCGCGGTTTACTTCGCACTTCTGGCAGAGTTTGCAGCAGGCTCTAGGTACGAAGTTACATCTGAGTCCGGCATATCATCTACAGACTGACGTACAGTCAGAGCGGACTATTGAGACATTGGAAGATATGCTGAGAGCTGTAGTGCTTGATTTTAGCACTAATTGGCAAGATGCATTGCCTCTTTGTGAGTTTTCGTACAATCACAGCTATCAGACGAGTATTGAGATGGCACCATTTGAAGCATTGTACGGAAAGAAGTGTCGATCCCCTCTGTATTGGGATGATATCTCTGAGGTTCCTGAGATTGGACCTGATATGATCAGAGATATGACAGAGAAAGTGAAACTGATTCAGAAAAGGATCAAAGCGGCACAGGACAGACAAGCCAAATATGCCAACATTCGACGCAGATCGTTGGTATTTGAGGCAGGAGACAGAGTATTTTTGAAGATTTCACCTTTCAGAGGAGTTGTCCGATTTGGCAAGAAAGGGAAGTTGTCTCGACGATACGTTGGGCCATACGAGATTCTCGAGAAGATAGGAGATCGTGCCTATCGACTCGCATTACCGCCTTCATTATCGGGAATACATGACGTCTTTCATATATCTATGATGCAGAAGTATCTCCCTGATGATTCTCACATTATTCAGCCAGACGAGATCGAGTTTGACGAGACTTTGAGTTATGTCGAGAAACCGATCCAGATTATCGATCATAAGGAAAAGCAACTCAGAACGAAAACTATTCCTCTTGTGAAAGTGCAATGGACTCGTCATGGCATCAAAGAAGCTACTTGGGAGACAGAATTAGAGATGAGACAAAGATATCCAGAGTTATTTCCATGATGTGAGTATTTATTCAGCTTTTGATTATATTTATTCTTTTACACGCTTTGATTTATTGCTTGCGAGTTCGAGGACGAACTCATATCTAAGAGGGGGAGAAATGTAATGCCCGAGATTTTAGTTTGATACTTTTGAGTTTACTATGTATTATGAATAATAGAATGGAAGAACAGACATGGAGAAGCGACGTTGCAATTTGAGTTTAGTGGCACCCGCGCCAGAAAAGCTACCGCACCCGCGGTGTGGGTACAGTAGAGTCAGCGCACCCGCGGTACAAAATGCTCCGCACTCGCGGTCGTTTCTTCTGATTTTGTGGAAGTGTTACAGTATGCTCAGCGCACCCGCGGTCCAATGTGTAGCGCACCCGCGGTGAGACGTGTATTGTGAAAGATTAAGCCACGTATTTCCAGCATGCATTTTGATATATAAGTGTGCTATTTTCCTTCATTCTTTTAGAAGAAGAACCGAGAATCCCCTTAGAAAATATTCCAAGATTCACGTGTGTTAGATTTGTGATTGTATACCAACCGGTTATCAGAATTTGAATCCGAATACGGTTCTGTGTTCCTATCGACGCAGGCTACAACTAGACGTAAGTTTTGTTAAGTTATGATACGTCTTGAAATTATGATGTTGTTGGAATCGAATACACTTCATATATGATATTCTTGGCATGTTAGACATCGTAGAATCGAAGTCGGATTTAGAAACAGATTTATTATGGAATTGTTATGATTTTTCAGAATATATCGATTGATATTGAACAGATTTGGATTGTTGATTGATTACCGGTGGTATTGGATATTGGTTATCGATTTTAATTAATATCTGTTGAGATTGTATTGAACGGGATATCGGGATTGTGCCATTTTGTCGTTGATTTTGAATTAAGTCCAGATTAATCAGATTGGTATTGATTTAAACGGTATATTGATATGGTATTATTGATATTGTCCTTGCCAGAGTGAGGGTTGAGAGATTTTGAACTCCAGACAGGAACGACGTCCGAACTGCAATAAAGGGAAGGTATAAGTCAATGTGGTACTGGGAGAACGACTCGAGTAGGATATACTTGAGTTTCCCTAAATCACATACTTATTGTTATTAATTTCAATGATTTCAATTGTTATGCTTGTTCTATTGATTTATAGAAGCATGTAGTAGACGAGTGATCTTGTGACATAAGTGCCGATAGTGATGGAATTGTCACTGGCACATTGCACGTTGTCACAAGATAGTGAATTGGCGATAGTGCCACAGTTTGTGACGGATAGGTCAAGACTCCGGACGTTTGGTTATATCGAAGTGGATAGAATTGGAATTTCTTCTATTACCGATGTTCGATATAGGAATGCCAACGTCTGGAAACCGGGATCCCTAGAATAGGATTGAGTCTAGTCTGAGCCGTGTAGTCACGAGTATGATTTACGATTTCATATTGATTATGTTTCAGATTTGATACATGTTACTGATATTTGTTACATGCTTTTACATTGTTTATATGATTGCATGTTTCATTGATTTATACTGGGATTTTATTCTCACCGGAGTTATCCGGCTGTTGTCGTGTTTGTATGTGTGCATGACAGCAGGTGGGACAGGTTCAGGGTCGAGGAGATGAAGATAGATCGTGATTAGAGTGGAGACTACGGACTTGGACTAGAGATAGGGTTTGGACACTTGAAATTTAGTTGTTAAACCTTAGTTGAATGATTGTATATATAGTACAAGACTTGTACTTTAATACTGATATGTATATTAGATTGAATCCCATTACATTCCGCATTTTAAAAAAAAATTTAGACCTTGTTTATTATAATTGATTTAATTATCCCAAATGATGATTAAAAGAATGATTAGCGTCCTGGTCCCCACACTGCACGACGTTGAAACTTTTAACCATAGCGTGCGGGGCACGCTGCCGAAAGATAACTATCAATAGCACACTACGCACGCATTATTAGAGTAAACCGCAGCATACACCGCACGCTGCCAATAGTTTCAAACTTAACACGGCTGTCAACTTTACAGTGTGCGTCGCCACGTGCCATGCACGCCGCAGATATGTTTTCGCGGCGCATATTGCACGCCGCGGAAATCCACTTTTCTTGTAGTGCCCCTTCATTCCCTCAACACTCTCCCCCACCATCCATTCGAGCATTTCAGAGCTTAACCGCTGCTGAAATCGTGATCCATCACCAAGAGAAATAAGAAAGAAAGTAAGAAAGAAACTCCGCCTCTGCCGCGCCGTATTCGTTATATTGATTTGTTTCTTTCGAAAACAAATTTCCAGGCATGAATATATGGTTTCTTTGCTCTTCAATCAAGTCATATAAATATTTTAAAACTTTACATGATCTTGATTTCAATGGCAAAACCGAAATGTTGACAGCAACTACACAAAAAAATTCTGCACAGATTTTTCGGCTTCCTTCATGCTTCACGGGTTGTCTTGTTTTTGTGATTTCAGGGAATGGCTCGGTTCCAGGCGCTCAAGGCTGCATCTAGGCATGTAATAGAAAGTGTTAGGAAGGTTTTAGTCCATTGGTTTCAGTCCATTCACCCCAATAAAACCATATTTGACAGCAACCCTCCATGTTGCAAATTTTGAGGCTCGGTTTTAGTGTTGCTTGTCTAAGGCAAGTGTTCCAATCATGGTTGGTCCAAGGCCTGTAACCATGGTTGGAACCCTTCCTTATCATGTCAAGAACATGACCAAGATGGCCTTTCAAGGCTTGGTTCATGGTCCCATTGATTTTAAAACAAAACAAGACAAGTACCCCTTCGATTTCTTTAGTTCCTGCATGAGTGAATCTTCGGCTTTGAAGTTTTGGGAGGATCTTGGTTGGATCTTTAGCCCTTAGCCATGGTTCCTACAACAATTCATCAAATCTAGATCTAGGGTTGATCATATGGCCACTGGAACGATGTAAGACAGCAAACAAATCGACACATCACAGTACAGATTTTTCTGAATTTTCGCTTGGAACTTGGGTTGTCTTGGGTGTTTAATTGGATTGTGGTTGGCCTAGGGAACTTAGCCATGGTTCAAGCCATACCTTAGGACGTTGGCAAGGGACTCTGGTCGGTGGTTAAAGCCCCAATGACCAGCAGCCTCTTAAACGAAGCCCAGCTAGCGCAGCTGCTGTCACGCATTTTTGACAGCAGCATTGCTTTGGTTCAGAGGCTTGTTTTGAGTTCTTGGCTGGCTTTTAGCCTATGACCTTGGACTGGACAGTGCCTCAATGAGTTAGGAAAGTCATGTTTTTGGCCGTTTGTGATTTGGTTAAGTTTAGAAGTCGTACGAGAATTTACGGTGCAATGTGCCAAAATGACTCTCGAAAGAAATTTTTACAATTTTTGCCTCCATTCACTATTTTCGTGTATTACAGCCCCATAGTCATGTTTTCCAGTATTTTAGGTGTATTTTATTCATGGCTAAACGATGGTTCAATGTTGGTTCGGGTTGGTACGAAGCCGTGGTTGAATACTAAGTTTGTTGGGCGTAGTTGTCTCGTCTTTGGTTCGGTTATGAAGTTCTCGTCAAGTTAAGATTATTTGCATGTTTCTCATGTTAGAATTAGCTCGCAGCGAGCCTGGGAATGATCCAACTCATTCAGTAAAAACATGGTTATAATTATATTACGTGCATAAAATATAAAATGTTTATTTTTGAGATATATGCGATATGTCTTGTGGCCACCTTACGCTTATGGAAATTCTTCACCCGGTGACTTACGACCGGTTTACGATTATGTATGGGTACGGATATCCAGTCCAAGGGCTGTGATGATCTCTACCGCCCAGTATACTGTGGTTTAGTCTGATCAGACGTGCATGTTATGTTATGTTATGTTGTGGGCCATTTGCGTAAAAACATTATCTCTACAAAAAATTACGATATGATATGTTATGACAGACCTCTATCGAGCAAAACTTTTACATATGATTTTCAGATATACACGTATTTGTAATTACTCATGACATGATTTCCCCTTTACGCTTTACGATACGATATTTTTACGTTACACGAAATTTTATGATATATTTACTTGTTATTAACGATATATGCATGTTGAGTCTTTAGACTCACTAGACTTGATTGTTGTAGGTACTGATGATGTCGAGACTGAGGGCGGGGACCAGTGAGCGAGCTTGGGTCAGCAGTAGTAGAAACCCGAGGACCTCATGTTTTAAGTTTATTCACATTTTATGTTCAAACTCAGTTTTATCATGTTGAATTATTTTTAAGTTGTGGCTTTCCAAAACAATATTTACTTCCGCTGTTACTTTTAAGTTAAACCTATTTTATCAGATTATTTCATGAATGTTGCATGTTAATTATTTAAAGAGAAAATTTTTTAATAATTCCGCAAATTTTCAAATACGAAATACGGGCCTCTACAGTTGGTATCAGAGCCTAATGTTCTTGTAAAGGGTTGTACTACTACTGATCTCAAGAAGCTCATGAAGTCACGTCTTCGGTCTGTAAGTTTTACGTTTACGCACTTCGTTTAAAGCATGAAATATTTTTACAGCATGTTTTCATGAAATGTTTCATGTCAAGATTATGATTATGCAATATTTATTTAAATTTAAAGAAATAATAGAATTATGCAATTTGGTTACGTATGAGTTATATATATGGAACAATATGCCTCCTAGACGCATTCCTGAGCGCATGAGAGATGATGAGCATCGTCGTGAGGACGGTGAGGATCATAGGCAGGAGAGAGATTTACCTCCACCCCCTCCACCGGACATGAACGCCCAGATGTTAGCCGGAATGACGCAGTTCTGCGCACAGTTTGCGGGAAACAATGCAGGGGTAGCCAGGCAAACTGGACCTAAGGCTACCTACGAGTGCTTCATGAAGATGAGGCCGAAGGAGTTCTCAGGGATGACCGATCCTATG
Organism: Primulina tabacum; assembly: GCF_025594145.1. Lineage (NCBI taxonomy): Eukaryota > Viridiplantae > Streptophyta > Magnoliopsida > Lamiales > Gesneriaceae > Primulina > Primulina tabacum. Next base: position 23,784,586 of record NC_134560.1, on the reverse strand, counting down.
ATTGCCGAGGGCTGGATTAGGTCCCTCGAGGTTATCTTCAAGTTCATGGAGGTTGGAGACGAGGATAGGGTCCGTTGTGCGACCTATCTGTTTGGAGGAGATGCTCGCTTGTGGTGGAAACGAGCATCGGTAGCCTTGAATTTGGCAACTCTGAGCTGGATGCGCTTTACAGAGGTATTCTACTCTAAATATTTTACTGACGAGGTGCGTTCCAGGTTGACCAGGGAGTTTATGACCCTGAGGTAGGGAGACATGACTGTTATGGAGTTTATCCGTAAGTTTGAGAGAGGTTGCCATTTCGAACCACTGATTGCAAATGACGCTGGAGCCAAGTTGAGGCAGTTTATGGATGGTCTGCAGCCGATCTTGCGCCGCGATGTTAGGGTGGCTGGCCCTACTACTTATGATGTTGCTGTCTCCAGAGCTCTAGCTGTAGAGCAGGATCGGAATGATATTGAGAGAGACCGCCAGGGCAAGCGACCAGTCCAAGCGCCGCACCGCCCTCCCCATCAGCAGCATCAGAGTAAGAGGCCTTTCCACGGCCCATCCAGGAACAGAGGACAGCAGCAGCAGGGACATGTAGTCCCGAGGGCCACGGATTATCCAGTCTGTTCTAAGTGAACATGCCGTCACGCTGGAGCTTGTATGTATGGCTTAGGGAAGTGCTACAAGTGTGGTAGTCCTTACCACTTACTGAAGAATTGCCCTCAGGGTAGTCTGCCTTCCCAAGGCAGAGTTTTTGCCCTTCATGCAGCTGAGACGAACCCGGAGACTATGCTCTTGACAGAGAGAATTTTTATAGCTGGTTCAGCTACAAATGGCTTGATAGATTTAGGGGCTACTCATTCTGTAGAGGCCCGAAATTCGTACTTGAAAATTTGCGGAAAATTTTGAAATTTTCTTTTTAAATAAATAAAATGCCTCATTCATAAAATAAACTGAATAAAAATTTTAGGGTTTAATGTACCAGCGGAATAAAAGTTTTAAATGTCAAAATGGCAGCGGAAGTAAATATCTGTTTCAAACAACAACTTAAAATAATTCATCGCGATAAAATGAGTTTGCATAAAATAATAAATAGACTGATAAATGAGGTCCTCGGGTTCCTACTACTATCGACCCAAGATGGCTCACTGGTCCTCGCCCTCGGTCCCAACCTCGTCAGTACCTACAACAATCAAGACTAGTGAGTCTAAAGACTCAGCATGCATATATCGTAGATAACAAGTAAATATATCATAAAAATTTCATGCCGTGTAAAGATATCATGTCGTAAAGCATAACGTGAAAATATCTTGTCATGAGTAATTATAAATACGTGCATAACTGAACTGAAAATCGTAAGTGAAATGTATGCTCGATAGAGCCTTGTCATGAAATAGCATATAATAATTTTATGTTGAGAATATATTCTACGCAAGTGGCCCACAACGTGAAATGAATCGTCTGATCAGACTAAACCACAGTATACTGGGCGGTAGAGATCATCAAAGCCCTTGGACTGGATATCTGTACCCATACATGAACATGAATTGAACCGGTCAGTTACCACTGGATGAAGTAATAATCTTATGATAAGCTGCAATCCCATGAACGTGAAGTGGCCACTCGCATCTATCTCAAAAATGAACATTTTATATTTTTATGCACGTAATATAATTAAAAATCTTGTATTATTTTACCGAATGGGTTGGATCATTCCCAGGCTCGCTGCGACCTAATTCTAACATAAAAAAATATGCAACTAAACTTATCTTGACTAACACTTCAAAATCGACCCAAAAACTAGATAATTACGCCCAACTAACTTAGTATTCAATCATGGCTTCGTACCAACCCGAACCAACATCAAACCATCATTTAGCCATGGTTAAAATATTCTTAAAATACTGGAAAACATAACCATAGGGCTGTAATATACGAAAATTGCGCAATGGAGGCCAAAATCGTGAAACTCTCTTTCGAGAGTAACTTTGGCACATTGCAACGTAAGTCATTGTACGACATCTAAACTTAACCGAATCACAAACAGCCAAAACCATGACCTTCCTAACTCAATGAGGTACTGTCCAGTCCAACGCCATAGGCTAAAAGCCAACCGAGAACTCAAACGAGCCTCTGAACCGAAGCACCAACCTGCTGTACAAAAAATTACAGCAGCAGCGCTTGTGCTTGCATGCGTTCTTTGCGAGGCTAATGGCCATTGGGGCTTGAACCACCGACCACAGCCTCTTACCAACATCCTAAGGTGTGGATTGAACCATGGCTAAGGGCCCTAGGCCAGCCAAAATCCAAGCAACACCAGGAATGGCTCGAAACTCCCACCCGAGAAGTCACGCTGCGCGTGTGGAGAGGATTGGTTCGCTTGCTGTCATGGACCATTCCAGTGACCATTTGATTGACCATGGCCTAGGCTAGACATCATGAGGTATTGTATGAACCATGGCTAAGGGCTAAAAAGCCAACCAAGATCAACACCAACACCATCTACTCGAAACTCACACCTGCAGAAAATAAAAAGGGATCGAAGGGGGCTTGTCTTGTTTTGTTTTTGAAAAACCGATGCAACCATGGACCAAGTCTTGAAAGGCTAACTCGGTCACGTCTTATACAAGCCAAGGAGAGGTTCTATCCATGACTATAGACCCTAGCGCAGCCAAGATCAGAATCTCCGCCTTAGACCATACACATGCAAATTCGAGACACAAAGTGACATGCTTGGGGAGTTGCTGTCAAAACTCTATCTCCAGCGTATTGGGGCTGGAACCAACGTTCTTATATGATCCTATCATGTTCTAGTGCATGTCTAGATGCAGCCTCGAGCCCCTGGAATCTAGTTAACCACCTATACTCACCAAAGACAACAAGACCGTGAAGCATGAAATCTGCCGAGAAATATCTGTGCATTCTTCGAAAATTATTGCTGCCGAGCGTTCTTCTTTTGTTTCTCCTTTTCTCTCTTGTTTTTCCCTCTAGAAATCTCTCGATTTTTTCTACTGAATTTCGGTGATATGGTGAGGGAGGGAAGTCTAGGAGAATAAATGGGAGGTTGCAAGATAGAAGGGAGAGAATAAAGGCAAGATACAACTTCCTATCCTAGAGTTGGGAGATAATGGAAATGATTTGATTTGAGGGATAAATTTTGGGATGAGGGGGCCGATTTCTTGCTCACAAAATAAGGGAGGATATTGCTTAATTTTTAATTAGTGGTGAATAAAAGTGAAGGGAATCATCTACCATGTAAAGAATAAGGAAAGAAATTAAAAGATGGAGAGTTGACAATATTTTTAAATACTTTAAAATGAAGTGGCCGATTTTCTTATAATAATGGGAGGGAAAATATTGCTTAAATCATTAATTATTGTTGATTAAAAATGAAGGGATTATCTACCAAGAATGGATATGGAAGGGATTCAAAAATGGTGAGTTGTCAACACAAAAAAATTAATCCTACAATGAGGTGACCGAAATTCACTAAATAAATGGGGGGAAAAATTGCTTAAATAATGTATTTTAAATCTTTAGAATTTTATCTAAACATTAAATATTTTAGTGAATTAATAAATTAATTATTGAACCTAAAAGGACTTACTTACTACTTATCTCATATTACTTAAATAGTTCCTTAAACATTCTTTTACATTAAATTAACTTATTATCTATCTTAAATAAATTCTACGAATGTTTTCTTAATATTAAATTTTATCTCAATACTCCAACTCCAGTCCCGCCTCACTTATTTAACTGAAAAGATAAAATTAAACTTTTGCGATTTAAAATAAATAATCATGACTAACAACTTAAAAGAAATGCTTTAAATAAACAAGAAATCATTTTTAATTTAAATACTAGAAATTATGCATGGCTTATACGTAGTCTGATTTACGGGTTCTACAACTCTCCCCCCCTTAAAAAAAATTTCGTCCTCGAAATTAAAACTTACCGAATAGCTCGGGTACCGACTCCTAATCTTTGGCTCAGACTCCCACGTAGCTTCCTTCTCTGAATGATTAAGTCATTTGACTTTCACTCGCTTAACCAGCTTGTTCCGAAGCTTCTTCTCCTGTCTGTCTAAGATCTGCACTGGTCTCTCTTCATAAGACAGGTTCGGAGTGAGCTGCAACGGCTCAAAGTTCAAGACATGCGAAGGATTTGCCATATACTTCCTCAACATAGAGACGTGGAACACATTGTGTACGCCGGCCAGATTCGGCGGAAGAGCGACACGATAAGCTAACGTCCCAACCCTGTCGAGGATCTCAAATGGTCCAATGAATCTCGGACTGAGCTTCCCTTTCTTCCCAAATCGCATGACACCCTTCATAGGTGCCACCTTCACAAAAATGTGGTCGCCAACGGCAAAATCTAGATCTCTCCTCCTCTAGTCCGCATAACTCTTCTGTCGACTCTGAGCAGTCCTCATCCTATCACGGATCTTGACTACTACATCGGCAGCCTGCTGAATAATCTTCGGACCCAATTCTGCTCTTTCCCCTACTTCATCCCAATGAATAGGAGATCTTCACTTACGACCATACAGTGCTTCATACGGAGACATAGCTATAGAAGACTGAAAGCTGTTTTTATAGGTGAACTCTACCAATGACAAATTCGACTCTTAACTCTCAGAGAAATCCATAACACAAGCACGGAGAAGATCCTCCAAAATTTGATTAACTCGCTCTGACTGCCCATCTGTCTGAGGGTGGAAAGCTGTGCTAAACAACAATTTTGTACCCATAGTCGAATGCAAACTCTTCCAAAATGAGTAAGTGAATCTGGGGTCTCCGTTAGATACGATAGAAACTGGAATACCATGAACTCGGACTATCTCCCGGATATACAACTCTGCATACTGAATCATGGTGAAATCGTCTTAATAGGCAAGAAGTGCGCTGATTTGGCAAGATGATCAATGATCACCTTGATAGCATTTGATCCTCTGAGTGACTTCGACAAACTGGTCACGAAGTCCATGGTAACATTCTCCCACTTCCACTCGGGAATAGGAAGAGGCTTGAGCAAGCCTGCTGGTCTCTGATGCTCTGCTTTCACTAGCTGGCACGCTAGACACTCGGATACAAAACGTCTGATATCCTTCTTCATTTCTGGCCACCAATACAACAACTGCAGGTCTTTGTACATCTTCGTACTCCCAGGATGAACAGATTACGGCGACATATGGGCCTCCGATAAAATATCTGCTCAAATAGAATCGCTGCTAGGAACCCACATTCTGTCTCGGTATCTCACAATACCGTCGCTAACTGTATATAAGATACTGCCCTTGGCCTCATCTCTCTGCTTCCACTTTGCCAACTGCTCATCTGCTGACTGACCACTACGAATACGGTCTAGAAGGGAAGACTGAATCATCAAAGTAGATAGACGGGGAACTCTACCTCGAGGATAAGTCTCTAGGTCAAACCTCTGCATCTCAGACTGAAGAGGTCTCGAAATCGCTAGATGAGCCATCACTGCGACTTTCCTGCTCAATGCATCCGCAACTACATTAGCTTTACCCGAGTGGTAGCTAATGTCACAGTCATAGTCCTTCACTAGCTCCAACCAACGCCTCTAACGAATATTCAGCTCTTTCTGCGTAAAGAAGTACTTGAGGCTCTTATGGTCGGTAAAGATCTGGCACTTCTCTTCGTACAAATAATGCCTCCAAATCTTCAAGGCAAATACCACGGGTGCCAACTCTAGATCATGGGTAGGGTAATTCTTCTCATGGGTTTTCAATTGACGAGAAGCATATGCTATCACCTTCCCATGCTGCATCAACACTGCGCCTAGACCGAGCTTCGAAGCATCGGTATACAAAACAAAGTCTACGGGCCCTGACGGCATGGCCAATACTGGTGCTGAGATAAGAGCTTGCTTCAGAGTATCGAAGCTCTTCTGACACTCATCGCTCCACACAAATTTCGCATTCTTCTTTGTCAACGACGTGAGTGTAACTGCGATAGAGGAGAATCCCTGGATAAACTTCCGATAATATCCTGCTAGCCCAAGGAAACTACGGATCTCAGATGCATTCTGCGGCACAACCCAATCTCTGACTGCTGCAACTTTCGCTGGGTTACCTCAATACCGCTGCTAGAAACAATGTGCCTAAGAATGCCACCTTCTCTAACCAGAATTCGCATTTACTGAACTTCGCGAATAACTTATGCTTCTGTAAGGTCTGCAAAACTGTGGTCAGATTTCTGCTGTGATCCTCATTATTCTTCGAGTAGACGAGAATGTCGTCTGTGAACACTATCACAAACTGGTCACGATACGGCTGAAATACACGATTCAGGAGATCCATGAAGATCGCTGGCGCATTCGTTAGACCGAACGGCATCACAAGGAACTCGCAGTGGCCATAACAAGTCCTAAAATCAGTCTTGGAAACATCAGCATCTTTCACCCTCAACTGATGATAACCGGAACGCAGATCAATCTTGGAGAATACCGAAGATCCCTGCAACGGATCAAATAAGTTCTCAATCCGCGGAAGTGGGTACTTGTTCTTCACTGTAACCCTGTTCAACTCCCGGTAATCAATACAGAGCCTCATAGAACCATCCTTCTTCTTCACAAATAAGACTGGCGTGCCCCTTGGTGAAAAACTCGGGCGAATGAACTCCTTGTCAAGAAGTACCTGAATCTGCTTCTTGAGTTCTGCCATCTCTGTCGCTTCTAGTCGGTATGGTGCTTTGAGATCGGAGCCGTACCTAGCATAAGCTCAATAGAAAACTTCACCTCTCGCTTGGGTGGCATACCAGAGACGTCCTCAGAAAATACGTCTAGAAAATCCCTAACAATTGGGACATCGGAGGCTGAGTGACTGGGTGCCTCGGGAACGGATACAAAAGTCGCTAAAAACGCCCGACACCCTCTACGCATGAGCTTCCTAGCCTTGATACAAGGTATAATGCGCGGTAAAGGAAAGTACCTGTCTGGTTCGAATAAGAACTGCGCCATCCAGGCGGTCGGACTAGAACTGATCTCCGCTGGAAGTCAATCAAAACTCTGTTCCGCAATAGCCAGTCCATCCCGAGAATGATGTCAAACTCTGGCATCGGCAGTACGATAAGATCCGCATAAACAAGATTGCCATGAAGCTCGAGGTCTATGTCTCGGATCACATTGGTAGCTGTCATCTCCTCTCCCGAAGGCAAAACTACTGAATACGCCACTTCTAACCCAACGGTATTGACCTTGAGGAAGTTAGCAAAGACCTCCGAAATAAACGAGTGAGTAGGCCCTGAATCTATCAAGGCTTTCGTAGCGGAACCAGATATAAAAATTCTCCCTGAAAGATTGGAACGCCAAGCTGAACCCAATAATCACTAGAACTAACTTAATAGACATGCAAAGGCCAGAGTTCTTCTAAACTAAATTCCCGAAAATAACACTGATTAGAGCATGCAATCCTATCATCAATTCTATGTTCAAAATCTTAATCCAGATTCCCAAAACAATGAATTTCAAATATTAACTTAAAACTTTAAGATACTTGTCATGAGCATGGTGTGTGGGTTTGTCTCCGCTGCATGGAGAGCAAAAACTCTGCCTTGGGTAGGCAGACTCCTCTGCGGGCACTGCTGCAGCAAGTGGTCTGGACTACCACATTTATAACACTTCCCTGAGCCATACATACACGCTCCAGCATGGCGGCGTGTGCACTTAGGATAGACTGGGTGCTCAAAGGTCCTTGGGGCTGCACGTCCCTGCTGCTGCTGTCGCTGTCCTCTGTTCTTGGGTGGGCCATGGAAAGGCTACTTGTTCTGATGCTGCTGCTGAGGAGGAGGACGGTGTGGCATCTGGACTGGGCGCTTGCCCTGGCGGTCTCTCTCTATATCCTGCTGATCCTGCTCTGCAGCTAGAGCTCTGGAGACGGCAACATCATAAGTAGTAGGGCCAGCCACCCTAACATCGCGGCCAAGATCGGCCGTAAACCATCCAGAATGTGTCTCAGCTTTGCTCCATCATCATTCGCAATTAGGGGCACGAAGTGGCAACCACTCTCAAACTTACGGATGAACTCCGTAACAGTCATATCTCCCTGCCTCAGGGTCATGAACTCCCTGGTCAATCTGGAACGCACCTCATCAGTAAAATAATTGGAGTAGAATACCTCCGTGAAGCGCGTTCAACTCAGTGTAGCCAAGTTCAGGACTACTGATTCCCCTTCCCACCATAAGCGGGCATCTCCTCCGAATAGATAGGTGGCACTACGAACTCTGCCCGCATCTCCAAGCTCCATGAACTCAAATATAACCTCGAGGGACTTAATCCAGCCCTCGGCAATCATGGGATCTGTCGTCCCTGAAAACTCCTTCGGCCGCATCTTCATAAACCTCTCATAAGTAGCTTCGGGCCCTGTCGGCCTGGCTGCCACATCATTGTTCCCCGCAAACTGTACGAAGAACTGAGTCATCCCAGCTAGCATCTGGGCATTCATGTCAGATGGAGGGGGTTGAGGTCCATTCCTCTCCTGCCTCTGATCCTCCCTGTCCTCCTGGTGAGGCTCATCATCTCTCGTACGCTCAAAATGCGTCTAGGAGGCATACTGTTCCAAACATATAACCCATACGTAACTAACATGCATAATTCCTATTATTTCTTTAAATTTAAGTAAATACTGAATAATCAAAATCTGAACGTAAAATATTTAATGAAAACATGCTGTTAAAATATTTCATGCTGTAAACGAAATGCGTAAAAGTAAAACTTACAGACCGAAGACGTGAATTCCTGAGCTTCTCGTGGTCAGTAGCAGTACAACCCTTTACAAGAACATAGGCTCTGATACCAGCTGTAGAGGCCAGAAATTCGTACTTGAAAATTTGCGGAAAAAATTGAAATTTTCTTTTTAAATAAAAAAAACGCCTCATTCATAAAATAAACTGAATAAAATTTTAGGGTTTAATGTACCAGCGGGATAAAAGTTTTAAATGTCGAAATGGCAGCGGAAGTAAATATCTGTTTTAAACAACAACTTAAAATAATTCATCGCGATAAAATGAGTTTGCATAAAATAATAAATAGACTGATAAATGAGGTCATCGGGTTCCTACTACTGCCGACCCAAGATGGCTCACTGGTCCCCGTCCTCGGTCCCGACCTCCTCAGTACCTACAACAATAACGACTAGTGAATCTAAAGACTCTGCATGCATATATCGTAGATAACAAGTAAATATATCATAAAAATTTCATGCCGTGTAAAGATATCATGTCGTAAATCATAACGTGAAAATATCTTGTCATGAGTAATTATAAATACGTGCATAACTGAACTGAAAATCGTAAGTTAATTGTTTGCTCGATAGAGCCCTGTCATGAAATAGCATATAATAATTTTATGTTGATAATATGTTCTATGCAAGTGGCCCATAACGTGAAATGAATCGTCTGATCAAACTAAACCACAATATACTGGGCGGTAGAGATCATCACAGCCCTTGGACAGGATATATGTACCCATACATGAAAATGAATTGAACCGGTCAGGTACCACCGGATGAAGTAATAATCCCATGATAAGCTGCAATCCCATGAACGTGAAGTGGCCACAAGCAATATCGCATCTATCTCAAAATGAACATTTTATATTTTTATGCACGTAATATAATTAAAAATCTTGTATTATTTTACCGAATGGGTTGGATCGTTCCCAGGCTCGCTGCGACCTAATTCTAACATAAAAAAAATATGCAACTAAACTTATCTTGACTAACACTTCAAAATCGACCCAAAAGCTAGTTAATTACGCCCAACTAACTTAGTATTCAATCATGGCTTCGTACCAACCCGAACCAACATCAAACCATAGTTTAGCCATGGTTAAAATATTCTTAAAATACTGGAAAACATAACCATAGGGCTGTAATATACGAAAATTGCGCAATAAAGGCCAAAATCATGAAACGCTCTTTCGAGAGTCACTTTGGCACATTGCACCGTAAGTCCTCGTACGACCTCTAAACTTAATCGAATCACAAACGGCCAAAACCATGACCTTTATAACTCAATGAGGTACTGTCCAGTCCAAGGTCATAGGCTAAAAGACAACCGAGAACTCAAACGAGCCTCTGAACCGAAGCACCAACCTGCTGTACAGAAAATTACAGCAGCAGCGCTTGCACTTGCATGCGTTCTTTGCGAGGCTAATTGATACCAATCCTCGTACGAATGAAAGGCAAGCATGAATATAGAAATCGCACATTCAATTCAATAACAAACAAGGAACGATTATGTTGTCCCGATCTTTTAAAACAAGTAACGATTTTGTGATATTCACCTCTAAGCGATTATAACTTAGCAACAAATATCAACGATAAAACAATTGAATTTCAAACGAACCTTCAAAGAACTTGTTTTGACAATCCGTGCGAAGAACAATCGACAAACGCCACAAAGATGCAATCTTTGATAAGTTTGATTTTGATAAACACAAAGCACAAGCCTTGCAAATTGAGAGAAATCTCCAATAATTTGAAATCAATCTTCAATGATTTCGTTAATCCCCCTTACAATACATTATATAAACAATAAAAATATGAAAAGTTGTGTGAAAAGTCTTAAATAAGATAACTAGCAACTTTGACACGGAAGTGCGCCAAAAGACCGCGGATGCGGTGCAGCTTCGGGAAATTTTCTTAAATTTGATTATCATGGACCGCGGGTGCTGTCCTTGCTTTAGCGCGGGTGCGCTGGACCTTCGGCAATTCCACTTGAATAACATTCCAAAGACCTCCAATATTATTCCCATGATTCCCAACCTCTTCTAATTTAGTCATCCAATTTGTAGATCCTCCTTGGTAGTTCATCATGAGTCCTTGAAGTGCTTCTTTAAACTTCTTGCTACGTCACCTCGTTATAGGTCCTTCGGGCAATACCAACGAATCCCATGTTTTCTTTGGTGCTTGATCAACCACGTTTGCATCATTCTCCCCTTATTGAAAAGGATTTGTTCTCAAATCTTGATCATCTCCTACATCAAACAACGAAAGATCACTAACATTAAAAGTAGAACTGACGTTGTACTCACCTGGTAGGTCTAATTTGTAGGCATTGTCGTTAATCTTTTCAAGCACTTGAAATGGTCCATCACCCCTAGGTAAGAGCTTCGAACGTTGTTTTTCTGGAAATCTTTCCTTTCTTAAGTGCAACCATACCCAATCTCCCTTTTCAAAAACCATCTTTTTCCTCCCCTTGTTGGCTTGCTCCGTATATTGTAAATTCTTCTTCTCGATGTTATTCTTGACCTTCTCATGCAAACTTCTAACGAATTCAGCTTTCTTCTTGCCATCCATGTTCAACCTTTCACTCACAGGCAAAGACATCAAATCCAAAGGAGCTAAAGGATTAAAACCATAAACAATTTCAAATGGTGAATAATTCGTAGTAGAATGCACGCTACGGTTATAAGCAAACTCAACAAATGACAAACATTCTTCCCAATTTTTCAAGTTCTTTTTGAGTATAGCACGCAAAAGTGTTCCTAGAGTTCTATTAACGACTTCAGTTTGTCCATCCGTTTGAGGATGACATGTAGTAGAAAACAACAGTTTAGTGCCAAGCTTAGCCCACACAGTTTTCCAAAAGTAACTCAAAAATTTAATATCACGGTCAGATACAATAGTCCTAGGCATACCATGAAACCTAACGACTTCCTTAAAGAACAAATTTGCAATGTTGGATGCATCATCGGTTTTATGACAAGCAATAAAATGTGCCATTTTAGAGAATCTATCAACAACAAAAAATATTGAATCCCTCCCCTTCTTAGTCCTTGGCAAACCTAACAATCATAGAAATATCAATCCAAGGTTCACTAGGAACAGGAAGTGGTGTATACAATCCATGTGGTTGTGTTCTAGACTTAGCTTGTCTACAAGTAATGCACTTTTCACAAACACGCTCAACATCACGTTTCATATGTGGCCAATAAAAATGCTCATGCAAACAACTCAAAGTTTTAGCCATACCAAAGTGCCCCATCAAACCACCACCATGTGCCTCCCTCACAAGTAACTCACGAATTGATGACTTAGGAATGCACAATCTATCTTCTCTAAATAAAAACCCATTATGCAAATAAAATTTGTCACGTGGACCATGCATACATGTTTCAAATATCTCCTTAAAATCCTCATTCAACAAATACAACTCTTTCATATGTTCAAATCCCAAGATTTTCGACTCCAAGGTAGAGATTAATACGTACCTCCGTGATAGTGCGTCAGCCACTACATTATCCTTACCTTGTTTGTATTTGATTATGTAGGGAAATGTACCTATGAATGCCACCCACTTAGCATGCCGCTTGTTCAGTTTCTGTTGTCCCTTAAGGTACTTTAGAGACTCATGATCGGTATGGATTACAAACTCCTTAGGCCTCAAGTAGTGTTGCCACATCTCCAAGGTCCTCACAAGCGCGTACAACTCCTTGTCATACGTTGGATAGTTTAGTGCTGCTCCATTGAGTTTCTCACTAAAGTACGCCACTGGTCGTCCTCCTTGCATCAAAACCCCACCAATAACTACACCTGAAGCATCACATTCAATTTCAAAAAAGTATTAGAAAAATCAGGCAAAACAAGTAAAGGCGCATTAATTAATTTTTGTTTAATAATATTAAAAGACTTCTCTTGCTCCTCGCCCCAGTGAATGGAACGTTCTTCTTAATCACTGCCGTCATCGGTGCCGCCAGTGTGCTAAAATCTTTTACAAACATCCTATAGAACCTTGCAAGACCATGAAAGCTTCGAACTTGACTAACATTAGCAGGCGTTGGCCAATCTCGAATAGCACTTACCTTGTCCTCATCCACTTGTATCCCCTGTAGTAGTAGCTCCTTAGTCTCCTCCGGATTGCTTCTGTAAGCTGGACGATTTGGCAATACACTTCCGGGTACCAAATCAATTTGGTGCTCAATCCCCCTCAATGGTGGTAATCCTTGAGGTAGCTCTTCTGGAAATACATCTTCAAATTCCTGCAAAAGTGAAAGAACAATGCTCGGAAGGGATCCGGCTATATCACTTGTGTTAAAGAGAATCTCTTTGTAAAGAATCAACACAAGTGGATCATGTGTGTGCAACAATTGTTTCAACTCACTCTTTTGGGCCATATATGTTTTCTTTTTGACCTCTTTCCTCTCATTCTCTTTTCCCTCATTTTTCTTTTGTACGGCTATCTCACTTTTTCTTTTAGCCATGTCATTTTTGTTTTCAAAGGTCATCTCACTTTTTAATTCACTCTTTTTTTCGGCCTCATCTCTCTCTTTTTTTTCAATTGGTCCTCCAACACTTGCTTTGGGGATAAAGGAATTAAAACCATGGGTTCTTTCTTGAGTACAAAAGAATATTTATTTCTAAACCCATCATGTGTCACTTGCCTATCATATTGCCATGGTCTTCCTAACAAAATATGACAAGCATGCATTGGTACCACATCACACATAACCTCATCAATATACTTCCCAATCGAAAACGCAACCAAAACTTGTTTGTTCACCTTCACTTCGGCACAGTCATTCAACCACTGTAGCCTATATGGTTGAGGATGTTTCAAAGTAGGCAAGCTCAATTTTTCCACCATCTCAAGACTAGAAACATTGGTACAACTCCCTCCATCTATAATAATGTTGCAAACTTTGCCACTGACAAAACATCTAGTATGGAACAAGTTTTCCCGCTGATTCGTCTCCTCTTCTTTGACTTGGGCACTCATGATACGCCTAGTCACTAAAGCCTCACCCACAACTGCTTCATATCCCTCATCAGGATCCTCTAATGCAGGCATCTCATCTTCATCCTCTCCATCATCTCCCTCACTATAAGATTCATACTCCCCATAATTATTCAACACCATCACCCTTTTATTGGGACATTGGCTAGCAATATGTCCAACTCCTTGACACCTTAAACATTTAATATCTCTAGAACGATTAATAGTAGTTTCAGGTTTACCTTGCACTCCCGCTTAGGCGCCTCCTGTTTAATGTCAACTTTGGGCTTCATCACTACTTTGCTTTCTTCAAGTTTAACAACGTTGGAACGCCAAGATGTTGATGTATTACCAGATTGTGTGGTACGACCAACTCCTCTCCTCTTCAGTTGTTGCTCCACTTTTATCGCCATCTGCACCATTTCAACTAGATCCAAGTAATGTCTAAGTTCCACTTGGTCTTGAATTTCCCTGTTCAAACCACACAGAAAACGAGCCATAGTAGCCTAACTATCCTCATCTATGTTTGCTCTAATCATGACTACTTCCAATTCTTTATAGTAGTCCTCAACACTCTTCACACCCTGTCTCAAAGTTTGTAACTTCTAAAACATTTCTCTATAGTAGTGATTTCGTACAAACCTCTTCCTCATTACGCTTTTCATCTCAGCCCAAGTATCTATAGGCCTCTCATTGCATCTTCTCTTAGTGGTCACTAATTGATCCCACCAAATAAGTGCATAATCAACAAATTCAACCACGGCCAATCTAACCTTCTTTTGTTCGGAATAATGGTGACAATCAAACACGAATTCAACTCGCTTTTCCCATTCTAAATAAGCCTCTGGATCCGACTTACCATGGAACGACGGAATTTTTATCTTAATGCTACCTATGTTATTATCTTCCTTATTCCCATCATCGTACCTACCACGTAAGGCTTCTCTTCTTCCCCTACCAAATCCTCTACCTCTTCTGCTCCTACCCCAGTTCTCGTTTTGACTGTCCTCTTCTACTCCCAATTCATAATCATCCTCTTCTTCTTCGACTGTACCCAAACCTTTAGGCTTAGATTTATTTTCACTAGTGCTAACTTCAAGCCTATCCAACCTCTCATATAAAGGATCCAACTCGGCCCTCATCATTCTACTAAAATGCCCAAATAACGCCTCCATTTGAACCTTAGACAACCCCTGGTTCGAACTCTCTCCTACTTCCCTCTCCATTTTAATTTCAGATTTTGTACTTGCAATAAAATGTTAGTAGAAATAAAAGATTTTCCTCACCCAAATTCTCACGATCACTCCAAAAAAATAACACTCGCACTCAAATGTTTTTCATTCGAATTTGATAGTTCTCTCAAAGGTGTGCTCAATCTTTATATTTTCTTTTTATCAAACTAACAAGATTCAACCTGTATACACTTGCAACTGTCTCACTTGGATTGCACAAAAAACAAGAACGATAGAATAACACAGAACAAACTTCTTTTTTTTCGAAAATTCTGGATTATCAAATAACAAAGGATGATAGAAATAACGCAGATCTTAAAATAGAACAAAGGATAACACAAAACTGAAACATAATGAATTTTTGTTTTTGTTTTTGATAGATAGGACAATAGAAACAAAAGTATAATACAGATCTGACGAATTTTTAAACAGATCTTAAAATGATAACTTACTTGAATCAAACAGAACCAGAAGCTCTGATACCAAATGATATGAATCCTCGTACGAATGAAAGGCAAACATGAATATAGAAATCGCACCCTCAATTCAATAACAAACAAGGAACGATTATGTTGTCCCGATCTTTTGAAACAAGTAACGATTTTGTGATATTCACCTCTGAGCGATTATAACTTAGCAACAAATATCAACGATAAAACAATTGAATTTCAAACGAACCTTCAAAGAACTTGTTTTGACAATCCGTACGAAGAACAATCGACAAACGCCACAAAGATGCAATCTTTATTAAGTTTGATTTTGATAAACACAAAGCACAAGCCTTGCAAATTGAGAGAAATCTCTAATAATTTGATATCAATCTTCAATGATTTCGTTCATCCCCCTTACAATACATTATATAAAAAATAAAAATAAGAAAAGTTGTGTGAAAAGGCTTAAATAAGATAACTAGCAACTTTGACACGGAAGTGCGCCAAAAGACCGCGGGTGCGGTGCTTGTTTGACCGCGGGTGCGGTGCAGCTTCGGGAAATTTTCTTAAATTTGATTATCATGGACCGCGGGTGCTGTCCTTGCTTTAGCGTGGGTGCGATGGACCTTCGGCAATTGCACTTGAATAACATTCCAAAGACCTCCAATATTATTCCCATGATTCCCAACCTCTTCTAATTTAGTCATTCAATTTGTAGATCCTCCTTGGTAGTTCATCATGTGTCCTTGAAGTGCTTCTTTAAACTTCTTGCTACGTCCCCCCGTTATAGGTCCTTCGGGCAATACCAACGAATCCCATGTTTTCTTTGGTGCTTGATCAACCACGTTTGTATCACTAATGGCCATTGGGGCTTGAACCACCAACCAGAGCCTCTTACCAACATCCTAAGGTGTGGCTTGAACCATGGCTAAGGGCCCTAGGCCAGCCACATTCCAAGCAACACCAAGAATGGCTCAAAACTCCCACCCAAGAAGTCACGCTGCGCGTGTTGGGAGGATTGCTTCGCTTGCTGTCAAGGACCATTCCAGTGGCCATTTGATTGACCATGGCCTAGGATAGACATCATGAGGTATTGCATGAACCATGGCTAAGGGCTAAAAAGCCAACCAAGATCCACACCAACACCATCTACTCGAAACTCACACATGCAGAAAATAAAAAGGGATCGAAGGGGGCTTGTCTTGTTTTGTTTTTGAAAAACCGATGCAACCATGGACAAAGTCTTTAAAGGCTGACTTGGTCACGTTTTAGACAAGCCAAGGAGAGGTTCTAACCATGACTACAGCCCCTAGGGCAGCCAAGATCAGAATCTCCGCCTTAGACCATACACATGCAAATTCGAGACACAAAATGACATGCTTGGGGAGTTGCTGTCAAAACTCTATCTCTAGCGTATAGGGGCTGGAACCAATGTTCTTACATGACCCTATCATGTCCTAGTGCATGTCTAGATGCAGCCTCGAGCCCCTGGAATCAAGCCAACCACCAGTACTAACCAAAGACAACAAGACCGTGAAGCATGAAATTTGCCGAGAAATATCTGTGCATTCTTCGAAAATTATTGCTGCCTTGTTTCGGTTTTTATGATTAAAAATCATGCACATGTGATGTTTTAAAATAATACTATGACTTGATTGAGGAGTAAATAAAAACATATACATGCCTGGATTTGTTTTGAAAGAAAACAAGCGAAACGACGACGCGGCGTGGAGGAGACGGAGCGTTCTTCTTTTGTTTCTCCTTTTCTCTCTTGTTTTTCCCTCTAGCAATCTCTCAATTTTTTCTACTGAATGACTACTGAATTTCGGTGATATGGTGAGGGAGGGAAGTCTAGGAGAATAAATGGGATGTTGCAAGATAAAAGGGAGAGAATAATGGCAAGATACAACTTCCTATCCTAGAGTTGGGAGATAATGGAAATGATTTGATTTGAGGGATAAATTGTGGGATGAGGGGGCCGATTTCTTGCTCACAAAATAAGGGAGGATATTGCTTAATTGTTAATTAGTGGTGAATAAAAGTGAAGGGAATCAACTACCATGTAAAGAATAAGGAAATAAATTAAAAGATGGAGAGTTGACAATATTTTTAAATCTTTTAAAATGAAGTGGCCGATTTTCTTATAATAATGGGAGGGAAAATATTGCTTAAATCATTAATTATTGTTGATTAAAAATGAAGGGATTATCTACCAAGAATGGATATGGAAGGGATTCAAAAATGGTGAGTTGTCAACACAAAAAAATTAATCCTACAATGAGGTGACCGAAATTCACTAAATAAATGGGGTGAAAAATTGCTTTAATAATTTATTTTAAATCTTTAGAGTTTTATCTACCTATTAAATATTTTAGTGAATTAATAAATTAATTATTGAACCTAAAAGGACTTACTTACTACTTATCTCAAATTACTTAAATAGTTCTTTAAACATTCTTTTACATTAAATTAACTTATTATCTATCTTAAATAAATTCTATGAATGTTTTCTTAATATTAAATTTTATCTCATTACTCCAACTCCAGTCCGGCCTCACTTATTTAACTGAAATGATAAAACTAAACTTATGGGATTTAAAATAAATAATCATGACTAACAACTTAAAAGAAATGTTTTAAATAATCAAGAAATCATTTTTAATTTAAATACTAGAAATTATGCATGGCTTATACGTAGTCTGATTTACAGGTTCTACACATTCGTTCATTTCGGAGACCTTCGCGAATTTTCTCCAGATCAAGACCATTGGGCTAGATGTAGCGTATTCTGTAGTGTTGCCTTCTGGAGAGGAGCTGGCAGCTACTAATGTGATCCGAGACATTGACCTCGAGCTTCATGGTAACCTTGTTTACGCGGATCTTATCGTATTGCCGATGCCAGAGTTTGACATCATTATGGGGATGGACTGGCTATTAAGGAACAGAGCTTTGATTGATTTCCAGCGGAGATCTGTGCTAGTCCGACCTCTTGGGAGAGAGCAGTTCTTATTCGAGCAAGACAGGTACTTTCCTTTACCGCGCATTATACCTTGTGTCTAGGCTAGGAAGCTTATGCGTAGAGAGTGTCGAGCGTTTTTAGCGACTTTTGTATCTGTTCCCAAGGCACCCAGTCAGTCGGCCTCCGATGTCCCAATTGTTAGGGACTTTCTAGACATGTTTCCTGATGACGTCTCTGGTATGCCACCTGTGCAAGAAGTGGAGTTTTCTATTGAGCTTATGCCAGGTACCGCACCGATCTCAAAAGCACCGTACCGATTAGCACCGACAGAGATGGCAGAACTCAAGAAGCAGATTCAGGAACTTCTTGACAAGGAATTCATTTCGCCCGAGTTTTTCACCATGGGGCGCGCCAGTATTATTTTTGAAGAAGAATGATGGTTCGATGAGTCTCTGTATTGACTACCGGGAATTGAACAGGGTTAAAGAGAAGAACAAATACCCACTTCCGAGGATTGAAGATTTATTTTACCAGTTGCAGGGAGCTTCAGTATTCTCAAAGATTGATCTGCGCTCTGGTTATCACCAGTTGAGGGTGAAAGATGCCGATGTTCTCAAGAATTCTTTTAGGACTCGTTATGGTCACTTCGAGTTCCTTGTGATGCCGTTCGGTTTGACGAATGCGCCAGCAATCTTCATGAATCTCATGAATCACGTATTTCAGCCGTATCTTTATCAGTTCATGATAGTATTTATAGACGACATTCTCGTCTACTCAAAAAATCATGAGGAGCACAGTAGACATCTGACCGCAGTTTTGCAGACCTTACAGAAGCACCAGCTATTCGTAAAGTTCAGTAAGTGCGAGTTCTGGTTAGAGAATGTGGTATTCTTAGGCCACATCGTTTCTAGCAGCACTATTGAGATAGACCCAGCGAAAATTGCAGCAGTCAGAGATTGGGTTGTGCCGCAGAATGCATCAGAGATCCGGAGCTTCCTTGGGATAGCAGGATATTATCGGAAGTTTATTTAGGGATTCTCCTCTATCGCAGTTCCACTCACATCGTTGACAGAGAAGAATGCGAAATTTGTGTGGAGCGAGGAGTGTCAGAGGAGTTTCGATAATTTGAAGCAAGATCTTATCTCAGCAAAAGTATTGGCCATGGTGTTAGGGCCCGGAGACTTTATTTTGTATACCGATGCTTCGAAACTCGGTTTAGGCGCAGTGTTGATGCAGCATGGGAAGGTGATAGCATATGCTTCTCGTCAGTTGAAAATCCATGAGAAGAATTACCCTACCCACGATCTAGAGTTGGCAGCCGTGGTTTTTTTGCCTTGAATATTTGGAAGCATTATCTGTACGGAGAAAAGTGCCAGATCTTTACCGACCATAAGAGCCTCAAATACTTCTTTACGCAGAAAGAGCTGAATATGCGTCAGAGGCATTGGTTGGAGCTAGTGAAGGACTATGACTGCGACACTAGCTACCACCCGGGCAAAGCTAATGTAGTTGCGGATGCACTGAGCAGGAAAGTCGCAGTGATGGCTCATATGACGATTCCGAGACCCCTTCAGTTCGAGATGCAGAGGTTTGATCTAGAGACATATCCTCGAGGTAGAATTCCCCGACTATCTTCTTTGACGATTCAGTCTTCTCTTCTAGACCGTATTCGCAGTGGACAGTCAGCAGATGAGCTGTTGGCAATGTGGAAGCAGAGGGATGAGGCCAAGGGCAGTATCTTGTATAAAGTTAGCGACGGCATTGTGAGATATCTAGACAGAATGTGGGTTCCTAGCAGTGATTCTATTCGAGCAGATATTTTATCCGAGGCCAACATGTCGCCGTACTCTATTCATCCTGGTAGTACGAAGATGTACAAAGATCTGCAGTTGTTGTATTGGTGGTCCGGAATGAAGAAGGATATCAGACGTTTTGTATCCGAGTGTCTGACATGTCAGCTAGTGAAAGCGGAACATCAGAGACAAGCAGGTATGCTCAAGCCTCTTCCTATTCCCGAGTGGAAGTGGGAGAATGTTACCATGGACTTCGTTGTCGGTTTGCCGAATTCAGTATGAGGATCAAATGCTATCTGGGTGAATGTTGATCGTCTTACCAAATCAGCGCACTTCTTGCCTATTAAGATGACTTTCACCATGATTCAATATGCAGAGTTGTATATCCGAGTGATAGTCAGACTTCATGGTATTTTCGTTTCTATAGTGTCTGACCGAGATCCTAGATTCACTTTCTCATTTTGGAAAAGTTTACGTTCGGCTATGGGCACGAAGTTGTTTTTTAGCACAGCTTTCCACCCACAGACAGATGGTCAATCTGAGAGAGTTATCCCAATTTTGGAGGATCTTCTCCGTGCATGTGTCATCGATTTCTCAGGGAGTTGGGAGTCGAAATTGCCATTGGTAGAGTTCACCTATAACAACATATTTAAGTCGTCTATAGGTATGGCTTTGTATGAAGCACTGTACGGTCGTAAGTGCTGATCGCCTATTCATTGGGATGAAGGGGGGGAAAGAGCATAATTGGGTCCGGAGATTATTTAGCAGACTGCCGATGTAGTAGTCAAGATCCGTGATAGGTTGAGGACTGCTCAGAGCCGACAGAAGAGTTATGCGGATTAGAGGAGGAGAGATCTAGAGTTTGCCGTTGGCGACCATGTTTTTGTGAAGATAGCACCTATGAAAGGTGTCATGCGGTTCGGGAAGAAAGGATAGTGTGAGAACCCGAGATTTTACGATCCCAAGTAAATAAGGTAAGAAATAATCAAGCTTAAAACATAGCTTAATCTAAGATCAAAATACTTTCATTCTAATTATAAAACTTAAATATGAACTTAGATTTTCAGCTAGTAACTCGTGGAAGTAATTCAAAGCTCGGGAAAGAACTCAACAGGAAGCCAAGCTACAAGTAACCGCATCCAGCGAAGTATTGTCACGGGAGGAGTAAAACCCCAGCTCAAGGACACGATCTTTCAGCTCAAAGCAGCTCAACCAAGTTGTCCTAATAGGACCAAAAAGGGAGCTAAAAGATAAGTCAAGGAATTAGACAAACTTAATATGCAAGAGATGACCTTTGAGATAATCCATAAATGAGCCAAGGGAGGAGCTAGGAGATCAAGACACCTTTATTATGCAAAGAATGACTCTTGGTGCTTGGACTTCTTTGACCAACATTATGATCACCATTATGGCCATTCTTGGAGACCAAGAATTCGGCCATGAGGCTAGGTGAAAAGCCTTGGATGGCCTATAAATACCACATCAAGGTGATAGAAAGACCATTCCAAAAACCCTCCAAGTTTCGACCCTCACCCTCCACAATTCTCTCAAAAATTTCGGCCCTTCCTCCTTACAAAATTTCGGTCAAGACTAGCAAAGGAAGAGGAAGGAAATTTCGTGCATTCAAGTACTGAAATCCTACGTCGAAGTGCTGCTCGATCGAAGACAGTATTCGTTAAAGTTACACCGAAGTGCTGCTCGATTTTTGAGAAGACGTGTTGTATAAAAAAATCTGCAAATACTGTAAGTGGGCTTTTGTTATATATTCGTTTGTATTTTTAAACTTGAATATATATTATGACATGCATGATTGTGTGTCTTCATTTTCGAAAAAGGGCATGATGTCCGTCGTTTAAAATTTCGATCGATTATATGCTCTGTCTGTTATTCCAAATTCTTTGGTTCCGCTGAATCCGTCTGAAACTCTGATATCTGAAACTCTGATACGTTCTATCTAGTAAACTCTGAATTCTGTGTTGCACTGTTAAGATTCGAATTTGAAATGGGACGAGAATTGTGATTCTGTCTGGCCCCCATTGGTGGGTATAAAACCTTGTTCTGTTCTGGCCCCCATTGGTGGGTATAAAACCGTGTTCTGGCCTCACCCCTTAGAGGACTAACATATTGAGGACAATTTGACCATGGAAATGAGATGAGTAACAGTGTTCTGTCTGTTCTGATATGTTCTGTTCTGAATTGAAATGATCTGAATTGCTTCTGTTTTGTTTTGAATTATTTGATAAGTTTTATCTCTTATTCGATTCGTTTTCGTTTTGTTAAGTTAAGAATATTAAGTTTTGAAAATCTGTTAAAAGAACGTTTTAAGAAAAATTAGTTCTATATGTATCTTTGGAATCGATCGACCCCCACTTGCTGAGTGTTTCCCAAAACACTCACCCCTTACAAATTTCAGATAAAAATGAGGAGCAACTGGATTTTGAAGAGCAAGAAGCGTTCTGGGGATGGTGATCAGATTTCGAGATCAGTAAATCGAGAATTGTACTCCTTTCTTTTGTTTAGCTTCTGCAACTCTGATGTAAAAGTTTGTTCTTTTGTCATTGTAAGACAATACTCTATTTATGAAAAAGACTGGTTTGATTTCATACGAGGCTTTATTGTTTTTCAATGTAATTGTTAAACAATGCCGGATGTCACCGACGCTTTGGACTCGGGGCGTGACAGATAGCTTAGTCCGAGATTCATCGGACCATTTGAGATCCTCGACAGGGTTGGGACGTTAGCCTATCGTGTTGCTCTTCCACCGAATCTGGCCGGAGTACACAATGTATTCCACGTCTCTATGCTGAGGAAGTATATGGCAAATACTTCGCATGTCTTGAACTTTAAACCGTTGCAGCTCACTCCGATCCTGTCTTATGAAGAAAGACCAGTGCAGATCTTAGACAGACAGGAGAAAAAGCTTCGGAACAAACTGGTGAAGCTAGTGAAAGTCAAATGGCTTAATCATCGGAGGAGGGGGCTACATGGGAATCGGAGCCAGAGATGAAGGGTCGATACCTCGAGTTATTCGGTAAGTTTTAATTTCGAGGACGAAATTTCATTTAAAGGGAGGAGAGTTGTAGAACCCGATAAATCAGACTACGTATAAGCCATGCATAATTACTATTATTTTAATTAAAATGATTTTCATAAATGCATGAGAGTTTATTTCATTTTTAAAATTTTTAAGTCATGATCATTTATTTTTAAATCGTAGAGGTTTAGTTTTATCTTTTCAGTTAAATACGCGAGGCCGGACCGGAGTTGGAGTATTGAGATAAAATTTAAGAATAAGAAAATATTCCTAGATTTAATTTAAGCGAAGGACTAATTTAAGAACGTTGAAGGATTTATTTAATTAATTGGAGTAGTAAATAAGTTCTTTTATGTCCAATAATTAATTTTAAAGCCTAAATTAAAATGTGTAACCAACTGGGATAAATTAATCTAGACCTATTTTATTTAGGAAATTGTAACTTAACATGTTAGTAATTTTTTTTAAGACCTAGCCATGTATGTAAGAAAATTGTTATCCTAAATTAAATTATTAATTCACTAAAATACATAATAAATGTTTAAAACTTTATGGAGTTAAAAATTCATGAATTAAGCAATATCCTACCCCATTTTTGATAGCAAATTTCGACCACCCCTTATAGGATTTAATCTTGCTTGGCAACCATCCATTTTGATCCCCTTCCTTAACTCTTCATGGCATATATAATTCCTTCATTTTAAATCCTCACTAATTAACAATTAAGCAATATTCTTGCCTTGTTTTGATAGGAAGAATCGGCAATCATCTCCCTCAAATCTCCCTAAATCCCATGATAGCACACCTCATTCTATATCTCACTAGCAACTAGGATGGAATGAATTGAATTGCCATTCTACCTCCCCATTTAATTGGGAACCTTCCCCTTCATTCCCTCAACACTCTCCCCCACCATCCATTCAAGAATTTCAGAGCATAACAGCTGCTGAAAACGTGATCCATCACCAAGAGAAACAAGAAAGAAAGTAAGAAAGAAACTCCGCCTCCGCCGCGCCGTATTCGTCATATTGATTTGTTTCTTTCAAAAAATTTCCAGGCATTTATATATGGTTTCTTTGCTCTTCAATCAAGTCATATAAATATTTTAAAACATTACATGATCATGATTTCAATGGAAAAACCGAAATGTTGACAGCAACTACACAAAAAAATTCTGCACAGATTTTTCGGCTTCCTTCATGCTTCACGGGTTGTCTTGTTTTTGTGATTTCAGGGATTGGCTCGGTTCCAGGAGCTCAAGGCTGCATCTATGCATGTAATAGAGTGTGTTAGGAAGGTGTTGGTCTATTGGTTGCAGTCCATTCACCACAATAAAACCATATTTGACAGCAACCCTCCATGTTGCAAATTTTGAGGCTCGGTTTTAGTGTTTCTTGTCCAAGGCAAGTGTTCGAATCATGGTTGGTCCATGGCCTATAACCATGGTTGGAACCCTTCCTTAGCATCTCTAGGACATGACCAAGATGGCCTTTCAAGGCTTGGTTCATGGTCCTATCAATTTTAAAACAAAACAAGACAAGTACCCCTTCGATTTCTTTAGTTCCTGCGTGAGTGAAGCTTTGGCTTTGAAGTTTTGGGTGGATCTTGGTTGGCTCTTTAGCCCTTAGCCATGGTTCCTACAACACTTCATCTAGATCGAGCCATGGTCAATCATATGGCCACCGGAACGATGTAAGACAGCAAACGAATCTATACATCACAGTACAGATTTTTCTGAATTTTTGGTTGGAACTTGGGTTGTCTTGGGTGTTTGTTTGGATTGTGGTTGGCCTAGGGCCCTTAGCCATGGTTCAAACCACACCTTAGGACGTTGGTAAGTGACTTTGATCGGTGGTTCAAGCCCCAATGACAAGCAGCCTCTTAAACAAAGCCCAGCTAGCGCAGCTGCTGTCACGCATTTTTGACAGCAGCATCGCTTCGGTTCAGAGGCTTGTTTTGAGTTCTTGGCTGGCTTTTAGCCTATGGCCTTGGACTGGACAATGCCTCAATGAGTTAGGAAGGTCATATTTTTGGCCGTTTGTGATTTGGTTAAGGTTAGAAGTCGTACGAGAATTTACGGTGCAATGTGCCAAAATGATTCTCGAAAGAGCATTTTACAATTTTTGCCTCCATTCACTATTTTCGTGTATTACAGCCCTAGGGTCATGTTTTCCAGTATTTTAGGTGTATTTTAATCATGGCTAAACGATGGTTCAATGTTATGTTATGTTATATTATGGGCCACTTGCGTAGAAACATTATCTCTACAAAAAAGTACGATATGATATTTTATGACAAAGCTCTATCGAGCAAAGCTTTTACGTATGATTTTCAGATATGCACGTATTTATAATTACTCATGACATGATTTCTCCTTTACGCTTTACGATACGATATTTTTACGTTACACGAAATTTTATGATATATTTACTTTTTATTCACGATATATGCATACTGAGTCTTTAGACTCACTAGACTTGATTGTTGTAGGTACTGATGATGTCGAGACTGAGGGCGGGGACCAGTGAGCGAGCTTGGGTCAGCAGTAGTAGGAACCCGAGGACCTCATGTTTTCAGTTTATTCACATTTTATGTTCAAACTCAGTTTTATCATGTTGAATTATTTTTAAGTTGTGGCTTTGCAAAACAATATTTACTTCCGTTGTTACTTTTAAGTTAAACCTATTTTATCAGATTATTTCATGAATGTTGCATGTTAATTATTTAAAGAGAAAAATTTTAAATAATTCCGCAAATTTTCAAATACGAAATACGGGCCTCTACATCATCAGCGGGCTAACGACGGACGCAGGTATAATCCTAAAGCCTTAAATAGTGATTTAATCATTAGGAAAAACTTTGAAGCATGTTTGGTAATTCAGGATCTGGCTTGGTAGTTATTTTGTTATGTTGGTATTGCCTATGTTCATACGTATAGGGGTTCCATCAGATTTTTTTTTTTGCTGAGGTACATGACGTACTGACTGAGATATCAAAACATAGTATACACGCTTATATGCTGCATATTTATCTGTGGTATGATATATGTTTTAGTGCTTTGACATATTATGCATGACATATCATGTTGGGCTTGATATCTTTTGAGTAACCTCGTTTGTTGGGGCCCCTCAGCCCTGTTTTGTATTGTGAACGGTTGGGCATCGAGAGCTACAATTTTCGACGGGACTCACAGGATCTGATGACCGCGGACATGGTAGGTTCACGTCTTGATGATGAGTGTAGGATGTAAAACAAGTCTAGGGAAGATTAGAGACTACACACTCAGGTGGTTCTAGACTGAGCATGACATTCTTGACTTGATTCTTGATATCCAAGCATATTGCATTTCACACGCATCATATCAGTTTGTATACTCGTACATTCTCGTATTGGGCAATTATCGCTCACATCATTGTTTTCATCTTGGGCACCCCATTCCACGGGGCAGGTCTTAGGTTAGACGGTTCGGACGACCAGGGCAGTGGCTAGAGCAGTTGGGTTTTCGATGTTGATCCAGTGGAGGATTTTTTTTTATCGTATTCTCATACAAGTTTATGTTTTCGATTTGGTGTATTAACGTTTTAACACTGAAATTATTGTTATGTTTCGTTTGGGTTGTAAGATGATTAAGTTATTTGATTTTCACTGTTAAATTGTTGTTATAAAGTATAAATTTTGCATGCTTATTAGCATGTTTAGTAGTGGCTCGGGTAAGGTCACTACAAATTAATTAGCATATTGGATTTTTACTTCTACAAGTCTATTATGCGTAGCCCATTACATTTAATTAAATCTTTTATAAACTCAACATTTGAGTTTAATATTTTAAATTATCAAATTTTATAAATTCAACTCCTTGAATTTATTTTCTCCAAATTTTAATTATCATAAATTCAACTCCTTGAATTTATTGTATCAACGGGAACAAATGATACAGAGCTTGTGTGACCATCAATGGTTCAGAGATACAGCTAGCAGTGGCTTCACAATTCTTTGTGATTTAGGACATTTTCCTTTATTCGAGCTTACCCTAATTTGCTTCATTCCATGCAACAAAATTTGATCATGAGAATATCATAAATCATTTTATGATTAAACCCATCGAATAATGGTAAGAACGTCTAGTATCATTAGCCCATGATTCTCTAGGTATCACTGATAGTATCTACAAGAAATAATTGGATATGATTAATATATAGTACGGTCTCTTCGTCTCATATATCTCGATCAAATCTTCAACCATTGGTTTATCGAGGGTTGTATATTATGTTCGATAGCTATGTGATACATTCATGAAATGCTATAGTTTCATCGCATGCACAACAAGAGAACCCTTGTCCCTAATGTACATTTTGTTGGCTCTCGGTTTTTCTCGTGCCCAAACGCAGCGTAAGTTTTAAATTTTTATTTTATTTTGACATCAAAATATATTTGTTTTGGTTACTCATATTGTTTATTTAATCAAACATTCATATGGTGTTAGGATTATACCTTTAATGAACTAAATCACTTGGTTCCAACTAATCCGATATAGGCGGATATAGCTCTTGATGGATTCCCTACGAACTTTCTTCGAGAACTCCTTTATTCACTCATTCTATCAAGTCCACGACCAGTAGATTTGTTCCTCTTCCAAATAGCATTAAAATATTTTGAAGAAGTTTTTACGTAGGAGATCAAAATTTGAGAGGCGGCTCAATCCCCTTTTGCAAAGAGGGTGGCTGAAATTTTTAGGTTTTGGAGAGGGAATTTTCCAGAATCAAGAGGTTGTGGAGGCTAGGGTTATGGCTTGATTACTACCTTTTATAATTAAGCCATGACCTAATACACATCATTAACTTTAATAGGCTTGATTAATTAATTGGGTTAGTCCAACTAGTTTAAATAATTAAACAATGTTAGGATCAATTAGGGGGATAAATCGTTGAGCTACAATAGCTCGGTTCTTGAAATATTGAGCACTGATGAATTAAATCGAGTTTGGTGTTCAAACCAAGCAGAAAATACTCGAAATAATCCTTCATAGAAAGCGATTAAACATTTTGTAAACCATTTAAAATATATGCAAGTTGAATGAGTAAAAAGATTTTAGTTGAAACGTTTTATCAAACACTTGGTATGCAATATTTTGGTATATGAAGAACACATAAAATGCTTCAACAATGCATCTTTAAAAACAATGGAAATGATAAGTAAAGCAATAAACAAATCGACACAAATTTGTTTATGAATGTTCGGAGACTTCAAATGCTTCTACGTCACTCCTTCTTCCCTCGGGAAGGATTCACTAGAAGACTTTGATTTTTACAACACCTTGTACAAACCCATTCAGCTAGGACTTACACCACTGCCTAAACTGAACTCCTAGCACTCAAGATTGTAGGCAGCACCTCACAATCAACATAATTTTTAATGTCTCTTATGCAAAGACTACGTACAAAAGTTTATTGTCTTTGTGCAAGACTCACTCAACTAAACTTTGAATTTCAACTTTCTTATATATGTGTGAGTGATTGTGTATGATGAATTTATCATTTACAGTGTACATCTCAAATGTATCCTAACACAAGGGCTTGTGCTCTCAACTAGCTGATTTCTTCATGCTAACTGCCCATGCTTTGAATCCCTTCAAAAGCTCTTGTTTGATCTTCAAGATGTTGTATTTATAAGCCCCAACAATGATATATACGTTAGACACAAGAAAATGAACGTCTGGAAAGTTTCTATACTGTTTCTGAAATTGCAACGGTCAAATTCGTCTTGCTGGACATTTTCCCAACTGGTCAATTCTAGTCAACTGGTCAACTCTGGTCAACTCAACTGGTCGTTCAGTTCAACTGGTCAGTAGCTGGTTCAGTTCAGTTCAATTGGTCAGCTGCTGGTTCGGTTCAGTTCAGATGGTTCAGTTGGTCTGGTTCAGTTCAACTGGTTCGATTCAGTTCAGCTGGTTTGGTTCAACTGGTCTTCAGCTGGTCTGGTTCAGTTCAGTTGGTTCAGTTCAACTGTTCTGGTTCAACTGGTCTTCAGCTGGTCTGGTTCGGTTCGGTTCAGTTCAGTTCAGTTCCAACTGGTGTGCTGAAATCAGCCTAGCTGATTTCAGTTTGTGCAGAACTAGTAATTTATCGTCATTTATCAGCATCTTAAGCTTCGATTCAGACTTTGACTTCTGAAGATGATTTGTAGATCATTGTCATATCTTTCCAACGCATACTGAATCGCTTCATTTCAATAACCGAGCTGAGAAATATGACCAAAATACAGTAACTGCTCAAACCCAACTGATTGCTGTTTTCGTGTGATCAGTTCGGTAGTTCAGCGATCAGTTAGACCTTGATAACATCCGAATTTGTTCAACTGACATGAAATACGACATGTTCCAAATTGAGTTTTCTGATTATTCTAGTTGGCGGATTGTCATTTGGATCATCCAGTTGATACATATCTTCCCAACACCGAAACTCGCCAGAAATTCAGTTTGTGCAGGATTCAAACTTTAATAACTTCACACTTGAGTAAATATGTTAGAAACACAATAACAAGTTTATTTAACATCAAAATCAAGATTGTGAACTTGAAAATTTCCAAAAATCATAGTTCATTAAGAATTTAAATTATTTAATATGTTGGACTTGTATTCCTACAAGCCCATTAAACACAATTTCCACTATATTTAATTTAATTTAATATAAACTCAAATTTTGGGTTTAATAAATTATATCCATTATAAATTAAATATTTGAATTTAATATTTAAATTATAAATTCAACTCCTTGAATTTATCACCTCGAAAAATTTAATAATTAATAAACTCAACTTTTGAGTTTAATAAATTAAATTTTAAAAATTTTTAACTTCATCTCCTTGAATTTATTCTCTCAAAATTTAATTATCATAAATTCAACTCCTTGAATTTACTATATCATAAAAATTCACCTTCTTGAATTTATTCTCTCAACGGAGACAAACGATTCAGTGCTTGTGTTACCCTCAATAGTTCTGTGATACAGCTAGCCGTTGGTTCACAACTCCTTGTGATTCATGACATAATATTTTATTCGGGCTTACCCTTATTTGCCCCATTCTATCAACAATTGATCATGAGAATGTCAGAAATCATATTTCTGATTAAACCCATCGAACCATGGTAAGAGCGTCTAGTAGCATCGTACCATGATTCCCTTGGTATCACTGATAGTGCCTGCAAAAGAACCAGTCGATTATGGTTAACAAACTGTTGGAAACTAAATTCCGGCGTTTGACAAAATATGAACCAACTGAAAATACGAACCAACTGATCGAGTAAACTGAACTCAGCAACTGGACTTAACAACTGAAATCAGCTGATCTAATAAAGAAGACTGATAAGTTGGAAACTGATCAGTTGATATATTCAGCCGTATGCTAAGCACCCTTCAACTAAACATGTCTCGGGAAAGAACATTCAACCGTCAAGAGACATAGAAGATTGCAACGCCACACTTCAATCAATACAGCTTAGAAAAAAGCATTTCGACGAAAGCAATTAAGACGCCTCATCACAATAAATGAAGCAAACAATGTCCAAGGAATAATCAAGTAGAAATCAACGGATACAAAGATTCAAATTCATCTCAAGTTACCATTGGAGAAAAGAAGCTTATAAATATGACAGAAGAACAGCTGAAGGAAAAAGGGAGTCAACACTATTCAAAAGCTTGCTGTCACTCTGTCAAAATCTTAGCTCACTCTTACTTGATATATTCGTAGCAGTTAAGACTACAATTTGAGCTCACTAGCAAGTTATAATAATCGTTGAAATTCCATAGTGCTAAGATCAGTTACGCACTGAGAACATTCTGTTAAACTAAGAGTTTCAGTTTTTGGTATTGTTAAGTCCAAACTGAAGTGGGTCAGTACAATTCTTGTATTTGATCAAAGTCTTTTAGTGGATATCCTATCCTTGAGATAGAAGGGGTGACGTAGGAGTAATTAAATTCTCCGAACATCCAGAAACAACCCTTGCCTACTTTATTTCAGTTTCGTATTCTATCTTTCACTCAGTTATTTTCTGCAGCTACTTTAGTTTAACTGATTGTCATTGACCAACAAGATTCCGAGAATCAGTTTGTCATCAAACTGAACTCAAAATTAGAAAAGACCAGTTTTAACTGTGAGTACTTATTCAACCCCTTCCCCCCTTCTAAACACTCTTGATACGCTAATCGATCCTATCAAGTGTTATCAGAGCGGTTGAATCTTTTTCTTGAATACTTTTGATCTAAAAACTTGCCAGCATGACTTCATTCAACAAAATTCCCATGTTCTCCAGAGAAGAATTTTATGATTGGAAAATCAGAATGCATGCTCATTTGGCTGCACAAGATGATGACATGTGGTATGTCATAACTGATGGACCCATGAAGATTCTAAAAACAAATACAGTAGTTGCCATTACAGAAGGAGCACCACAAAGAATAAAAAAGCCCAGAGATGAATGGACAACTGAAGATAAAAGAAAAGCAAATCTTGATAATGTGGCTAAAGACATTCTGTACAAAACGCTGGACAAAGTAACCTTCAGCAAAATAAAAATGTGTAAGACAACCAAAGAAATTTGGGAAAAGCTGATCCAGCTGTGTGAAGGAAATGATCAAACCAAAGAAAATAAACTTTCTGTTGCAGTGCGAAAGTTTGATAACATCAAAATGAAAGCAGGAGAATCGATGCACGAGTATGATGAAAGAGTAAGCAGTATCATCAATGAGCTAAATGCACTTGGAAAAGTGTATACCAACAAAGAGATTGCACTGAAGGTAATAAGAGGTCTTCCCAAGGAATGAGATGTCAAGACCATGGCAATGAGGGAGTCCAAAGATCTGAACCAAATCGAATTTCATGATCTGTTTGCTGATTTAAAGGCCTATGAATTTGAGCTGCAGCCCAGAGAAGGAGAACCATCTACCTCTGCAGCCACAACTGCTCTAGCTGCTGTCAGAACTGAACCAATCAGTTCAGTCGAAAAATCTGCTGATCAGTTGAGTAATGATACTATGTCATTGTTCATCAAAAAATTTGGAAGGTTCATGGAAAGAATCAAGGGATCTTCCAGAAGCCATACCAAAGGAACAGTTCCAAAGATGAACCAAATGCCTGCTATAACTGTGGCAAATCATGTCACTTCATTGTTGATTGTCCTAAACCCAAGAAGGACAGTCAAGGCTCAACTGATAGAAGAAAGAAATCATATGAACGCAAAAGAAGACCCAAGGAAGATAAGAAGGTCTTCAGAAAGAAAAATGAGGTACTCTTAGCTGAAGAAAACAAATCTAAATGGGCAGAAACTGACAGTGAAGAGTCGGAACCAGAAAGCTCATGCAGTTCTAGTGATGATGAGGAAGTAAAGTGCTTGATGGCTAATGATGCAGCAGAAGAATCATCTAGCCAACAGGTAACAGGTACAAACAAGAACTCAATATGGTATTTGGACAGTGGATGTTCTCGACATATGACAGGAGATGCAAGTGTGCTATCTCAACTGACCAAATACAGTGGTCCAAATATCAGTTTTGGGGACAATTCCAAAGGTAGAACTGTGGGTAAGGGTAAGCTTATCCATGTTAACTTTACTTTTAAAGATTTTCTATTAGTAGAAAACCTGAAGTATAACTTGATCAGCATCAGTCAATTATGCGACAGTGGATTCTCAGTACATTTTGACAAAAACTCATGTTCAGTCAAACCTTCAGTGATGAAATCATACTAACTGGCAAATGTTGTGAAAACACATATAAAATCAGTTGGAATGATCAAACTTATGCACCAGTTTGTTTTATTGCTTCCAAATCATCTAAAAACTGGTTGTGGCATAAGAGACTAAACCATTTAAACTTTAAAACCATTGCCTATCTGAGTAAACATGAACTTGTAACTGGTTTGCCCAAAATAGACTTTTCCAAAGAAAAAATTTGCTCAGCATGTCAGTATGGTAAACAAGTACGATCTTCTTTTAAAAACAAGGGTTGTAAATCTTCATCCCGATGCTTAGAACTGTTTCACATGGATCTCTTTGGTCCTATACCAGTCATGAGTTTAGGGGGAATGAAATACACCTTGGTAGTCGTAGATGATTTTTCAAGATTTACTTGGGTTATTTTTCTCAAATCTAAAGACCATACTGCTTCACAAGTGATAAAGCTCTTTAAAAGACTTTTAAATGAAAAATCAGTTGGAATTGATCGAATCAGATCAGATCGAGGAACTGAATTCATCAATCAAACTCTTTCAAATTTTCTAGAGAATGCTGGAATTATGCATGAGCTCTCAGCAGCCAGAACTCCTCAGCAAAATGGTGTAGCTGAGAGAAGAAATCGGACCCTTAAAGAAGCTCCTAGAACAATGCTTGCTGATTTTGGTATTTCTCAAAGTTTTTGGGCAGAGGCAGTAAACACTGCGTGTTATACTCAGAACAAATCAATGATTAATAAGAATCATAATAAAACACCATATGAGATCTGGCATGGAAGAAAAAGTATAATTACTTATTTCAAAATATTCGGCTGCAGATGTTTTATCCTTGATAATGGTAAAAATTATTTAAAAGCGTTTGATGCTAAATCTGCAGAGGGAATATTTCTTGGATACTCATCAGTTAGTATAGCTTATAGAATCTTCAACAAGAAAACCCTAAATGTTGAAGAATCAGCTCATGTTGATTTCGGTGAAACTGAACTAACTGATAAGCCAACTGATCAAGTTGAGCTAGTTGATCGATTTCCAGATATCAGTTTGGAAGATGATGACAAAAGTGAATGTCATAATAATCAAAACATATTTCAAACACCTGAACCAAAAGTACTGGATAAATCAGATGCACAGGAAGTCGTTGCTAATGATCAGTTGATAGAGCATAATGATAACATTCAAATACTAGTTGACGAAGCACCAACTGAGACTGAAAACTGTATTCAGTTACCAACTGAAGAAATTGCTGATACAACAAATACTGAGTACAGATGGAGAAAACCACATCCACCTGAGCTGGTAATAGGAAATCCATCTGATCTAGTAAGAACTCGCAATCAAATGCTAAATTTATTTATCTATTCAGCTTTTGTCTCGCAACTAGAACCAAAGAAAACTGATGAAGCTCTTGCTGATCCTAACTGGGTAAATGCAATGCAAGAAGAGCTAAATCAGTTCACTTATAACAATGTCTGGAACTTAGTTCCAAGACCAATTTCAAAAACTATTATAGGGACAAAATTGGTATACAGAAATAAACTGAACGAGGATGGTTCAGTTGTGCGCAATAAAGCGAGACTGGTAGCACAAGGATATAGGCAAGAGGAAGGAATTGATTACAATGAAACATATGCACCAGTTGCAAGACTGGAGGCAATCAGAATATTCCTTTCCTATGCTTCATTCAAGAACTTCAAAGTCTATCAAATGCATGTAAAAAGTGCATTCCTAAATGGTCAGCTACAAGAGGAATTATATGTTGAACAACCCCAAGGTTTTGTAAATCACAACTTTCCTGATCATGTATATCATTTGAACAAAGCATTATATGGTCTTAAACAAGCTTCCAGAGCTTGGTACGAAACTCTCTCAAAATTTCTAACTGATCATGATTTTTCTATTGGATCAGTTGATAAAACCCTGTTCAAATTTACTAAGAATAATCACATTTTATTAGTTCAAATTTATGTTGATAATATCATATTTGGGTCAAAAACCCCAAATTATGCGAAAAGTTTGCTAATCTGATGCAGGATAAGTTTGAAATGAGCATGATGGGTGAACTGACATTCTTTCTTGGACTGCAAGTGAAGCAACTAGAGACTGGCATATTCATCAGTCAGACTAAATATACAAAGGAGCTGCTGAAGAAATTTGGCATGGAATCATGTTCAGCTGCAAATACTCCCATGAGCTCATCACCAAAATTTGACACTGATCAAGGGGGAATATCAGTTGAGGCGACATTATATCGAGGTTTAATAGGGTCATTGTTATACCTAACTGCAAGTCGTCCTGATATTGTATTTGCTGTGTGTATGTGTGCTAGATTTCAAGCAAATCCTAAGCAATTACATTTCTCAGCTGCTAAAAGAATTTTGAAATATCTTAAGGGTACACAAAATGTTGGGTTATAGTATTCTAAAGACTCTAATTTCAATTTAGTTGGATATTCAGATGCAGATTATGCAGGATGTAAGCTTGATCGTAAAAGTACAAGTGGATCTTGTCAGTTTCTAGGAGACAGGCTGATCTCTTGGTTCAGCAAGAAGCAGACATCTATAGCTACCTCAACAACTGAAACAGAATACCTTGCTGCTGGTAGTTGCTGTGCACAACTGATCTGGATCCAGCAGCAACAACTGAGAGATTATGGAGTAATTACAAATAATTCGCCCATATTTTGTGACAATACGAGTACAATTGCCATCACCTATAATCCAGTTCTTCACTCAAGGACAAAGCATATAGATGTCAGACACCACTTCATTAGAGATCATGCTTTGAAGAAGGACATTAGACTGGAGTATATATCAACTGAGCAACAAGCAGCTGACATCTTCA
The DNA here is from genome assembly GCF_025594145.1 of Primulina tabacum. Classification (NCBI taxonomy): domain Eukaryota; kingdom Viridiplantae; phylum Streptophyta; class Magnoliopsida; order Lamiales; family Gesneriaceae; genus Primulina; species Primulina tabacum. Next base: position 23,748,843 of record NC_134560.1, on the reverse strand, counting down.
CCAAACCATTACCCGAGACTAAGTTTTCTTACTTTCGCAATATTCTTGGTTTAATTGATCTGTCTTAAAATTATTACTAATGTTGCTTTACTAATAGAATTATCTGCAGAAAATAAGAACACAACAAATTGAAAATAATACTTTATTAAGAATACCATCGATCCCAGTTTACAGAAGATATCATAGAACCAACTGAATCCTGCCATTCTCTAATCCAATTATTCAACTCATAAATTTGGATTCTAGAAAATTACCTAGTTATAGAAATCTTCTCAACCACATGCCATTCCTTCCATAACATTGCTTCTAACAGATATTTGTCATCAATCAGATCTGTAACATGCCTAACTTCAAAACGATCAATGTATTTTCTTGCTGTTGCCGCTTGAGCAAAAGTAGGAACAGCACCACTACTACTTACCCTCTACAAATCATGAATCTTGAACCATGTTGACATCACTTTCATCAAGACATATTCTTCCATTGTCTTCTTCAATTCTTCTAAATAAAGACTTAATTGCTCATTAACTTGAATATGCGAACTACTGCATGCATCAGAGCTACTTGAATCCGACATATTGAACTGTTATTGTCTCACATTCTATCATCTTATTTATAGACAGATGAAATTTAAATGTGGAAGAAACTGAAGAGACTCAAATCAACCGAAGCGTCTTTCTCATTTACCGAGGATTCTTAACTATCAGTTGTTCATTATCAACTTATATCAGTTTGACATTTATTACTTAACGCTTAACCAGTCATAAGTTCATTTGTTTATGATCGTAATTCATATATAATAACTAATGAAACTTATTATTTGCAGGAAAAAGAAAAACAAAGTTAAGCCAAAATAAATGTTTCATTCAACCATAAATATTTGCTTGGATTACATCATTATATTTCTCTTCTACAACAATTATCCACATGTTCAACCAAGCAGATAAAGGTCCAGTATATGTCTTGGAAAAGCTGTGAGAACCAGCTATGCGCCTAAGGATCTTCAGCTCCTTTCGAAGCATCAGCTGATAGATATGACCATCTGTGAAGATATCCACCCACACAGCTATGTGCAAGTGCTCCCACACTTTTCTCAACTCTACCATCAGCTCGGGAGTGGTAGCCTCGCCAGTATTATACAGGAACTCGTGCTTCTGAAGCTTCTCCCAGTAGTGAAGACTCTCATAGAAGACTTCATCTTCTATCACAACCTTCCTAGTTTCCAAAGAAAATGGCGAAGCACTCAAGCTACTAGCATCTGTCATTCTTTTTACTTTGAATATGTTTTTCAATATGACTGAAACTAACCATGTCACTTCGACTTATAGCCAAGAGTCATGGAAGATGAAGGGTCGTCAACGTTTCAGCAAACGATAATCTTTCTGACCTTTAAATTTATTTTATATCGCCGCTTTAATTATTTTATGCATCGATTAAGGGGGAATATAAGTTTTGAAGAGGTTAACTAAGAAAACAATTGTTTGTGAACTCTCAACTGAAATGAATCAGTTTCCCAACTTGTAATGCCCGAAAATGTAACCCTAGTAATCTGTAATTATTGATTTATAATTTGATATGATTATGAAAGGATTAATCGGGACACGATTTGAAGTAACGTGTGAAAATGTATGTGCAAGGACAGTACCATCGGCGCACATGCGCGACATGAGACGCGCACATGCGCGAATTGGACAGAAGGTCTCGCGCATATGCGCGACAGGAAGGCGCGCATATGCGCGAGCTGTGTGAAGGTTCAATCACAACTCCAGAGAGTCTCGCGCATATGCGCGGAAGATGTCGCGCATATGCGCGAGCTGCCGAGAAGAAATGTGCGAAGACCAGAAGGTGTCGCGCATATGCGCCGATTTAGGTCGCGCATATGCGCGAGACGTCTTGCATGTAGGATCAGCCATTTGCTTTCCATGCGTGAATTAAATATATATATATGTAACTAAGCTTCGTTCCTCCTTCATTATTTTCCGAGAAAAGAGTCGAGAAAAGTCTCTGTGAAGTTATAGAAAATCCTTACGCCTTTTGTGCAAAATCCGTCCGTCTGATTTTGAATCCGACTTCGGTACCGAGTTCCTAGCAACGTAGGCTACAACTGGACGTAATTTTTACTACGTTTTGACATGTTTTGAAATTATGATGTTGTTGGAATTGAATACACGTCATATATGATGTTCTTGACATGTTAGACATCATAGAATCGAAGTCAGATTAAGAAACAGACTGATTATGGAATTATTATGATTTATTGAAGTTAATTGACTGAGATATGATATCAGATTGTATTGGTATCGATTATTAGTTGAGAGAATTATTATCTGGTGATGTTATATTGACAGGGATATCGGGATTGTGCGGTTATACCGTTGATTTTGAATTATTGATCAGATTGGAGTTGGTTTGAGCGGTATATTAATATGATATTATTGATATTGCCATTGCCAGATCGAGGGATTGACAGAGTTTGAATTCCAGACCGAAACTACGAACGAAAGGTATAAGTCAATGTGGTATCGGGAGATCGACTTAAGTCGATTTAGACTTGAGTTTCCCTAAATCACATACTTTATTTTATTGCATTGATATTTGCATTGATTTGATTGATGTACTTGTTCTCTTGATTTATAGATAGCAGGTATTAGACGAGTAATCTTGTGACAGAAGTGCCTGGTAGTGGCGGGATCAGTCACGGGCACATTGCACGATGTCACAAGATAGTGTACGGGCGATAGTGCCAAAGTCTGTCATCGGATGATTGGCTATCGATGTGGATAGAAATGTGGCTTCTTCTATTACTGGTGATCGGTACTGTATCGATGTGGATAGAATCTTAACTCTTCTATTACTGATGATCGATATCATATCAATGTGGATAGAATCGAAGTTTCTTCTATTACTGGTGATCGATACTATACCGATGTGGATAGAATCTGAGCTTCTTCTATTACTGGTGATCGACACTCTATCGACGTGGATAGAACTGGAGTCTTTTCCATTACTGTTGGTCGATATGGGAATGCCAACTTCTGGAAACCGGGATCCCTAGACTAGGATTGAGTCTAGTCTGAATTGTAGAGTTATGAGTATTGTCGACAGTGTGATATTGATTATGTTTCAGATTTTGATACATATTGCTGTTATCTGTTACATGCTTTATATTTATTTATATGATTGCATGTTTCGTTGATTTATACTTGGATTATATTCTCACCGGAATTATCCGACTGTTGTCTTGTTTGTATGTGTACATGACAACAGGTGGGACATGATCAGGGTCCAGGAGATGAGGAGAGATCGTGATAGAGTGGAGACTTCGGACTTTGATGCATATAGGGTTTTGGCACTTGATAATTAGATGTTGAACCTTAATTTTTACTGATTTGTAGACGGTACAGGACTTGTTCTTTATTTTATACTGAGTTGTATATTAGTTTGATTTCACTACATTCCGCATTAAAAAGAAAAAAAAATTTTATGACCCTAATTACTTGATTAGTAAATTGATCCTGATGACGATTAAGAACTGATTAGCGTCCGGGTCTCCACACAACTGATCGTTCAGCTGGATATTTTACAAATCTTCTCACATAAGTTAACAAATTTAAAACTTATTATATTCCAAATGAACTGACGTGACTGCAGATTCATAACGTGGCCTATTTTAAACCGTTCATCTTTTTCACAAACGCCCACAGCACACGTACACATAGTTTTACTCAAAATTTTTAATGGATTGACACGTGTCCCGAATTTGAACAGTCACGAACAACTGTACTAAGCCCGCTTCAATTCAATTTTCTTCTTACGCATACAATCAGTTTCTAATAGCATACTAATTCCAGAGCTTATTGTTTACGAATTTCAGATCATTTTATCTGTCAAAATGGCGAATCAAATCCCAGCTTACATGTTGAACGCTATGGCCATTGATTTTGACTCAGTTTTATCAGTTCAAGAAGCTGATGTTAAGAACGTTTTTCTGAAGATTGAATCTGCTGGTCTCAGAATGTTTTTGGGACAATCTTCGCAGGAAATATACCCCAAGGAAGTAAATGAATTCTATATGAAGGGGTTTGTCACTGCTGATGGAAGCATCTCTGTAACTGTCAATAATCAGCTGTTGATCCTATCTGAAGAAACCTTCGGAGAAATTTTTTCTTTGCCAACTGATGGGTATGTCAACGTCTCTGAAATCAAAACATCTGACATTGAGGAAATGCAATCTTTGCTATTTGCTGATGGACGGAAAATCAAAGTTTTCGATCCAAAGAAAGAGCTGAAACCAGAAATACAGTTATTAGCCGACATTGTGGCGAAGGGCATATTGGCTAAGGCTGGATCTTATGCTGCCCTTACACTTGAGAAATTCCAGGTGATGACCATCATCATGGGAGAAAAGAAAGCCAACTGGAGACATATTATTTTCAATACTCTGAAGAATATGCTTCAATCAACCAAACAATCAAGAGGCTTTGACATCCCAATCAGTTATCTTTTGAGACTAAAGGGATTGGTAGCTGACAATGCTGGAACATCATCAAAGTTCAAATTCTTCACTGCTAAAAACATCTTGCCGCCAAAAACCAAACAGGAGATTGGATCGCAATCACCTGCTCCAAAATCAGCTAAGAAGGCCAAAACATTGGCCCAACTGAAAACTGCAAAACGAAAACTGATTCTCAGTGAATCAGATTCGGAGAAAACTCCTTCTCCTAAGCTTGTCAAGAGACCGAGGACGCAAAGAACTAAATCAACAACAACGGTGGAAGTCATTCCAACTGAGAAAATTACTCAATCAGCTGCCCAACAGCCTATTCAGGCTATCCCTTTGCAGGTAGTCCCACCTGATGATTCAGTTACTAAAGAAAAGACACCCGCTAAGGTAAGAGCTCCTTTGACTCATGTAAATCGACCTACCATTTTGCCTCGGGCCAGATCTAAAGGTGTTATATTGAGGGAACCAGTGGAAACCACTCACTCTGGTTTGGATATTCCTCACATTCTCACAACTGAAAAAGGAAAGGGCAAGCTATTTTAAGAACCAAGGCCATCTAATACCATCCAAACTCACATTGACCTTGTTTGGGAACAGGTCAACGCATTTGCCACTTCGAAATTAAAATCTTTTGATAATTGGAAAAGTTTTAGGTATGAAATTTTTGCCAAAGAGTTGAAGCACAAATCCCAACTGAAAAAGTTTATTAAACTTGAAGCAATTGTGCTGAAAATAGTCAAAGCTGCTACTATTGGCCAGGCATTGGAAAGGCAAAAATATTTCTTTGATCAAATTCGAGCCAAAAAGCTGACTAGAATGGTTGCAAAGCTGAAATCCAACTACAATCCCACATAATGATAGAGCTGTGATCACCCAACTGGACACAGATCTCAGTGGTCTACAAGGTGAAATCAGATTTTGGGAACAGGATTAGGAATTGGTTCTTCCTGACAAATCCTCCAATTCAAATGCAGAAAAAGATCCATTCTCCTCCCAACAGAACGAACCATCTCCCCAACCGGCTGCTGAAGAGCCAGTTTAGGATATGCCTCAATCTTCTCAGGTTGAACATCAGCTGTATTCTGAAACTGAACTATCTTTTGCAAACATTGATGAAATCATTTAGGCTGTAGCTCTGGAAGCTCAGCTAGAAGAAATACATTCTGAATCAGTTGCTCCTTCAACTGAACAACCAGAACAAGAAGTTCAGATACCATCTGAAGAACTAGTTGAACCACTTGCTGCTGAAGAGCCAGTCCCAGATTCAATGCAAGAACAACAAGAAGCACCATTTCAGCCAGAAATCTCTGCTGAACAAGTCACTCAAACTGATGAACTAGAAAAATCTCCAGGTCAAACAATTGCTGAAAATGTGGTGAGTCGATTGCTCATTCAAACAAAGGAGCCAGAACCAAGTTTAGTAAACTCTCAACAAGAGGCACCAGTGGAAACTGACCAAGCGTTATCTGTTGATCAAAATCCACTTTCACCACCTCAAATTCACGAAGAAATTGCTGCAACAGACATTCTAGCACAGACTGTTTCTGAAACGATATTATCAGATAGGACCATGGTGGTCTTTGATCAAGTCTAACATGAACCAAGAACATCTAATCAGTCACCTCCTCTTCAATCCACATAAATGGATCTTGTTCTTGAAGAAATCCAGAATATGCAGCACAATATGCAGCAGATGATTACTGAAATCAAGAAAATTCAATCCACACAATTGTCTCATACTGTTAAATTGGATTCTTCAATTGAATCTGATTCAGCAAAACTGAAAGACATTCAAGAAAACATGGATTCTCTAACCCGAACTGTACTTCAAATGAAGAATAACAGAGGTCTAGCTCAAAGTCTCTATACAACTCAGGATATAATCAGTCAACGAGTTGAGCGATTGGAAACTTCTGTTTCTAATAAAATGGAATTGCTGCAGACTTGTTTACAAACTGCTGTCTAAAGTATCTCCGCAGATGTCAAAATTCTTTCCACTGACGTTCGAAAATTATCTGAGAAGATGGATTTGTTTGACAAAAAGGGGGAAATAAACAAAGATCAAAGAGCATCTTGAGAAACAGCAGAAGCAGTTAATCAGATTATTAGATTCAGCTGTTATTAAATCAAGATGCCTTTCAGTTCAAGAAATTCAATCTCTTATTTTATCTACAATGAGCTCAGATGTTCAGTTATTATTTACTTAGTTTTGTCAAACACTATAAAGGAGAAAATTGTTGGAAACTAAATTCCGGCGTTTGACAAAATATGAACCAACTGAAAATACGAACCAACTGATCGAGTAAACTGAACTCAGCAACTGGACTTAACAACTGAAATCAGCTGATCTGATAAAGAAGACTGATCAGTTGGAAACTGATCAGTTGATATATTCAGCCGTATACTAAGCACCCTTCAACTGAACATGTCTCGGGAAAGAACATTCAACCGTCAAGAGACATAGAAGATTGAAACGCCGCACTTCAATCATTACCGCTTAGAAAAACGCATTTCGGCAAAAGCAATTAAGACGCCGCATCACAATAAATGAAGCAAACAATGTCCAAGGAATAATCAAGTAGAAATCAACGGATACAAAGATTCAAATTCATCTCAAGTTACCGTTGGAGAAAAGAAGCTTATAAATATGACAGAAGAACAGCTAAAGGAAAAAGGGAGTCAACACTATTCAAAAGCTTGCTGTCACTCTTTCAAAATCTTAGCTCACTCTTACTTGATATATTCGTAGTAGTTAAGGCTACAATTTGAGCTCACTAGCAAGTTGTAATAATCGTTGAAATTCGATAGTGCTAAGATCAGTTACGCACTGAGAACATTCTGTTAAACTAAGAGTTTCAGTTTTTGGCAGTGTTAAGTCCAAACTGAAGTGGGTCAATACAATTCTTGTATTTGATCAAAGTCTTTTAGTGGATATCTTATCCTTGAGATAGAAGGGGTGACGTAGGAGTAATTAAATTCTCCGAACATCCAGAAACAACCCTTGCCTACTTTATTTTTGTAGAACCCGTAAATCAGTAGACGTATAAGCCATGCATAATTCTAGATTTTTAAATTTAATTGACTTCATTGCATGATTATTTTAAATGCATTTGTTTGAAGTTAATTATTTATTATTTCAGTTCAGCAGTTTGATTTTTAGCATTTCAGTTATTTCAGTGAGGCCGGACTGGAGTTGGAGTTTTGAGATAGAATTTAAGATTTGAGAAATATTTCCAGAAGTTAATTTAGCTAGCAAGTAAGTTCATTTAAGTTAAAAAGAAGTTTAAGGAATTATTTAAGTTAGTTGAGGATTTTAATTTAATTATTTGAGGTGATTAAGAAATGAACTCATTTAAGTTATTAAATTAATGGGTTAGCTCACTAAATTAATTAAAGGATTAGTAAGGCTTTCAAGGATTATTAGTTGACTAGATAACAATATTTCCCCTTCATTTTATTGCAATTTTCGGCCCCCATAGTTGCTAGACAATTTAATTGCCAACTCATCAACCTTTTGACCATTTCTTTGCATGTAAGTTGTAGGATAATTCTAGGATTTTTGGGAGCACAATTTAATTAATTAATGGACATATCCTAGACTAGAAAATAAGCAAAATTTCGGCCATCACCTCCTAGAAGCATCCACCAACTCATTTGATATCAATTCAAAATTCAAATTCAAAAGGGGAGTGGACTTGGTCTTGATATGATCCTATTTTTGTGCACCTTTCTCCTCACCTTCATAACCACTCAATCCCTCTCCCTCTCCACCGAAATACCTCACCATTCAGATCCATTTTCAGTGTAAAAATCGTGAGTCTTAGCTAGAGGGAAGGCAAGAAAAAAATCGAGAACTAGAAAGAGCAAGAGAAGCGCTCCACCTCCTCCGTGCCGCGTCGTCGTTGTTTCGTTCGTTTTCTTTCAAAACGAAACCAGGCATGTCTAGATTTCTTTCAAACCTCAATCAAGTCATATTATCATTTATTTTTCAGTACATGATCATGTTTTAGCAAGCAAAAACCGAGATACATGTCAAAATATTTTGGGAACACACATGCAGAATTTCGGCTCTTCATGGCAAGCTTCACGTTTTCTTTTGGTTTGTGAGTTTCAGGTATTGGATCGACTCCAGGCTCCCAAGGCGACTTGTATACATGTAGTAGGATGCATTAGGACCATGTTGGTCCATCCAAACCAGCCCCATGCTTGCTGGAAAACCGAAATGACAGCAAGTTCCCCATAAGTGCAGAAATGTGATTCGAAATTTCAGTTTTGTGTCAAGGGTTGTGGATCTGATCTTGGCTGCCCCAAGGGCCTTTAGCCATGGTTGGATCACTTCCCTAGCATGTCTAAGACGTGACTAAGTTGCCCTTTTGGTGGCTTGGTCCATGGTTCATCGGTTTTTAATAAAAACGTCGAAACAGCCCCTTTCCCCATTCGGCCCTTCCATTTTTCAGCATATGGTTCGTTTCTTTTGTGGCTTGGTGTGGATCTTGGTTGGCCTATGGCCCTTAGCCACGGTTCATATCATGCTCCTAGATGTCTAGATCGTGCCATGGTCAATCAAATGGCCACTGGAACGACGCAAGACATCGATCATAGCATAAACACTACACACGCATGCACGTTGCTCTCGGTTGGACCCTTCGGTTAAGATTTGGTGTGATGCGGATTGTGGCTGGCCTAGGGCCCTTAGCCATGGTTCAAATCATTCCTTGGGATGTTGGTAAGAGTCTCTGGTCGGTGGTTCACGCCCCAATGGCCGGTAGCCTCGAAAACGACACAAGGAAAAACAAGTGCGCAGCTGCTGTATTTTTGACAGCAAGTATGCTGCTGTTCAGAAGCGTCGTTTGAGTTCTTGGTTGGCTTTTAGCCCATGGCCTTGGACTGGACAGTGCCTCATTGAGTTGGGAAGGTCATGTTTTTGACCGCTCGTCATTTGGATCATTTTTGAGGTCGTACGAGAATTTACGGTGCAATGTGCCAAATTGACTCTCGAAAGAGCGTTTCGTGTTTTGGCCTCCATTCCACCTAGATTTCGACCCTATCATTTTAGGAACATTATTTTATGATTTTTCAGCGTATTTTAATCATGACTATATGTCGGTTCAGTGTCGGTTCAGGTTGGCTCGGAGTCATGATTAAATGCGAAGTCATTAGGCGTCATAGTCGCATCTTTTGAACGTAAATTGCATAGTTGGTCATGTTTAAGCTATTGCATATTTTTCATGGCACAGTTAGGTTGCAGCGAGCCTGGGAACGATCCAATCCAATCCAGTTGGTAAAATTACAGGAATTTTCATTATGCCAGTTAATTATTTTACGTGCATTAAATAGAAAATGATTATTTTTGAGATTTATGCGATATGGCTTGTGGTTCATTCACTATGTGGGAGTGTTATTTTATACGGTCGCCAGTGACCGATCAGTTCAGTATGGTACCACCCGGTCGCCAGTGACCGGCCAGCTCAGTTCAGTTTCAGCCTCCCCGGTAGCCAGTTACCGATCAGTTCAGCTTAGTGCAGTGGCCACAGGCGTAAAACATAATCTCAACAGAAAATTTTATCAGATATTTCAGTACAGGCTCCAAGGAGCAAATATTTTTACAGTGATTTCCAGTTCAGTTACGCACGTATTATAATTGCTCAGTACAGATTATTTTCAGTATGCCTCAGGACAGGATATGTTAACTCATGCATATTTTAAATTCAGATTTTTACTCGTTACCTGCGATTTATGCATGCTGAGTCTTTAGGCTCACTAGACTTGATTGTTGTAGGTACTGATGAGGCCAGGGCCGAGGGCGGGGACCAGTGAGCCAGCTTGGGTCGGCAGTAGTGGCACCCGAGGACCTCAGAGCAGCAGTTGTTATTTTCTTCGCAAACAATTTTTATCAGTTGTTGGATATTTTTAAATCGTTGTTGTTGGCAAAAACTTTGATTTTCTTCCGCTGCAATATTTTGAAATATTGAACTTGATTCACCAGTGATTTTATGAATGAGGCCATTTAAGTTCTTTTAAAAAGAAAATTTTTAATTTTCCGCAAATTTCCAAGAAAGGAGTTTTAGGGCCTTCACAGTTGGTATCAGAGCGGTGGTTCTGTATAGGGTTTCACTACTACTGACCGCGAGAAGCTCACGAAGCCACGCCTTTGGTCTGTAAGTTTTTCAGTTCAGCATTTTGTTCAGCATTTCAGTTATAGCATGAATTATTTTGTCAGCATGCTTCCAGATTTTCAGTATTTCAGAGTTCATTTAAAATAAATTATGGAATTATGCATGTTAGTTACGTATGGGTTATGTTGGACCAGTATGCCCCCTAGACGCATTTTAGAGCGCAACAGAGAGGAGGAGCCTCGCCGAGAGGACAGGGAGGAGCATAGACCGGAGGGAGACCTACCACCTCCTCCACCGCCCCCACCGGACATGAGTGCCCAGATGTTAGTTGGGATGGCACAGTTCTTCGCACAGTTTGCGGGGGGAAATGCCGCAGCCGTAGCCGCAGCCGCAGCCAGGCCGACAGGGCCCGAGGCTGTGTATGAGCGATTCATGAAGATGCGCCCGAAGGAATTCTCTGGGGCATCTGACCCCATGGTTGCCGAGGGATGGATCAAATCCCTCGAGGTTATCTTCGATTTTATGGAGCTGGGGGACGCAGACCGAGTCCGATGTGCCACCTACTTGTTCACTGGAGACGCCCGCTTATGGTGGGAAGGAGCTTCGGTAGCCCTTACATTGGCTACACTTTCTTGGACCCGTTTTACGGAGGTTTTCTACTCCAAGTATTTTGCTGAGGAGGTTCGCACCAGGCTGACCACCGAGTTCATGAGCCTGAGACAGGGGGATATGTCGGTTACGGAGTTTATCCGTAAGTTCGAGAGGGGCTGTCACTTTGTGCCCCTGATAGCGAATGATGCCAAAGCCAAGCTGATGCACTTCCTGGTGGGTTTACGGCCGATCTTGCGCCGGGATGTTAGGGTATCTGACCCTGCTACTTATGAGGTTGCCGTCTCCAAGGCCTTAGCCGCAGAACAGGATCTGCGGGATATCGAGAGGGATCGCCAGGGCAAGCGCCCAGTCCAGGCACCGCACCGCCCTCCTCCTCATCAGCATCAGCAGCAGAATAAGAGGCCTTTTCATGGACCGCCCAGGAACAGAGGCCAGCAGCAGCAGCAGCAGCAGCAGCGGGGACGCCTAGCCCCGAGGACTCAGGAGCACCCAGTCTGTCCCAGGTGCTCACGTCGCCATCCTGGAGCATGTATGGCTGGCTCAGGAAAGTGTTTTAAGTGTGGCAGTCCAGACCACATGTTGCTGCAGTGCCCTCAGAGGAATCTGCCTACCCAAGGCAGAGTTTTTTCTCTCCATGCCGCGGAAACCAACCCGGAGACTATGTTGTTGATAGGTACCTTTAAACTTTAAGTTATTATTCGAATTTCAGCATTTTGGGAATCGGGATTTAGATTTTGAACTTAGAACTGTTATAGGATTGCATGCTATACTCAGATTTATTTCGGGGAAATTAAGCTAGAGGAACCTAGACCTTTGCATGTCTATAAGTTTAGATCTTGTAGTGGGATTCAACTTAGAACTCCGCTCTTTCAGGGAGAATTTTTATATCTGGTTCCGCTACCAAGGCCTTGATAGATTCAGGGGCCACTCACTCATTTATTTCGGAGGTCTTTGCAAACTTTCTCAAGATCCAGACCATTGGGCTAGATACAGCCTTTTCAGTAGTGTTGCCGTCAGGAGAGGAGATGGCAGCCACCAATGTTATCCGAGATATAGACCTTGAGCTGCACGGTAATCTTGTTTATGCGGATCTGATCGTGTTACTGATGCCGGAATTTGACATCATCCTAGGGATGGACTGGCTATTGAGGAATAGAGTGTTGATAGACTTCCAGAGGAGATCTGTTCTTGTCCGACCGCCTGGAATGGAGCAGTTCTTATTTGAGCCGGACAGGTACTCTTCTTTACCGCGCATTATTCCATATGTTCAGGCTAGGAAGCTCATGCATAGAGGGTGTCGGGCATTTCTAGCAACCTTTTTATCTGTCCCCGAGGAACCCAGCCAGCCAGCCTCAGATGTTCCGATTGTTAGAGATTTCTTAGACGTTTTTCCCGAAGACGTCTCTGGTATGCCACCAGAGAGAGAGGTGGAGTTTTCCATTGAGCTTATGCCAGGTACGGCTCCGATATCCAAAGCACCGTACCGACTAGCACCGACAGAGATGGCAGAGCTTAAAAAGCAGATCCAGGAACTTCTCGACAAGGAGTTCATTCGCCCGAGCTTTTCTCCATGGGGCGCGCCAGTCTTATTCGTGAAAAAGAAGGATGGCTCGATGAGGCTTTGCATTGACTACCGGGAGTTGAACAGGGTTACAGTGAAGAATAAATACCGACTGCCGAGGATTGAGGATCTGTTTGACCAGTTGCAGGGAGCTTCGATTTTCTCCAAGATAGATCTGCGTTCCGGTTATCACCAGTTGAGGGTGAGAGATGCTGATGTCTCGAAGACAGCTTTCAGGACTCGTTATGGTCACTACGAGTTCCTAGTGATGCCGTTCGGTCTGACGAATGCGCCAGCAATCTTCATGGATCTAATGAATCGCGTATTTCAGCCGTACCTCGACCAGTTTGTGATAGTGTTCATAGATGACATTCTCGTCTACTCCAAGAATCGGGAGGAGCACAGCAGGCATCTGACCATAGTGTTGCAGACATTGCAGAAACATAAACTATTCGCAAAGTTCAGTAAGTGCGAATTCTGGTTAGAGAAGGTGGCGTTCTTGGGCCACATTGTTTCTAGCAGTGGCATTGAGGTAGACCCGGCGAAAGTTGCAGCAGTCAGAGATTGGGTTGTGCCTCAGAATGCATCCGAGATCCGCAGTTTCCTTGGGCTAGCAGGATATTACAGGAAATTCATCCAAGGATTTTCCTCTATCGCCGTTCCACTCACAGCACTGACAAAGAAAAATGTGAAGTTTGTGTGGAGCGAGGAGTGTCAGAAGAGCTTCGATACTTTGAAGCAAGCTCTTATCTCAGCACCCGTTTTGGCTGTACCGTCAGGATCCGGCGAGTTTGTCCTTTATACCGATGCTTCGAAGCTTGGTTTAGGTGCAGTTTTGATGCAGCATGGGAGAGTGATAGCGTATGTTTCTCGACAGCTAAAAATTCATGAGAAGAATTACCCTACCCATGATCTGGAGTTAGCGGCCGTAGTTTTTGCTTTGAAGATTTGTAGGCACTATCTGTATGGAGAGAAATGCCAGATCTTTACCGACCACAAGAGCCTCAAGTATTTCTTTACGCAGAAGGAGCTGAACATGCGTCAGAGGCGTTGGTTGGAGCTTGTGAAAGACTACGATTGTGACATTAGCTACCACCCGGGTAAAGCTAATGAAATTGCAGATGCTTTGAGCAGGAAAGTCGCAGTGATGGCTCATTTGACGATGCAGAAACCTCTTCAGATTGAGATGCAGAGGTTTGATCTTGAGACTTACCCTCGAGGTAGAGTTCCTCGTTTATCTACCTTGACTATCCAGTCCTCTCTTATTGACCGTATCCGCAGCGGTCAGGCAGCAGATGAGCAGTTGGCACAGTGGAAGAAGATAGATGAAGCCAAGGACAGTGTTTTGTATACAGTCAGCGACGGTATTGTGAGATACCGAGATAGGATATGGGTTCCTAGCAGTGATTCTATCCGAGCAGACATCTTATCAGAGGCCCATACGTCCCCGTACTCCATTCACCCTGGGAGTACGAAGATGTACAAAGATCTGCAGCTATTGTATTGGTGGCCAGGAATGAAGAAGGACATCAGGCGTTTTGTATCCGAGTGCCTGACTTGCCAGTTAGTGAAGGCCGAGCATCAGAGACCAGCAGGTTTGCTCAAGCCTCTCCCTATTCCCGAGTGGAAGTGGGAGAATGTTACCATGGACTTTGTGACCGGATTGCCGAGGTCAGCCAGAGGATCGAATGCTATCTGGGTGATTGTAGATCGTCTTACCAAATCAGCGCACTTCTTGCCTATTAAGACGACTTTCACCATGGTTCAGTATGCAGAGCTGTATATCCGAGAGATAGTCCGACTCCACGGTATTCCAGTTTCTATCGTATCCGACAGAGATCCCAGATTCACTTCCTCGTTTTGGAAGAGTTTGCATTCGACTTTGGGTACGAAGTTGCTGTTTAGCACAGCTTTCCATCCGCAGACAGATGGACAGTCGGAGCGAGTTATTCAGATCTTAGAGGATCTTCTCCGTGCTTGCGTCATTGATTTCTCTGGGAGTTGGGAGTCGAACTTACCATTGGTAGAGTTCACCTATAACAACAGTTTCCAGTCGTCTATAGGTATGGCTCCGTATGAGGCGCTGTATGGCCGCAAGTGTAGATCTCCTGTTCATTGGGATGAAGTAGGAGAGAGAGCAGAGTTGGGTCCAGAGATTGTTCAGCAGGCAGCAGATGTAGTAGTCAAGATCCGTGATAGAATGAGGACTGCTCAGAGTCGACAGAAGAGTTATGCCGATCAGCGGAGGAGAGAGTTAGAGTTTGCAGTGGGCGATCATGCCTTCGTGAAAGTGGCACCTATGAAGGGTGTCATAAGATTTGGCAAGAAAGGGAAGCTCAGTCCGAGATTCATTGGACCGTTTGAGATCCTTGACAGAGTTGGGACGCTTGCTTATCGTGTGGCTCTTCCGCCAAATCTGGCCGGAGTACACAATGTCTTTCACGTCTCCATGCTGAGGAAGTTTATGGCAAATCCTTCGCATGTGCTGAATTTCGAGCCGTTGCAGCTTACTCCGAACTTATCTTATGAGGAGAGACCCGTGCAGATCTTAGACAGACAGGAGAAGAAACTTCGGAACAAGTTGGTTAAGCGAGTCAAAGTCAAATGGCTCAACCATTCAGAGGAGGAAGCTACGTGGGAGTCTGAGCCGGAGATGAGAAGTCGATACCCTGAGTTATTCGGTGAGTTCTAATTTCGAGGACGAAATTTATTTAAGGGGGGAAGGATTGTAGAACCCGTAAATCAGTAGACGTATAAGCCATGCATAATTCTAGATTTTTAAATTTAATTGACTTCATTGCATGATTATTTTAAATGCATTTGTTTGAAGTTAATTATTTATTATTTCAGTTCAGCAGTTTGATTTTTAGCATTTCAGTTATTTCAGTGAGGCCGGACTGGAGTTGGAGTTTTGAGATAGAATTTAAGATTTGAGAAATATTTCCAGAAGTTAATTTAGCTAGCAAGTAAGTTCATTTAAGTTAAAAAGAAGTTTAAGGAATTATTTAAGTTAGTTGAGGATTTTAATTTAATTATTTGAGGTGATTAAGAAATGAACTCATTTAAGTTATTAAATTAATGGGTTAGCTCACTAAATTAATTAAAGGATTAGTAAGGCTTTCAAGGATTATTAGTTGACTAGATAACAATATTTCCCCTTCATTTTATTGCAATTTTCGGCCCCCATAGTTGCTAGACAATTTAATTGCCAACTCATCAACCTTTTGACCATTTCTTTGCATGTAAGTTGTAGGATAATTCTAGGATTTTTGGGAGCACAATTTAATTAATTAATGGACATATCCTAGACTAGAAAATAAGCAAAATTTCGGCCATCACCTCCTAGAAGCATCCACCAACTCATTTGATATCAATTCAAAATTCAAATTCAAAAGGGGAGTGGACTTGGTCTTGATATGATCCTATTTTTGTGCACCTTTCTCCTCACCTTCATAACCACTCAATCCCTCTCCCTCTCCACCGAAATACCTCACCATTCAGATCCATTTTCAGTGTAAAAATCGTGAGTCTTAGCTAGAGGGAAGGCAAGAAAAAAATCGAGAACTAGAAAGAGCAAGAGAAGCGCTCCACCTCCTCCGTGCCGCGTCGTCGTTGTTTCGTTCGTTTTCTTTCAAAACGAAACCAGGCATGTCTAGATTTCTTTCAAACCTCAATCAAGTCATATTATCATTTATTTTTTCAGTACATGATCATGTTTTAGCAAGCAAAAACCGAGATACATGTCAAAATATTTTGGGAACACACATGCAGAATTTCGGCTCTTCATGGCAAGCTTCACGTTTTCTTTTGGTTTGTGAGTTTCAGGTATTGGATCGACTCCAGGCTCCCAAGGCGACTTGTATACATGTAGTAGGATGCATTAGGACCATGTTGGTCCATCCAAACCAGCCCCATGCTTGCTGGAAAACCGAAATGACAGCAAGTTCCCCATAAGTGCAGAAATGTGATTCGAAATTTCAGTTTTGTGTCAAGGGTTGTGGATCTGATCTTGGCTGCCCCAAGGGCCTTTATCCATGGTTGGATCACTTCCCTAGCATGTCTAAGACGTGACTAAGTTGCCCTTTTGGTGGCTTGGTCCATGGTTCATCGGTTTTTAATAAAAACGTCGAAACAGCCCCTTTCCCCATTCGGCCCTTCCATTTTTCAGCATATGGTTCGTTTCTTTTGTGGCTTGGTGTGGATCTTGGTTGGCCTATGGCCCTTAGCCACGGTTCATATCATGCTCCTAGATGTCTAGATCGTGCCATGGTCAATCAAATGGCCACTGGAACGACGCAAGACATCGATCATAGCATAAACACTACACACGCATGCACGTTGCTCTCGGTTGGACCCTTCGGTTAAGATTTGGTGTGATGCGGATTGTGGCTGGCCTAGGGCCCTTAGCCATGGTTCAAATCATTCCTTGGGATGTTGGTAAGAGTCTCTGGTCGGTGGTTCACGCCCCAATGGCCGGTAGCCTCGAAAACGACACAAGGAAAAACAAGTGCGCAGCTGCTGTATTTTTGACAGCAAGTATGCTGCTGTTCAGAAGCGTCGTTTGAGTTCTTGGTTGGCTTTTAGCCCATGGCCTTGGACTGGACAGTGCCTCATTGAGTTGGGAAGGTCATGTTTTTGACCGCTCGTCATTTGGATCATTTTTGAGGTCGTACGAGAATTTACGGTGCAATGTGCCAAATTGACTCTCGAAAGAGCGTTTCGTGTTTTGGCCTCCATTCCACCTAGATTTCGACCCTATCATTTTAGGAACATTATTTTATGATTTTTCAGCGTATTTTAATCATGACTATATGTCGGTTCAGTGTCGGTTCAGGTTGGCTCGGAGTCATGATTAAATGCGAAGTCATTAGGCGTCATAGTCGCATCTTTTGAACGTAAATTGCATAGTTGGTCATGTTTAAGCTATTGCATATTTTTCATGGCACAGTTAGGTTGCAGCGAGCCTGGGAACGATCCAATCCAATCCAGTTGGTAAAATTACAGGAATTTTCATTATGCCAGTTAATTATTTTACGTGCATTAAATAGAAAATGATTATTTTTGAGATTTATGCGATATGGCTTGTGGTTCATTCACTATGTGGGAGTGTTATTTTATACGGTCGCCAGTGACCGATCAGTTCAGTATGGTACCACCCGGTCGCCAGTGACCGGCCAGCTCAGTTCAGTTTCAGCCTCCCCGGTAGCCAGTTACCGATCAGTTCAGCTTAGTGCAGTGGCCACAGGCGTAAAACATAATCTCAACAGAAAATTTTATCAGATATTTCAGTACAGGCTCCAAGGAGCAAATATTTTTACAGTGATTTCCAGTTCAGTTACGCACGTATTATAATTGCTCAGTACAGATTATTTTCAGTATGCCTCAGGACAGGATATGTTAACTCATGCATATTTTAAATTCAGATTTTTACTCGTTACCTGCGATTTATGCATGCTGAGTCTTTAGGCTCACTAGACTTGATTGTTGTAGGTACTGATGAGGCCAGGGCCGAGGGCGGGGACCAGTGAGCCAGCTTGGGTCGGCAGTAGTGGCACCCGAGGACCTCAGAGCAGCAGTTGTTATTTTCTTCGCAAACAATTTTTATCAGTTGTTGGATATTTTTAAATCGTTGTTGTTGGCAAAAACTTTGATTTTCTTCCGCTGCAATATTTTGAAATATTGAACTTGATTCACCAGTGATTTTATGAATGAGGCCATTTAAGTTCTTTTAAAAAGAAAATTTTTAATTTTCCGCAAATTTCCAAGAAAGGAGTTTTAGGGCCTTCACAATTTTAGTTTCGTATTATATCTTTCAGTCAGTTATTTTCCGCAACTACTTTAGTTTAACTGATTGTCATTGACCAACAAGATTCCGAAAATCAGTTTGTCACCAAACTGAACTCAAAATTAGAAAAGACCAGTTTTAACTGTGAGTGTTTATTCAACCCCCCCCCCCCCCTTCTAAACACTCTTGATACGTTAATCGATCCTATCACAAACAGTACGGTCCCTTCATCTCATATATCCTAATCGAATCTGCAACCATTGATTCATCAAGGGTTGCATATTAATTCGATGGCTATGTGATACATATAAATAGTGGCATCACATGTACCATTGGAGAACTCCTTCTCCAATGTACATCTCATACTCTGGCCCGAGATTCGATGCACTATTAATTCATCAGATCACATAGGATATCCACACCTACTGGTGAGCGGTGAATCACCGATTACAATGCACTGGTTCCTATATGTGTCGGTACTGTACCCAACCTCGCCACCTGATGACTCTCCTGGATCCGGTTAACGAGTCAAAGCACAGCCCTAGCATATAGAGCTTCAGTATTGTCCCGGATCATAAGGACTAATGGTGTACAATCACAACCACAGACTTATCCTCTCGATGAATGATAACCACTTGGAAAGTCCGAGTGAAGGTTGTTCGGTGTAATCATCATATGACTGCCCATCTGCATGTTTGGACATCTCTATGCGGACCAAGAAACGCAGTACACAACATCACATATGCTAGTCTCGAGCTCAAGCGACCTTTATCCATGTTTTAGGCGGCTGAATCGACTAGGAACAAATTTAGATCGTACAGTGTTTACAAATTAGTTTCAACATCGAATTACGATTCATTTGTATTAAAGTATAATCAATGTATTTATCTATGTTTGATAACATGGGTATTCAGATAAAAAAAATAATAAACAATGAAATAATGAATTATATTAAAATAAAGATTGTTTTACAACTGAGTCAATAAAATCCCTAGCCAACAGTTGGCTTGTAGAACATCTACTCTAACACATCTTACATTCTGTTATTAGATTTCATGTACTGCTTTCTCGTTTGATCACATAGAATATCCACACTCGTAGGTTAGCGGTGAATTCTCAACTACAATGCACTGGCTCCTACACATGTTGCAATTGCACCTAACATCGCTACTTTGTAACCCTCGCGGAGTTAGTAAATGAGTCAAAGTACAATTCTAGTATTTAGAGCTTCAGTGTTGTCTCGGGTCGTAAGGATTAATGATGTACAATCACAACCACAAACTTTTCTCTCGATGAACAATAACCATATGGAAAGTCCGAGAGAGGGTTGATCGCCACAATAATCATATGATTACTCATCTGGATGATTGGACATCTGTTTGTCCTTATAATGAAACGCGGTACGCAACATCACATATGCTAATTTCAAGCTCAAGAGGCTTTTATCCTTGTTTTTAGGCTGCTAAATCGACTATGAACGAATTTAGAATATAAAGTGTTTAGAAATGAGTTTAAAGATCGAATTATTATTATTTTTTATTAAGTATAATCAATGTTTTTATCTATATCGATTGCATGAATATACAAATAAAACAAAAATAAAAACTTAAAATATAAATTATATTAAATAAAATATTGTTAACTACAACTGAGTCAATAAATTATTTAGTCAATCGTTGGCTTATATGACATATACTCTAAAAAATTAAACTTCAAGGTATCGTCTCCCTCAGCCAAGAATTTAAAAGTCTAGCCACTAAAGGCCATAAAACTCGAAATACAAATTTTTTTATGTAAAATCTAGAAAACAAAATAAATTATAACCTAGCCGCCATTCAAGAGGTATTTTCAAAGTTGCAAAAGACTCCAAAATCCGCTCCACAACTATCTAAGAGCTCTATTTATATTTACAAGAATCCCCCAAAATAATGAATTTTCGTACAATATTATTCCAAAAACCAAGTCCAACATGAATTTCCTTCCTTTCAGATTTATTTCCTATTTTTGTGGTGTTTCCTAGTCCAGATCCAACCTCCGTATCACGTGCGTTCTTACCGGCGTGCTATGAACTTACACGACACATACCCTGCACCTAGGTTATCACGGACCCGGTGCTTCTATTCTTCACTATTTTTAATAATTCCAGAGTCCACACACATGTTCGTTCAACAATGGGTAGGCTCGGGGGTTTTATTATTTTAATTTTCTTTCAAATTACACTAAATATATCGTTTGTGGACAAACGAAAAAGTAAACATGTATATTGAACTTGCAGTTTCTTGCTTATGCATCCATATAACAAGGGAGTAGAACCAGAATCTGGAGTCATGATAAACGATTCGTTTGCATTACAGATCATTCGCTCGAAGAACTCGAACCCTTCGTCGTGCTAGTAAAACTTCATTCATTTGCACGATTTGGAGCAACAGCTGGTTGATTGTCTTATCTTTATCTTTGATCAGGGCCAGGAGACTCTCCTTACCTCTGTTCATCTCCAAGTTCTTTCGCCACAAAAGCATTCGTCTACGCAACAACGAAACCAGCACCAGTGCAGCAACTCCGCCTGTCGTCAAAGCAAACGACCAAAAGCCAAGCCCAAAAACAGCGTTGTTTCGAATCCCACGAGTGATGCAAGGAATCCAGCCACAAAAAACTGATCCGGAATGCATATTTTTTATTCTCCATCGCCCATCCTTTCTAGGAGAAGATGACTGTAAGTCGTTTACTTCTGGTCCTTCTTGATTGCTGTCCTCTGGAGCTATAATAACCAAGTCTTCATGGTTTTTATGTAGAATAACAGAGGATCCGCCAAAAAAACCATCCTTAACTGCTACCGCGGTTTTGGATGGCGACTGGATTCCCTCCCAATCCGTCAGTTCTTCTGAATCAGGCTGACTTTCCATATTTTGGAATCAGCTGCTACCCAATGTACGTGAGGATGACCATATAATTATAAGAATTAAAATTTTCCGATATTTAGGATTTTCTATTTTTTGAGGATCATATTACAACACCACAAAAGATCTTAATTTGGGATATTTTGGTGGAAATATCTGGGGATCTCGGTCATTTTCTAGTGTTCAAAACCCAACGGAAGTTTTAAAATTTTATTTTGACATTCAAAATATTCTTTGGACACTCGTATGTTTTAAATTAAATAAAATATATAAAAGATGTTTAGTATTTTACCTTTAGTGAATAATTCGCTCAACTCGAACTACTCTGTTATTAGCGGACGCTTGTTGTAAATCTCTACGAACTTTCTTCGAATCTCCAAATCAGGTTCACGATCGTATTATTTGTTTCTCTTCTAACTTGCACTAGAAAATTAGAAAATATTTTTCATAGAGATCAAGAAAACAAAATTGGTTCAAAACCTTTTTGAGAGCTGAAAATTTTCTTGCAAAATTCAAGAAGAGTTTCGAAATTGCATGCCATCTTAATAAGAATAAAAATCCTTATTTTTTATACTAATCATCTTTTACTTAATTAATTGGACTAATTAAGTTAAAGAAAGATTCTTATTGCATGCCTCAAAATCAATATCGAATAATGCATATCAATTACAAAAAAAAAATATTCTAATTATATTTCTAACCTTTCTTTTCACTTAATTAATTTGGATTAACTTAATTAATTAAGTTAACTAAAGATTCTAAATCCATGCAATATTAAATGCAATCTCGAATATTGATACATATATTTTGCGAATATCATGCATTAATATTATTTTTCTTTGTGTGCAAATTTCTAAAATTATGGTATTATGAATATTTCCATATTACATAAATGAATACCATATTTTATAAAACTTAATAGGCTATATTTTAACTTATTAAAATATAATTTAATTATTGAAGCTCATTCGAACTTTAATAAATTTACATTATGGGCTTATACTCTTGTAATCCCACGATCCATGTGCTCATTATATTAATCTCATCATAATCCTGATTGACGATCCAATATCATCGATGTGACAATTTCAACTTGTTTGTTATTTTGACGCACACTTTAATTTCGAGATCATCAATGTCTAAATGGCAAAAACTTGTGTGAGACGGTCTCACGGGTCGTATTTTGTGAGACGGATCTTTTATTTGGGTCATCCATGAAAAATTATTATTTTTTATGCTAAGAGTATTACTTTTTATTGTGAATATCGATAGGGTTGACCCGTCTCACATATAAAAATTTGTGAGACCGTCTCACAAGAGACCTACTCTGTCTAAATAAGACAGGTGCACTCCCTTTAACTGTTTTAGCAGTCATGCTCTCAAAATTTTTATAAGTTTTTATAACACCAAGTACCTGGAGGCGGGGGCGTCAGCAACTCTCGTCACTAGGTCGTGGCCAAAAAGTAAGTTCACCACCCCTTGTTAAGACGGAACCCCACTAACACTTTGTGTCACAGTCAATTCATATCTTTCAAAATATTTTTTTTAATTTATAAAATATCATATCCTCCAAAAATCGTAAAATAAACATTTTCGAGAAAATCGCTCACTTATAGCATTTATCGTAAAAATATCATAAATTCACTATAAACATTTTAAAAAATCATTTAATGCGTATTATAACCCTGCGGGACAGAGCCTGAACATTCGAACTTCCCTGGACGTAAAATGACCATTTTATCCCTGGACCCCGAACTTCTCGTTTTTGACTTTTTCCTACGTTTTTGTAACGCTCGAAAAATCAGCACACGTAGACCACATGCATGAAAATGATTTAAATTGCTTATTTATTTTATCTAATTGATTTTAAATGCTTAAATGATACATATTATATTATTGAATGAAAAAATGCATGATTTCATGAAAACTGAAGGTTTTATCCGAATGTTCAGTAATAAACTAGGGAAAAGAGACTGGAGACGACAACGATAAAACATTTTTTGTTAATTATATTTTAGGCATAATAATATGAATAAATATGATTAAAATTTTCTAAAAATGATGGAGCTCAAATTATTTTTAGAGAAAAATTCTATAAAGGCCCGTATTTCGTATTCGTAATTTTGCGGAATTATTTAAAATTTTTCTCTTTAAATAAATAACATGCATTATTCATAAAATAAACTGATAATGCATCATTCATAAAATAAACTGATAAATAGATTTAACATTAAAATAGCAGCGGAAGTAAATATTGTGTTCAAAACCACAACTTAAAAATAATTCAACATATTAAAAACTGAGTTTGAACATAAAAAGTAA
Organism: Primulina tabacum; assembly: GCF_025594145.1. Lineage (NCBI taxonomy): Eukaryota > Viridiplantae > Streptophyta > Magnoliopsida > Lamiales > Gesneriaceae > Primulina > Primulina tabacum. The sequence goes on along the minus strand of NC_134560.1, from coordinate 23,725,046 downwards.
ATGGTGAAATGTGAGGTCCTCGGGTTCCTACTACAGCTAACTCAAGCTAGCTCACAGGTCCCCGCCCTCGGTCTCGACTTCATCAGTACCTACAACAATCAAGTCTAGTGAGTCTAAAGACTCAGCATGCATATCTCGTGAATAACGAGTAAAAATATCATAAGATCGCATGTAACGTAAAAATTTCGTATCGTAAAGCGTAACGTGAAAATCGTGTCATGGTTAAATATAATTACGTGCATATCTGAAAAATCGTACGTAAAAGATTTGCTCGATAGAGTCCTGTCATAAAATACTATATCGAGATTTTTCTGGTAGAGATAATGTTTCAACGCAAATGGCCCATAACGTAACATGAACGTCTGATCTGACTAAACCACAGTATACTGGGTGGTAGAGATCGCCACAGCCCTTAAACTGGATGTTCGTACCCGTACATAATCGTAAACCGGTCGTAAGTCACCAGATAGAGAGATCCCATAAGCGTGAGGTGGCCACAAGACGTATCGCATATATCTCAAAGACGAACATTTTATATTTTATGCACGTAATATAATTATAACCCTGCTTTTACCGGGTGAGTTGGATCGTTCCCAGGCTTGCTGCAACCTAATTCTAATATGAGACACATGCAAATATTCTCAACTTGACAAAAACTTCATATCCGAACCAAAAACGAGACAAACGAGACCAACAATCTAATTTTCAACCATGACTCCATACCAACCCGAACCAAGATCGAACCATCGTTTAGTCATGATCAAAATGCACCTAATATAAAGAAATAATATCCATAAGAATTGTAATCAACGAAAATTAGTGAATGAAGGCATCAATCATGAAACGCTATTTCGAGAGTCACTTTGGCACATTGCACCGTGAATTCTCATATGACCTCTAAACTTAACCAAATCACGAACGGCCAAAAATATGACCTTCCTAACTCATTGAGGTACTGTCCAGTCCAAGAAAGAACTCGAACCAACCTCCTGAACCGAGACAAAGTTGTTATCAAAATCTGCGGCAGCAGCTGCGCTTCCTTTGCGTGGTTTAAGAACTAATGGCCATTAGGGCTTGAACCACCGACCAAAGTCTCTTACAAACATCCTAAGGGGTAGGTGGAACCATGGCTAAGGGATAAAGGCCAACCATAATCCAAGCAATTACTTAGGACACCACTAAGCTCCCACCCGAGAACACCAAGTACTGTGCCGTGGGGTGTGTTGCTTTATTTTGCTGTCTTATATTATTCCAATGCCCATATGATCAACCATGGCTTGATCTAGACACAATGAGGTGTTGTATGAACCATGACTATGGGATAGAAGCCAAACACAATTCACCCAAGCACCCAAAGCCGAAACTTACTCCCAAACCAGAAACAAGAAACCGAGGGGCATATGTTTTGTTGTTGAAAAAAAATATTGATGGATCTGCGAACCAAGCCTTGAAAGGTTCACTTGGTCTTGTCCTGGACATGCTAAGGAAGGGTTCAAACCATGTTTACAGGTCCTGGGCCAAACATGATCCAAAAACTCCTCTTAGACAACCAAAAACCAAAATCATGGCTTAACTTGTTGCCCAAGAGGATTCCTGCTGTCAACCTTTTTCTTGAGTGTAGGGGCTTAAACCAACAAGCCAACAACACCCTAACACACTCTAAATCATGCCTATAAGCAGCCTAGAGTGCATGGAACCGAAGAAACACCGTGTACTCAAAAGAACAACCAAACCGTGAGCTCGAAGGTGATGGCCGAGGAGGCCTGTGCATATTTCTGAAACACTTGCTGTCAAATTTCGTTTGTTGCTTAAACCCTGAATATATAATGTGTAAAAATATCTATAGGACTTGATTGAAGAGAAAAGAATCAATATATACATGCCTGAAATTTTGTTTAGAAGAAAACAACACAATACGACGAATACGGCGCAGCGGAGTCAGAGTTGGGTTTCTTCCTCTATTCCTGCTGTTACCTCACGATTAAAGCTGCTTCTTTCTCTATTATTATCGAATGAGAGGCTGGGGAGATGCTGAGGAATGAAGGGGAAGGTCACATGGAAGATAAAGGAGTCATGAAAGGTAATTTAGATGGGAGATGCAAGTGATAAGTTGATTGGCAGATAAATTATCTCCTTCCTTACTTGCTGCACGTAAATTATGGGTTTGATGTGCTAGGTGATGGCTGAAATTTGCTTCCTAAATGCAAGGTAAAATATTGCTTAAATCTTGTATTTTTTATTCTTAAAGTTTTAGATATCCATTACGTATTTTAGTAATTTAATAAATTATGATACAATTTCTTGTATGGCATGGATTGGTCTTTAAAATTAATTATTAAAATGTTAGGTTATAATTTCTTGAATCTAATAGGCCTATATTAATTTACCCCAATTGGTTACACATTTTAATTTAGGCTTTTAACTAAGTATTGGACATAAAGAACTTAATTAATAACTTAACTCTAATTAACATAACAAATCTTAAAAACATTCTTTAACATTACAATAGATTATTCTTTGGCTTAAATTAAATTTAGGAATATTTTCTTATTATTAATTTTATCTCAATACTCCAAACTCCAGTCCGGCCTCGCGTATTTAACCGAAAAGATAAAGCTAAACTTCTGCGTTTAAAATGATACTCATGACTTAACAATTTATAACATGATTTAAACACTTCATATATATATATATAAAAATCATTTTTAATTTAAATAATAGCAATTATGCGTAGCTTATACGTAATCTGATTTTTCGGGTTCTACAACCCTCTCCCCTTAAAAGAAATTTCGTCCTCGAAATTAAAAGTTACCGAATAACTCGGGGTATCGACTCTTTATTTTTGGCTCAGACTCCCACGTAGCTTCTACCTCCGAATGATTAAGCCATTTGACCTTCACTAGCTTCACTAGTTTGTTCCGAAGCTTTTTCTCCTGTCTGTCTAAGATTTGCACTGGTATTTCTTCATAAGACAGGTTCGGAGTGAGCCGCAACGGTTTGAATTTCAAGACATGCGAAGGATTCGCTATGTATTTCCTCAACATAGAGATGTGAAACACGTTGTGTACTCCGACCAGATTCGACGGAAGAGCAACACGATAAGCTAACGTTCCAACCCTGTCGAGGATCTCAAATGGTCCGATGAATCTCGGACTGAGTTTTCCTTTCTTCCCGAATCGCATGACACCTTTCATAGGTTCTATCTTCACGAAAACATGGTCGCCAACGGCAAACTCAAGATGTCTCCTCCTCTGATCTGCATAACTTTTCTGTCGACTCTGAGCAGTTCTCATCCTATTACGGATCTTGACTACTATATCAGCAGTATGTTGAATAATCTCCGGACCCAATTCTTCTCTCTCTCCTACTACATCCCAATGAATAGGCGATTTACACTTATGACCATACAGTGCTTTATATGGAGCCATACCTATAGATGACTGAAAATTGTTGTTATAGGTGAACTCCACCAATGGCAACTTCGACTCCCAACTCCCAGAGAAATCGATGACACATGCACGGAGAAGATCCTCTAGAATCTGGATAACTCTCTCTGATTGACCATTCGTCTGAGGGTGTAAAGCTGTACTAAACAACAACTTCGTACCCATAGCTGAATGCAGACTCTTCCAAAATGAGGAAGTGAATCTAGGATCTCGGTCAGACACTATAGAAACGGGAATACTATGAAGTCTGACTATCTTCCGGATTTACAACTCTGCATACTGAATCATGGTTAAAGTCTTCTTAATAGGTAAGAAGTGTGCTGTTTTCGTAAGAAGATCAACAATCACCCAGATAGCATTTGACCCTCTGGCTGACTTCGGCAAACCGACAACGAAGTCAATGGTAATATTCTCCCACTTCCACTCGGGAATAGAGAGAGGCTTGAGCATACCTGCTGGTCTCTGATGTTCCGCTTTCACTAGCTGACACATCAGACACTCGGATACAAAGCGTCTGATATCCTTCTTCATTCCGGGCCACCAATACAATAACTGCAGGTCTTTGTACAACTTTGTACTCCCAGGGTGAATAGAGTACGATGACATATGGGCCTCAGATAAAATATCCGCTCGAATAGAATCGCTGCTAGGAACCCACATTCTGTCTCGATATCTCACAATACCGTCGCTAACTGTATACAAGATACTGCCCTTGGCCTCATCTCTCTGCCTCCACTTTTCCAACTACTCGTCTGCTAGCTATCCACTGCGAATACGGTCTAGAAGAGAAGACTGAATCGCCAAAGTAGATAGACGAGGAACTCTACCTCGAGGATATGTCTCTAGATCAAACCTCTGTATCTCAAACTGGAGAGGTCTCGGTATCACCAAAGGAGCCATCACTGCGACTTTCCTGCTCAACGCATCCGCAACTACATTAGCTTTGCCACGGTGGTAGCTAATGTCACAGTCATAGTCCTTCACTAGTTCCAACCAACGCCTCTGACGCATATTCAACTCTTTCTGCGTAAAGAAGTATTTGAGGCTCTTATGGTCGGTAAAAATCTGGCACTTCTCTCCGTACAAATAATGTCTCAAAATCTTCATGGCAAATACTACTGCCGCCAACTCTAGATCGTGGGTAGGATAATTCTTCTCATGGATTTTCAACTGGCGAGAAGCATAATCTATCACCTTCCCATGCTGCATCAACACTGCGCCTAAACCGAATTTCGAAGCATCCGTATACAAAACAAAATCTCCGGGCCCTGACGGCATGGCCAACAATGGCACTGAAATAAGAGCTTGTTTCAAAGAATCGAAGCTCTTCTGACACTCATCGCTCCACATGTACTTCGCATTCTTTTTTGTCAACGACGTGAGTGGAGCTGCGATAGAGGAAAATCCCCGAATAAACTTCCAATAATATCCTGCTAGCCCAAGGAAACTACGGATCTGTGATGCATTCTGCGGCACAACCCAATCTCTAACTGCTGCAACTTTCGCTGGGTCTACCTCAATATCGCTGCTAGAAACGACGTGGCCTAAAAACGCCACATTCTCTGACCAGAACTCGCACTTACTGAACTTTGCGTATAGCTTGTGCTTCTACAAGGTCTGCAATACTGCGGTCAGATGTCTATTGTGATCCTCTTGATTCTTTGAGTAGACGAGAATGTCATCTATGAATACTATCACAAACTGATCAAGATAAACGGCTGAAATACGCGATTCATGAGATCCATGAAGATCGCTGGCGCATTTTTCAAACCGAATGGCATCACAAGGAACTCGAAGTGTCCATAACGAGTCCTAAAAACAGTCTTGAGAACATCGACGTCTTTCACCCTCAACTGATGATAACCGGAACGCAGATCAATCTTTGAGAATACTGAAGCTCCCTGCAACTGATCAAATAAATCTTCAATCCTCGGAAGTGTGTATTTGTTGTTCACTGTGACTGTTCAATTCCCGGTAATCAATGCAGAGCCTCATCAAACCATCCTTCTTCTTCACAAATAAGACTGGCGCGCCCCATGGCGAAAAACTCGGACGAATGAATTCTTTGTCAAGAAGTTCCTGAATCTGCTTCTTAAGTTCTGCCATCTCTGTTGGTGCTAATCTGTACGGTGCTTTTGAGATCGGTGCGGTACCTGGCATAAGCTCAATAGAGAACTCCACCTCCCGCACAGGTGGCCTACCAGAGACGTCATCAAGAAAAACGTCTAGAAAGTCTCTGATAATTGGGACATCGGAGGCTGACTGACTGGGTGTTTCGGGAATAGATACAAAAGCCGCTGGAAACGCTCGACACCCTCTATGCATGAGTTTCTTAGCCTGGACACAAGATATTATACGCGGTAAATGAAAGTACCTGTCTGGTTTGAATAAGAACTGCTCTCTCCCAAGCGGTCGGACTAGAACAGATCTCCGCTGGAAGTCAATCAAAACTCTGTTCCTTAATAGCCAGCCCATACCCAAAATGATATCAAATTCTAGCATCGGCAACACGATAAGATCCGCATAAACAAGATTACCATGAAGTTCGAGGTCTATGTCTCGGATCACATTAGTAGCTGTCAGCTCCTCTCCAGAAGGCAGTACTACCGAATATGCTATATCTAGCCCAATGGTCTTGACATTGAGGAAATTTACAAAGGTCTCCGAAATGAACGAATGAGTAGCCCTTGAAAGTAATCGAGGCATTTGTAGCCGAACCAGCTATAAAAATCCTCCCTCTAAGGTTAAAACGTCATGTTGAACCCAATAGTTACAAGAACTAAACTTATAGACATGCGAAGCTCAAAGTTCTTCTAATCTAAATTCCCGAAATTAACATTGATTAGAACATGCAATCCTATCACAAATTCTAAGTTCAAAATTTTAACCCAAACTCTCAAGACACTAAATCTCAAATATAAACTTAAAGCTTTAAGATACCTGTCAAGAGTATCGTCTCCCGGTTTGTTTTCGCTGCGTGAATAGTAAAAACTCTGCCTTGGGTAGGCAGACCCCCCTGAGGCAATTCTTCAGTAAGTGGTCAGGACTACCACACTTGTAGCACATCCCGGAACCATACCTACAAACTCCAGTATGGCGGCGTGTGCACTTTGCACAGACTGGGTACTCCGAGGACCTCGGGACTACACGTCATTGCTGCTGCTGTCCTCTGCTCTTGGATGGGCCGTGGGAAAGCTTCTAACTCTGATGTTGCTGCTGAGGAGGGTGGTGCGGCGCCTCAAATGGTCGCTTACCATGGCGATCGCTCTCAATATCTTTCTGATCCTGCTCTGCAGCTAGAGCCCTGGACACCGCGACATCATAGGTAGTAGGGCTAGCCAACCTAACATCATGGCGCAAGATCGACCGCAGACCATCCATAAATTGCCTCAACTTGGCTCCAGCATCATTTGCAATCAGTGGTACAAAATGGCATACCCTCTCAAACTTACGGATAAACTCCGTAACAGTCATGTCTCCCTGTCTCAGGGTCATAAACTCCCTGATCCACCTGGAACGCACCTCGTCACTAAAATATTTAGAGTATAATACCTCTGTAAAGCGCGTCCAGCTCAGAGTAGTCAAATCCAAGGCTACAGATGCTCATTCCCACCACAGGCGAGCGTCTCCTCCAAACAGATAGGTTGCACAACGAACCTTATGCTCATCTACAAGCCCCATAAATACGAAGATAACCTCAAGGGACTTAATCCAGCCCTCGGCAACCAAAGGATCTGTCGTCCCTGAGAACTCTTTCGGCCTCATCTTCATGAACCGTTCACAAATGGCCTCAGGCCCCGTATGCCTGGCTACCACAGTATTGTTACCCGCAAACTGTGTGAAGAACTAAGTCATCCCAGCTATCATCTGGGCGTTCCTGTCCGGTGGAGGGGGTGGTGGTAAATCTCTCTCCTGCCTATGATCCTCACCGTCCTCATGACGATGCTCATCATCTCTCGTGCGATCATGAATGCGTCTAAGAGGCATGTTGTTCCATATATAACCTATACGTAACCAACATGCATAATTCTATTATTTCTTTAAATTTAAATAAATACTGCATAATCATAATCTTGACATAAAACATTTTAGGAAAACATGCTGTTAAAATATTTCATGCTTTAAACGAAATGCGTAAACATAAAACTAATAGACCAAAGGCGTGACTTCATGAGCTTCTCGAGGTCTGTAGTAGTACAACCCTTTACAAGAACATAGGCTCTAATACAACCTGTAAAGGCCCATATTTCGTATTCGTAATTTTGCGGAATTATTTAAAAATTTTCTCTTTAAATAAATAACATGCATCATTAATAAAATAAACTGATAATGCATCATTCATAAAATAAACTGATAAATAGATTTAACTTTAAAATAGCAGCGGAAGTAAATATTGTGTTCAAAACCTTAACTTAAAAATAATTCAACATATTAAAACTGAGTTTGAACATAAAAAGTAAATAGTGAAATGTGAGGTCCTCGGGTTCCTACTACTGCTGACCCAAGCTAGCTCTCTGGTCCCCGCCCTCGGTCTCGACCTCATCAGTACCTACAACAATCAAATCTAGTGAGTCTAAAGACTCAGCATGCATATATCGTGAATAACGAATAAAAATATCATAAGATCGCATGCAACGTAAAAATATCGTATCGTAAAGCGTAACGTGAAAATCGTGTCATGGGTAAATATAATTACGTGCATATCTGAAAAATCGTACGTAAAGGATTTGCTCGATAGAGCCCTGTCATAAAATACTATATCGAGATTTTTTTGGTAAAAGATAATGTTTCAACGCAAGTGGCTCATAACATAACATGAACGTATAATCTGACTAAACCACAGTATCCTTGGCGATAGAGATCACCATAGTCCTTGGACTAGATGTACGTAACCGTACATAATCGTAAAATGGTCGTAAGTCACCGGATAGAGAGATCCCATAAGCGTGAGGTGGCCACAAGACATATAGCATATATCTCAAAGACGAACATTTTATATTTTGTGCACGTAATATAATTATAACCCTGCTTTTACCGGGTGAGTTGGATCGTTCCCAGACTTTCTGCAACCTAATTCTAATATGAGACACATGCAAATATTATCAACTTGACAAAAACTTTATATCCGAACAAAAAACGAGACAAACGAGACCAACAATCTAATTTCCAACCATGACTCCGTACCAACCCGAACCAACATCGAACCATCGTTTATTCATGATCAAAATGCACCTAATATAATGAAATAATATCCCTAAGGATTGTAATCTACGAAAATTAGTGAATCGAGGCCAAAATCATGAAATACTCTTTCGAGAGTCACTTTGGCACATTGCACCGTGAATTCTCGTATGACCTCTAAACTTAACCAAATGACGAACGGCCAAAAACATGACCTTTCTTACTCATTGAGGTACTGTCCAGTCCAAGGCCATAGGCTAAAAGCCAACCAATAACTCAAACCAACCTCCTGAACCGAGACAAAGTTGTTGTCAAAAGCCGCAGCAGCAGCTGCGCTTCCTTTGCGTGGTTTAAGATCTAATGGCCATTGGGGCTTGAACCACCGACCAAATTCTCTTACCAACATCCTAAGGGGTGGCTTTAACCATAGCTAAGGGCTAAAAGCTAACCACAATCAAAGCAATAACTTAGGACACCACTAAGCTACCACCCGAGAACACCAAGTACTGTGCCGTGGGGTGTGTTGCTTTATTTTGCTGTCTTATATCATTCTAGTGGCAATATGATCGACCATGGCTTGATCTAGACATAATTAGGTGTTGTATGAAACATGGATATGGGCTAGAAGCCAACCACAATTCACCCAAGCACCCAAAAGCCGAAACTTACTCCCAAACCAGAAACAAGAAACCGAGGGGCATATGTTTTGTTGTTGAAAAAAAATATTGATGGATCCGCGAACCAGGCCTTGAAAGGTTCACTTGGTCATGTCCTAGACATTCTTAGGAATGGTTCAAACCATGGTTACAGGCCCTGGGCCAACCATGATCCAAACACTCTTCTTAGACAACCAACAACCAAAATCGTGGCTTAACTTGTTACCCAAGAGGATTCTTGCTGTCAACCTTTTTCTTGAGTGTAGGGACTTAAAACAACGCGCCAACAACACCCTAACACACTATAAATCATGCCTATAAGCAGCCTAGAGTGCCTGGAACCGAAGCAACACCCTGTACTCAAAAGAACAACCAAACCGTGAGCTCGAAGGGGATGGCCGAGAAGGCCTGTGCATATTTCTGAAACACTTGCTGTCAAATTTCGTTTGTTGTTTAACCCTGAATATATAATGTGTAAAAATATCTATATGACTTGATTGAAGAGAAAAAATCAATATATACATGCCTGAAATTTTGTTTAGAAGAAAACAACACAATACGACGAATACGGCGCGGCGGGGTCGGAGTTGGGTTTCTTCCTCTATTCCTGCTGTTACCTCACGATTAAAGCTGCTGATTTCTCTGTTATTATCGAATGAGAGGCTGGGGAGATGCTGAGGAATGAAGGGGAAGGTCACATGGAAGATAAAGGAGTCATGAAAGGTAATTTAGATGGGAGATGCAAGTGATAAGTTGATTGGCAAATCAATTATCTCCTTCCCTACTTGCTGCACGTAAATTATGGGTTTGATGTGCTAGGTGATGGCCGAAATTTGCTTCCTAAATGCAAGGTAAAATATTGCTTAAATCTTGTATTTTGAATTCTTAAAGTTTTAGATATCCATTATGTATTTTAGTAATTTAATAAATTATGATACAATTTCTTGCATGGCATGGATTGGTCTTTAAAATTAATTATTAAAATATTGGGTTATAATTTCTTTAATATAATAAGTCTAATGGCCCAAAAATTCATGTTTGATAATTTGCGGAAAGATAAAAAATTTTCCTTTTAAAATAATCAAAGTTGTCTCATTCACAAAATCAACTGATAAATCAAGTTTAAATGTTCAAAATAGCAGCGGAAGAAATTATTACTCGCCAAAATAACAAGTTAAAGTATTCAACAACTGATAAAATGTTTGAGCATAAAAAAAATTGTAAGTGCTGTAAATGAGGTCCTCGGGTGCCACTACTGCCGACCCAAACTAGCTCACTGGTCCCCGCCCTCGGCCTCGACATCATCAGTACCTACAACAATCAAGTCTAGTGAGCCTAAAGACTCAGCATGCATATATCGTAAATAACGACTAAATAATATAGTAAAATTGCATGGAAGTAAAAATATCATGTCATGAGGCATAATGTGAAAATGACTTGTCATGATCAATTATAATACGTGCATAACTGAACTGAAAATCAAAGTAAAAATGTTTGCTCCTTGGAGCCCTGAATAAAATAGCATGTCATAAATTTTCTATTGAGATTATGGTCTACGCAAGTGGCCCCTGCACTGAATTGAACTGAACTGACCGGTAACTGGCGACCGGATAATACAATGCTCCCATGACCAGTAACTGACGACCGGGTGAAATAATGAACGTCTGATCAGACTAATGCCACAGTACACTGGCTGGTACATAACTGAACTGACCGGTAACTGGCGACCGGATAATATAATGCTCCCATGATAGTGAAATGGCCACAAGCAATATCGCATAAATCTCAAAAATAAATATTTTATCTTTTTATGCACGTAATATAATTAAATGGCATAATGAAATATCCTGTATTATTTTACCACATGGATTGGATTGTTTCTAGGCTCGCTGCGACCTAAATTTATCATGAAAAATATGCAAATGATTTTCTTGACCAAACTTTGCAATTGAATCCAAAACGAGACAATTACGCCCAACGACTTCGTATTTAATCATGACTCCGTGCCAACCCGAACCAACACCGAACCATCATTTAGTCATGATTAAAATACACTTAAAATGATGAAATAATGCTCCTAAAATGATGCAAGTCGAAATTTTGGTGAATGGAGGCCAAAACATGAAACGATCTTTCGAGAGTCAATTTGGCACATCGCACCGTAATTTCTCGTACGACTTCAAAAATGATCCGAATCACAAACGGCCAAAAACATGACCTTTCTAACTCGATGAGGCACTGTACAGTCCAAGGCCATAGGCTAAAGGCCAACCAAGAACTCAAACAAGCCTCCGAACCGAAGCACCAAGTTGCTGCCAGAAAATTCCAGCAACTGCACTTGCGCTTGCATTGCTTCGTTTGTGAGACGATTGGTCATTGGGGCTTGAACCACCGACCAGAGTCTCTTCCCAACATCCTAATGGGTGGCTTGAACCATGGCTAAGGACCCTAGGCCAACCACAATCCAATCCAACACCTAGGACAACACCAAGATTCAACCGAGAACACAAAAATCTGTACGGTGATGTTTCTGAAATTTTGTTTTGTTGCTGTCATGCATCATACCAGTGGCCATATGGTTGGCCATGGCTTGATCTATACATCAAGGGGTATGGTATGAACCATGGCTAAGGGCTAAAGAGCCAACCAAGATCCACACCAACACACAAAACCGAGAGGACACATGCAGAATTTAAAAGGGTCGAAGGGGCTGTTCTTGTTGTTTGATTTGAAAACCGATTTCACCATGGACCATGCCTCAAAAGGGTGACTTGGTCACGTCATAGACATGATAGGGAAGTGTTCTAACAATGGATATAGGCCCTTAGGGTAGTCAAGATCAGATCCATTTCCCTTTGACATCAAACAAGAAAATCGAATGCAATTGGGACATGTTTGGGGAGTTGCTGTCATTTCGATTTCCAGCAAGCATGGGGGCTGAAATAATGGACCAATGTGGTCCTAATCCATCCTAGAACATGTCTAGATGTAGGCTTGGGAGCCTGGAATCGAACCATCCACCTGTACTCACAAAAACAAGCAAACCGTGAAGCATGAAAGAAGAGCAAAATTCTGCATTACATTTTCGAAAATGGTTTATTAATATTTCGGTTTTTTCCTTAAAAAAAATCATGTGTATGATGTTTCAAAATATTAATATGGCTTGACTGAAGAGCAAAGAAGAACATATACATGCCTGGTTTCGTTTTGAAAATAAAATGAACGAAACGCACGACGCGGCGCGGAGGAGATGGAGCGCTTTGCTACCTTGCTTTCTTTCTACTCGATTTTTCTCTTGTTTTTTTCTAAGGTTTGCTCACGATTTTTCTCTCAATTTCTCTCTGAATTTCGAAGTAATGGAGAGGGAGGGAATGGTTAGGAGAGTGAGGGAGATCCAATAATAAAGGGATACAAAGGGTATGACCAAGTCTCTTCTTTTTGAATTGGTTGGTATCAAATGATTTCTTGGAGGGATCTAGAATGAGTGTGGCCGATTTCTACATGCTAACAAGGCTAGGATAATGTTGATTTTTAATTAAATGGTGCTAGAAAAAAAATGAAGGGATTATCCTACTAATATAAAACAAGGAAATGGTCAAAGGTGAGTTGGCAAGGAATTGCTTAATCACTAAGGAGGTGGCCGAAAATCATCAAATAAATGGAGGGGAAATATTGTTTAGTTAGTAAATTTTTAAACCTTAAGAGTCTTACATATCCTTTAAATAATCTAGTGAATTAACACCTTAATTAAGGAACCTAAATGAACTTATTTCCTACTCACCTCAAGTTACTTAAATAATTCCTTAAACCTCCTTTTAACTTAAATTAACTTACTAGCTAGCTAAAATAAACTCTGGGAATGATTTCTTAATCTTAAATTCTATCTCAAAACTCCAACTCCAGTCCGGCCTCCCTGAATTAACTGAAAAGATAAAATTTAAACTATTGCATAAAATAATTAACTTTACAGAAAAGCATTTAAATACTCATGCAATAAAAATCATTTTAATTTAAAATACTAGAATTATGCATGGCTTATACGTAGTCTAATTTACGGGTTCTACAATAGGCCTAGATTCATTTACCCCAATTGGTTACACATTTTAATTTAGGCTTTTATCTAAGTATTGGACATAAAAGAACTTATTTAATAACTTAACTCCAATTAACTTAACAAATCTTAAAAACATTCTTTAACATTACAATAGATTATTAATTGGCTTAAATTAAATTTAGGAATATTTTCTTATTATTAATTTTATCTCAATACTCCAAACTCCAATCCGACCTCGCGTATTTAACCGAAAAGATAAAGCTAAACTTCTACGCTTAAAATGAATACTCATGACTTAACAATTTATAACATGAATTAAACACTTCATATATATATAAAAATCATTTTTAATTTAAATAATAGCAATTATGCATGGCTTATACGTAATCTGATTTTTCGGGTTCTACAAGCTCAATTTTATCCGAGAAGCCGGTTTTGGTCAAACTAATGACTTCTAAAGGATCAAATATTATTATTTTTGAAAACAAATTTTGTAAACTTTTATTTTCAATTAAATAGGTTATAATGGGCCTAATTTAAGTAATATTAGTGGACGTAATTATTTCTAAACAAAAAGCCAAAAACCCTAACCCATTAAACACCTAAATTTTGAAAATAAAAAATAAAAGAAACATAGGGCTCTTGAACATGATGTCAGCTGAAAATCCACACACCACACATGCACAATTTTCAAAAATATGGAGAGCAAAAGTTCAAGGATTCTTCGTCTCTGGTTCGTCCCTCTTTGCAACAAACGCCAACGATAGAATATTCAAGCGTTTTAAACGCAAAGTCATATTTCTAAACTTTATTTTTGCACCATTCAAACCATATTTTGTGTGTTTAATCATGTTTGTATGAATAATATGAAACCCTCCTTTTATTTTTGTTTTTATGGCTTGTACAATTTAAAACTTGGATTTTCATGATTACAAAATTACGATTATGATGCATAAAGGGAAAGGGGATCGGTTTATGTGGGGACCCGGACACTAATCATGTTCTTAATCATCATTGGGACTAATTAATTATAAAACAGGGTCTAAATTTTTTTTTTAAATGCGGAACGTAGTGACATAAAACATATATACATCTCAGTATAAAAGTACAAGTCCTGTACTACATACATTTATTCAACTAAGGTTTAACAGCTAATATCACGTGTCTAACCCTATCTCTAATCCAAGTCCGAAGCCTCCACTCTAATCTCGATCTCTCTTCATCTTCTCAACCCTGAACCTGTCACACCTGTTGTCATGCACACATACAAAACATGACAACAGCCGGATAACTCCGGTGAGAATAAATCCCAGTATAAACAATGTAAACATGCAATCATATAAGAGCATATAAGAAATATTCATAACATGTATCAAATCAGAAACATAAATCTATATCAAGCAATGAATCACACTCAGACTCAGACTTGACTCAAACAACGCGTCGTCTCAGACCCGACTCAACTCTAACCTAGGGATCCCAATGTCTGGATATTGATAATTATATCGAATCTCAGTCGATAGGAATGAATCAACCCTAAACGGCATCAATATAATTCATATATCCAGTGTCTGGGCGAAACAGCCGCAGAATTGATGAATCAGTCAAGAATTAAGCAAATCAGCCAATAACTAGACGAATCAGCAAGTAATTAAGCGAATCAGCCAAAGTTTAGACGAATCAGTCGATAACTAGACGAATCAGCCAATAACCAGACGAATCAGCCGGTGAATAGGCGAATCAGCCAATGACTAAACGAATCAGTAGTCAATACATGCAGTGGCTATAAATCAATAGACTACAAACATCAATCTCATCAATTACAAATATCAATGCGATAAAATAAGTATGTGATTTTGGGAGACTCGAGTTGTGCAATCACAACTCAACATTAATTTATACCTTTTTTTCTGATACTCTGACTCTGTCGAAGTCTCGAACTCAAAGCCTGTCAATATTCAATCTGACAATAACAATATTGAGAGTATGGTAATAATACACCACTCAATCAATACTAGATATAATCAGAATTCAATCAAATTCTGTTTCAACAATATAATGTCATAATTTCAATATATCCAGCACTACCATATCAGTCAGTTATCAATTCCAACACCTCATAATCGATAACAATTCAATTCTGATATCAAATCGACTCCAAAACTACTCCGAAAATCATAACAATTTCATATGGTATTTGTTCTTCAGTCCGGTTTCGATTATACGATGTCTAACATGACAAGAACATCATATATGAATCATATCAGATTCTGACAATACCATAATTTCAAATCATATCAAAACGTAGCAAAACTTACGTCAATTGTAGCCTACGTCAATCGGAACTCGGTACCGAAGTCGGATTCAAAATCGGATAGACGGATTTCTCACAAAAGGCGTAAGGATTTTCAACCTTTTTTCAGAAACCTTTTCTCGATTTTCTTCTCGTTTCTTTGCTTCTCAAGAATGTAGTATTCGTGTATATATATATATATATACATCCACGCACATACAAAAGGACGAGTGACTCAATGTGCATACTGCACGTCTCGCGCATATGCGCGACTAATATCGGCGCATATGCGCGAGACCTACGGGTCTCGTGGATAAAATTCTCGGCAGCTCGCGCATATGCGCGACTCATCTCCGCGCATATGCGCGAGGTCTATGGACTTCGCTTGTATAGGCTCGCGCATATGCGCGAGGTCCTCTGCCCACGTCGCGCATATGCGCGCATATGCGCGAGGGCTACTGTTCCTCGCGCATTTTCATGCATTATCTCGTCTTTCCCAGTCCGATCCTTTTCGTCTATAATCATATCAATTATCTCCAAATCATTTCAGATTAATATGATAAAATTCTCGGGTCTTACAGTTTAGGTGCCCGAATGCGCAACGGAAGTTTCAAAATCAAATTTTACAAGCAAAAATCGAGCACCTTACTATAATGTGTAGCAAATAACATAAAACATAAAAATGACATTCATAGTATGTTTAGAAATATTTGTCTATCAATCACAAGGATCGATGTTTTGGTTCCAACCAAGTTCTAAACAACTTGGCTCTTGAAGGTAGACAATCTACAAGCTCCCTTTGAGCACTCCTTGCTCAAATTTTGCACTAGAAAAATATATCATTTTTCTTTGAAAAGTTTGTACTTTTTTCAACAATTGAAGAAGCAAAAATATGAAGGGAATTGTAATGAAAATTTCGGCCACTACAATGCTTGAGGAGAGAAGGATTTTCTTGGTTGTGTAAAAGTTAAATTTGCATGAGCATGCCATGTCTTGGATATTGAAAAAGTAGCCTCCAACTCTTCACCTCCCATGCATGCATTTTATTTGGGCATGTAACAATTACAAAGCCCATTGACTTTTATTTAAATGCCTCAAACATATTTGAGACCATTTAAATCTTACTTGATTTTATTCAAACTCACTAGTTCAATAACTATTTCCTATTGGGCTCTACAAGACCCACTGTAATTTAATTAATTCAACACTTGAATTAATTTAATTATTTGGCCTCTACTAGGTCAACTAGTATTTAATTAATTCAACACTTAAATTAATTTAATTTAGTCCATAATAATGTTTATGAAAATCACAATTTTCAAATGCATTATCTATTTGGCCAACTTTTTAAAAGGGGATCGATTAAGGTGCTTGCTTGCGCAATGGAAGTTTTAAAAAATAATTTTTCTAGCAAGAAAATCGAGCACCCTAAACTATAGTGTGTACCAAATATAATAAAACACAAAATGACATTCAAAGAGTGTTTTAGAAAATTACCTATCAATCTTAAAAGATTGATTATGGCTCTAACTTAGAGTGCTTTAGAAAATTACCAATCAATCTTAAAAGATTGATTATGGTGTTAGAGTAGGTGCCCGGTAAGCCAACTTGTGGGTAGGGCTTTTATTGACTCTAATGCAAAACAATCTTTATTTTAATAATATTTTACAATTTTATTCATTTATGGCATTATAATTTATCTGTATACCCATGCAAGCTGCATAGATAAAGTCCTTGAATATACAATAGGTACCATGAGGTCTGCTTCTCAACGTAAGATCATGAAACTCATTAGGAAGCGTACCGTATATTCTAAACAGGTTCCTAGTCGATTTAGCCGCCTAAAACAAGGATAAAGGTCGCTCGAGCTCGAGACTAGCATCTGTGGTGTAAACGCCATGTTTCATTGGCAAGGGCATTGAGATGTCCATTCACACAGATGGGTGATCATATGATGATGCACTGAACAACCCTCCCTCGGACTATGCAAGTGGTTCCCACTTATCGAGTGGAATAGTTCGCAGTTATGATTGTACACCATTAGTCCTTTGACCTGGAACAATGTAGGGGCTCTACGTACTAGCATGCACTTTGATCCGTTTACCGACTCCATCGAGGGTCATCAGGTGGCGAGGTTGGGTGTAGTTTCGAAATACATATGAGCAAATGCATTGTAGTCGGGGATTCACCATTCGCCTACGGGTGAAGATATCCTATGTGATCTGATGAGTTATGTGAGGGGCCTAAAACTGCTTTCTTGAAAATTTGCGGAAAATAAAAAATTTTCTTTTTAAAAGAACTTAAATGGCCTCATTCATAAAAATCACTGGTGAATCAAGTTCCATATTTCAAAATATTGCAGCGGAAGAAAATTAAAGTTTTGCCAACCACAACGATTTAAAAATATCCAACGACTGATAAAATTGTTTGCGGAAAAAAAATAACAACTGCTGCTCTGAGGTCCTCGGGTGCCACTACTGCCGACCTAAGCTGGCTCACTGGTCCCCGCCCTCGGCCCTGGCCTCATCAGTACCTACAACAATCAAGTCTAGTGAGCCTAAAGACTCAGCATGCATATATCGCAGGTAACGAGTAAAAAAAATCTGAATTTAAAATATGCATGAGTTAACATATCCTGTCCTGAGGCATACTGAAAATAATCTGTACTGAGCAATTATAATACGTGCATAATTGAACTGGAAATCACTGTAAAAAAATATTTGCTCCTTGGAGCCTGTACTGAAATATCTGGTAAAATTTTCTGTTGAGATTATGTTTTACGCCTATGGCCACTGCACTAAGCTGAACTGATCGGTAACTGGCTACCGGGGAGGCTGAAACTAAACTGAGCTGGCCGGTCACTGGCGACCGGGTGGTACCATACTGAACTGATCGGTCACTGGCGACCGTATAAAATAACACTCTCACATAGTGAATGAACCACAAGCCATATCGCATAAATCTCAAAAATAATCATTTTCTATTTAATGCACGTAAAATAATTAACTGGCGTAATGAAAATTCCTGTAATTTTACCAACTGGATTGGATTGGATCGTACCCAGGCTCGCTGCAACCTAACTGGGCTATGAAAAATATGCAATAGCTTAAACATGACCAACTACGCAATTTACGTTCAAAAGATGCGACTATGATGCCTAATGACTTCGCATTTAATCATGACTCCGAACCAACCTGAACCGACACCGAACCGACGTATAGTCATGATAAAAATACGCTGAAAAAATCATAAAATAATGCTCCTAAAATGATAGGGTCGAAATCTAGGTGGAATGGAGGCCAAAACACGAAACGCTCTTTCGAGAGTCAATTTGGCACATCGCACCGTAAATTCTCGTACGACCTCGAAAATGATCCGAATGACAAACGGTCAAAAACATGACCTTCCTAACTCAATGAGGCACTGTCCAGTCCAAGGCCATGGGCTAAAAGCCAACCAAGAACTCAAACAAGCCTTCTAAACGACACAGCAACTTGCTGTAATTTCCAGCAGCTGCGCAACTACAAGACTTGCGTTGGTTTCGAGACTATCGGCCATTAGGGGCGTGAACCACCGACCAGAGACTCTTACCAACATCCCAAGGAATGATTTGAACCATGGCTAAGGGCCCTAGGCCAGCCACAATCCGCATCACACCATAACTCAACCGAAGGGTCCAACCGAGAGCATCTTGAATGCGTGTGTAGTGTTTATGCTATGATCGATGTCTCGTGTCGTTCCAATGGCCATTTGATTGACCATGGCACAATCTAGACATCTAGGAGCATGATATGAACCGTGGATAAGGGCCATAGGCCAACCAAGATCCATACCAAGCAACCAAAAGAAACGAACCAAAAGCTGTCCAACCGAAGTAGCCGAAGGGGTACAGGGGCTGTTGTGATGTTTTTATTAAAAACCGATGAACCATGGACCAAGCCACCAAAAGGGCAACTTAGTCACGTCTTAGACATGCTAGGGAAGTGATCCAACCATGGCTATAGGCCCTTGGGGCAGCCAAGATCAGATCCTTCCTCCATGACAAGAAACTGAATTTTTCAAACAACATTTCTGCACCTATGGGGACTTGCTGTCATTCTGAATTTCCAGCAAGCATGGGGCTGGTTTGAATGGACCAACATGGTCCTAATGCATCCTACTACATGTATACAATGGGAGCCTGGAGTCGATCCAATACCTGAAACTCACAAACCAAAAGAAATCGTGAAGCTTGCCAAGGAAATTGAAAATTCTGCATGTGTTGTTCCAAAATGTTTTGACATGTATCTCGGTTTTTACTTGAATAAACATGATCATGTACTGAAAAATAAATGATAATATGACTTGATTGAGGTTTGAAAGAAATCTAGACATTCCTGGTTTCGTTTCGAAAGAAAACGAACGAAACGACGACGACGCGGCACGGAGGAGGTGGAGCGCTTCTCTTTTCTACCTTACCTTGCTCTCGATTTTTCTCTCTTCTTTTTGGCTAGGTACCTCACGATTTTTCTACTGAAAATGAGTGTGAATCCACTCTGAATTTTCGAAAAGGTGAGGGGGGAAAAATGGTTATGAGGGGTGAGGAGAAGGGTGCACAATATAAGGAAGAATCAAGACCAAGTCCACTCCCCTTTGAATTTTAAATTTTGAATTGATATCAAATGAGTTGGTGGAAGCTTCTAGGAGGTAGTGGCCGAAATTTCTCTTGTTCTAGACTAGGATATGTCCATTTATTTAATAAAATTGTGCTCCCAAAAATCCTAGAATTATCCTACTAATTACATGCAAAGAATTGGTCAAAGTTGATGAGTTGGAAAATGAATCTTCTAGCACTAAGGGTGGCCGAAAATTGAATAATAAAATAAAGGGGAATGTTGATTATCTAGTCAACTAATAATCCTTGAAAGCCTTACTAATCCTTTAAATAATTTAGTGAGCTAACCCCTTAATTTAATAACTTAAATGAGTTCATTTCTTAATCACCTCAAATAATTAAATTAAATTCTCAAACCTCCCTTTCTAACTTAAATGAACTTGGTTGCTAGCTAAATTAACTTCTGGAAATATTTCTCGAATCTTAAATTCTATCTCAAAACTCCAACTCCGGTCCGGCCTCACTTAAATAACTGAAATGCTAAAAATCAATCTACTGAACTGAAATAATAAATAATTAACTTCAAATAAATGCATCATGCAATGAAGTCAATTAAATTTAAAAATCTAGAATTATGCATGGCTTATACGTCTACTGATTTACGGGTTCTACAAGTTAATAGTGCAAGGAGTCTCTGGCCAGAGCAAGAAATGTGCTTTAGGAAAATGTGTTTTCCTAGTTGCACATGACATGCCACTATTAGTACTCAAAGATAAATCACATCGTTATCGAATTCATATGCAACTCTCGATATACCAATGGTTGTAGATTCGATCGAGATATATGTGTTGAAGGGACCGTACAGTACGTCCATGACTAAAGGTTCTTGCAGGCACTATCAGTGATACCTAGGGGATCATGGGGCGATGCTACTAGACGCTCTTACCATGATCCGATGGGTGCAATCATAAATGAGTTCTGACATTCTTGATCAAGGAGTTGATGAAAAGAATGGGGTTAACTAGGGTAAATCCGAATAAGAATAAATGTTATTCTGAATCACCTGGAGATGTGAACCCACGGCTAGCTGTATCCCTGAACCATTGAGGGTCACACAAGTATCGGATTCTGTGTTCCCGTTGAGATAGTCAAATTTCAAGGAGTTGGAATTTGGCGTCTATAGTTTGATGGAGATCAAACAGGAAGTTTATAAAGGAGTTTATGTGCTGATTCCATAGGATGGAAGAAGTGGAAGTTAGCATGATTGCTAAATAAGGAAGGAGAGTGGAACTGCCTGTTTTGTGAAGGAGTTCACTAAAACTGACACCTGCCAAATATGGTAACTGCCATATCTGGTAAGTTCTAAATTTGGTAAATGAAAATTTTGATTTTCGAAATTTTCGATTTTCATTATTTGAACAAGACTTGTATCGTTGACACATCGGCGCTCTCGGATCGTCGATCGGGGTTATGATGAGTTCGAAATCATTTATTTAGTGAATTGAGAATTTACTAATTAAATGATTGTGCTAGTAGTGGTGACTACTAACTTGCACAAATTCTCATATATGTTCTAGAGGAGTCTAGAATTAAATTAACCAAGAAGTTAATTTATTAATTAAATAATGGTTATTTAATTTAATTAATATACATATATATATTTTATATGGAGATATAAAATATGTGTATATAATATTATTATATCATGTATTACTAAAGGTTAATAAATACATTATATATTAATTATATGAGAGTTTAAATATAATGAAATTATTAGAGTCCTAGTGGGAGATAGACTCCTAATTAGATTAGGAGACTCACTTTATATATACACCACTAGGACTCATAATAAAAAACCTAGTTTTTGCTCACAAAACAAAAGAAAAAAATTTCAATCCAATCCCTAAAACTCACGGCCAACTTTTTGGAAATTGAAAGAGATTTTGGCAACAAAGCAAATTTGATTTGCTTGATATTTGATTAAGAATCAATATTACTTCTTAATGATTGATTAAGAAGTAATTAGCCAAAAACCCATGATTTGAATCAAGGGAACTCTCGGCCATCTCCTGAAATTGGGTGAAGAAATTTTCGACCACTTCCCTTGTTCCATCGCCGCGCCGCTTCGTCTCCGGATTTCGGAAATATGGAGGCTACAGTCTAAACGCACAAATCGTTTGGATTTTCTAGTGCAAACCAAACGAGGAAAAAAGTTTTCGATCGTGGACCTAATTAGGCGATCATAGGAGAAGAGCCGTTCGTAGCGATTTACAAGAAGGGCTATATCCGCTTAAACATCGGAATAGTTTGGAGTCCAGCGTTTAGAACGCAAATGTATAATTCTAAACACCCTATGAATGTTTTGAAACACACGACGCCCAAGAACAAAATATTTTAAACTTCCGCTGCGTCTTGGGTGCGAGAACTCGATGTCCCAAACATATAGCTCCAACTTAGTTGTTAAACAACTAAGCTCTTCAATGGCAAGACAAATCTTCAAGCTTCCAATGAGCACTCCTTGCTCAAAAATTAAGCACACCACCAATAAAGAAGATCCCCTCTAATTTTGCACTACAAAAATTAGAGGATTTTTCTTTTGAGAAGATGGTGCATTCATCAACAAGTGAAGAAGCAAAATGAATGAGAATGCATAAGAAAAATTTCGGCCAAGAGGTTTTGCAAGGAGGAGAGAAGATGACTTTCTAAGTGCTTGAAAAAGTGATAAAGTGCATGAGCATGCCATACATTGTTTTATGAAAAAGTTGTCTCCAACCCTTCACCTCCCTTGCATGCTTTTAACTGGACTTTTATTTAAATGTCTCAAACACATTTGAGACCATTTAAACTTTACTTGATTTTACTCAGGCCCACTAGTTTAATGATTATCTCTAATTGGGCTCTACAAGGCCCAATGTTATTTTATTAATTCAACACTTGAATTAATTTAATTATTTGGACTCTACTAGGTCCACTAGTGTTTAATTAATTCAACACTTGAATTAATTTAATTTAGTCCCTAATAATGTTTATGAAAATCACAATTTTCAAATACATTATTTATTTGGCCAACTTTTAATTTAGAAACACTTCCATAAATTAAAAGTTACATTCCCCACAATTCTCTTATAGAAGTCATACTTCTATTTTTCTTTGTGCTTATAAACTCCTTTATAAGCCGTTCAACACATTGAACTAATTTTCTTCTCAACAGGATCTAGAAAGTTAGCACTTGTGTGGCCCTCAATGGTTCATTGATACAACTAGCCGTGGGTTCCATTCTTAATTATCAACTCTTTGATAATAAGAACATCAGAACTCAAATCTGATAGTACACAACCAATCATGTTAAACGCCTAGCATCATCGCTTACATGATTCCCTATGTATCAAATGATAGTGTCTGCAAAAACCATTCTATTATGGATAGCGTATAGTACGGTTCCTTCATCTCATATATTCCGACCGATTCGACAACTATTGGTATATAGAGAGTTGTCAAAGAATCGATACTATGTGTCATGTCGTAGTTGCATGGATGGTGTAATCTATGAAACCCCTTTAATAATTACCACCATACTCTAATAAGAGATTTCATACTACATATACATGAGATCACATAGGATATCTATACCCTAAGGTAAGAGGTGAATCCTCGACTACAATGCATCGACTCCTATATGTTTCGACGAAACACCCAACCTTGCCACCTGATGACCCCATGAGAGTCGGTAAACAAGTCAAAGTACAATGCTAGCATATAGAGTCTAAATGTTGTCTCGGGTCGTAAGTACTAATGGTGTACAACCATAAACTAGGAAGTTTCCACTCGATAAATGAGAACCACTTGGAAAGTCCTTTATGGAGGGTTGTTCAGTGCACTCTACAAGGAGCACCTATCTGCATATTCGGACATCACAATATCCCCTACCAATGAAACATGGTACTCAAATCGTAGATAATAGTCTCGAGCTCGAGCGGCCGTTATCCTTCTTAGCGACGGCTGAATCGACTAAGAATTGTTTAGAATATACAGTATTGCAAATACGAGTTTCATGATACTCATCATATGAGCATCTCATATTCTTTCTACTATTTGTATATTCAAGGACTTTATCTATGCAACTAGTATGTGTATACAGATAAAGATGTGCCAAAACAATAATTTCAAATACTATTAAAATAAAGATTATTTATACATAGAGTTTCAACGTGAACCCTCGGCCAACAGTTGGCTCGACGGGCACCTACTCAAACATAAAGGTGATGTCATCATAGGGCTATTAGAAAGGATAAATTTCAGTATGTTTAAGGGTGGTTAAGGGCCACGGTTAAGGGCTGTACATGTAACGAAAGTAGTTGAACGAAAATTGAGATCAAATGCGGCTAGGGTTTGCATTTCTGGTCCTAGACGAGGGAGACTGCTAGCTGTTGTTTGGGATGTTTTCAAGGGTCCTAAGGGAGTCTAGTCATGAATCTATATGGGCTGTGCAAGGGCTGGAAAGAGAGGATAAAGGTTGCACATCGTTTTGGGTTGTTTAAGGCATGTATGGGCGCAGCTTAGGTTTGGGGGTTCTAAGCTCTTGAAGCTTTTTCCAGCATGGTCTCTAGGGTTCAGTCATGGTCCTAGGATTGTTAGCTAGGGGCTGGTTGGGTCGACCATGGACTAGGGTCGAAGGGATTGAGGGGTTGTGCAAGCTAGGATTTTTGAAAATGAGCAGAATTTTTCAGCATGATTATAAGCTTGTTCAAGGGTTTTAATTGGCTTGATTTGGAATGAAAAAGGGTTAAGTAGGTGTTAATAAGCTATAGTTAAAGTTTGGCTAAGTTTTGAGTCGATACGGGTTTAAATCGGGACGTAAGGTTAAGTTTTAAAACGAATTTGGAAATTAGTTGAGGAGCTTAATTTTACGTCTAAGAAATATTTATGGATGTATTTTAAGGTGTCATGTTATGTTTAGGATGAAAAGTTTATTTTTAAAATTTTGGAAGAAAATATTAAGTTTGAATTTATTCGGGTTAAAAACGATTCATGGTTTAGTCATTAAGTTATTAAATCGAAAGGCTCGGGTTTACGTCTAAGAAAAATATTAGACATCAATTTTTAAGCTTATATGATGGTTTATGATAGGCTCAAGTCGATAAAAGTAAAAAAAACATCAAAATCGAGAATTTTAGAGTACAAGGGTAAAATGGTCATTTTGCGTCCCGGGTAGAACGAAAGTCTGGCAGTGTGCCGAAGAATCATAAAACATGCTAGATGATATTTTAAAA
Organism: Primulina tabacum; assembly: GCF_025594145.1. Taxonomy (NCBI): domain Eukaryota; kingdom Viridiplantae; phylum Streptophyta; class Magnoliopsida; order Lamiales; family Gesneriaceae; genus Primulina; species Primulina tabacum. The sequence goes on along the minus strand of NC_134560.1, from coordinate 23,699,552 downwards.
TGTTTATGATGAAAATATGGAATTTTATGTTTTATGTTAAAACTGTACGATTTTTCTTGTTAAATGCTATTCTATGAAATTGGAAAGCACATGATATTTTATTAATTAAAATGAAAGAAAATATTTTTAAGATTTAAAATGACTGTGACAAACATCATATGGTATGATATGATTGGATATATCGTGAGGGAGAAGCCTCAGAGAGAGTCTGTCTATGGGATAAGGCCTCAAAGGGAGCCCGCATGCGGGAAGAGGCCTCAAAGGGAGCTCATTTACAAGAGAAGGACCAAAAGAAGCCTGACGATCGTATTTCCATTTACGGTGGTGCTTAGTGCCCATCCCCATACGCAATGGTGAGCTAAGACTGATCAGTCGCCACATGATACGATTACAGTTAATCACTTTCAAGGATCAAACTTCACCCAAAATGATTATTTTAAATAAAAGTATGATTTTACGCATGTGTCTGTATATGTATTGTTTATTACATATGGTTAGAACTTGCTTAGTAATTAGAGTCACTAGGTTTAGATGGTTGCAGGTGAGGATGATATTGAGGGAGGTGCTGACGTTTGAGTGGATCGAGTCGGCAGTACACTCCCGAGGGACATTTATTTATCGCATTAGCTTGATAATTAAAGTTTTTGACTCTCATCACCACAATTAAATTAAGTCTAATAATTAAATTTAAATTTGAGTTTAAAAATGTCACAATTCTTATATTATTTAAAATAAATATTTTCTTAACTAAAAAGAAAAATTTAGCTTTTAAATATTTAACAAATTAATCATCTCCGGTCCTCCGTTCCCGGCCATTTAAATTATGATACCAAATAAAATTAAACAAATAATCATTTATCCATTCAACATATATCATTCACGCATTCAAAATCATTTAATTAAAATATTTTATCAAGTTAATAAATTTTCATGCATGCGGTCTATGTGGACTGATTTTCGGGCGTTACATTTTAGCAATTTTTGAAAGATATGGGAACCGTTTTGCTTTAAAATCGATAGTTTGAGGGGCTAGGAATGCGATAATTTAGGCTTAATCGAATAATTCAAGAACTTTGGGATTTATGTTGCAATTTTCTGAAAAATAAAAGGGTCTATTTGAATGTAGTCAACAAGTAAATTACCAATCAAGCGTTACCGATATGTAAGTATGAGTGTAACGTACCGTACTTTACACTACTTTGAATTTTGCGGAAAAATAAAAATTTTCTTAAATATGAAATAAACTTTCGAATTTGCATTAAAATGTCTCGTTCGTCTAAAAACATTTGCCATAAACCAACCACACTCCAGTTTGCCAACCATCTAAAAGTATTTGCAATAAAAGATCACCATAGAAATGTTGCTAACGAAAATACTTGTTGTAGAACATCGTAAACAAACATGAAATCATAGTATTTGAAACTTTCATAAATTCTTAAAAACATGGCGGTCCTCGGGTTTAGCCTCCCGCTCAGTCCATGCCAGCTCACTGGTCCTCACCCCTCGTCTCCTCAAATGCATCCTCACCTGCATCGATCAAGTCTAGTGAGTTTAAAGACTCAACACTTATAAACTGGAAGTAGCAAGTAATACGTAATAAAATCACATGCAACTTTAAAATAGAACATACATACTTGAACTTTAACATGCGTGTAAAAGCTTGATCTTACATACATTACATAGACGTGCCATAACGTGAAACTTTTCTTAAACTTGCTTGCATACTTGTACATACTTTAACATACATAACTTCATCATTTTGCGTAGAGGCATGTTTCAAAAAAAGTGACCCATACATAAATACGCATGATCAGATTAAACCACAGTACTGGGCTGACAGGGAAGATCCACTGCCACATACATGAGATCCCCGTTCATGCTTTAACGGGTGGATTTGTCCCTGGTGATGCTTTACCGCTTTCCAATCCTGATCTAAACCCGTTCATGTTTTAACAGGGTGGATTGGTCCCTGGTCATGCTTTACCACTTTCCAATCCTATACATAAATTGGTCACAAGACATTTAGCATACCTCAAAAACTTAAAAGTATTTTCTTGCACGTCGAACATAATTACTTACTTGGCGTTGAGGGATTCATTGGATCTCGCTTGGGGTCACTGCTGCACATACTAACATGATTACATGCAATTAAATTTCATAGCTTAGACGTAGGTACTCGTGCTCACCACCGAAGTAATTAAATAGCTTATGACATTCTAGATCACTCGGGACTTGACCTCGTTAAATCATCGTATTAACCCATGACATCGAACCCCGACCAATCTCTAAAATGATGTGTGAATATGTCCCAAAAATAAAAGACATGAAATCACTATTGAACTTAAAAAGAAGGAAGAACCAAGCATTTTTACAGATGAGGCCACGCTCGGGCGGTAAAACTTTACCGCCCGAGGGCCAGATCTTCTGGGAAAAATACTCGGACAGAAGGAGTGGCGCTTGGGCGATAAAATATTACCGCTCGGGCGTCGAGTTTTCTGGACTCCGTGACTTACATAACTAAAATAATACGATTCGTGAACCAATCCATCGAGACAAATCCTAGGACACTATGACGCTGACGCGACTCCTAAAAAATGGCCCGAACGTTCCCAAAGAAACGACGCACCACACGCAATGCAATAAAACCCATAAACTCAAATTTTGACACCAATTGTTTCCTACGATTTCTAATGCAACAAACGACTATCGACAAGAAACGAAGCATCAAAACTCATCCCAAACTCATACTCCATATACCTAAACACAGCAGCGATCACCCGACGGTTCTTAACGAAGCCTGCAACAAATAAATTTCAAGAACACATCAATAGCATAATTTTCAGAAAACACAGTTTGAGCAGTCCAACGACAAACGCCATAACTCACTCAATTTTTATCCAAATATTTCTAATTTTATATCAAATTGAAGGTATCAAAAAGCTCTACATTTCATATGTTGAAAGTTGTCCCAAAATCGCGACCGAAAAATCACATTTTTCAAAATACAGTGAAAAACAAAAATTTAGATCTAAAAATTATTTCAAAACTGATCCAACCAATTTTCTGCTTAACTATGAACATCATACATGAATTTTACGCATAATAAACATCAACATATATACTATGACGATATCGACGCAGGAAAAACAGAATATATGTGTCTTTAGATCTTTAACGTTATCGAAACGACGACTCCGACGCGGGAAGGAAGCGAGGGTTGATCCGGGACGATCGTGCAACGATTTCCTTGAAATAAAAATCACGAAAATTTGCTGGAGAATTAAAAGGAGAGGGGCGGTTGTTCTTGCGTCAAGGAACCCTAGTTTTCTTCTCTCAAAATATGAAAATCTTAATTGATATATGTGTGTGTCTCGGTGTGTGTGTGTGTTTAGTCAAATTAGGGGATTAAAAAATTGCTTAAATAAAAATTAACCCATAATTAAAAGTTAATTCAACGCTAACTAAAATACTAACTCCTCACAAAATACTAGCACCTTAAAAATTGAAACAAAATACACAATAGGTACACCTTTTAAAATTCTGAAATTTTAGAATCACCTAATACTAAAATTAGGCTTTTAAAATACTACAACTAAATAAATTATTTAAAATGCCCAATCCTTAACTTAAAATAAAATATCACATTTTAAAATTGCCAAAATCGTCACAGTCTCTTTTCCACGATCCCGTATCGAATAATCGCCTGAAACATGAAACTTGTGAATATTTTAACGCGCATAACATAAACATAAATAATTTAAAATAATGCAATTGGATAAATCATACATCGCTAAGAAATCAATTTAAACTTAAATAAATGATTTAACAATTAAATAAATGCATGGGATTTACGTGTACTGATTTTGGGCTCTACAGTTCCTCACCTACTTGTACAAATTTCGTCCTCGAAATTAAATCTTACAAAACAGTTCTGGGTAGGGATTCCTCATATCTGACTCGGCCTCCCAAGTGGCTTCCTCCACAGATTGATTGAGCCACCGGAATTTGACCAACTTGGTCACCTTGTTCCGAAGCCTACGGTCCTGCCGGTCTAGGATTTGTACGGGTCTTTCCTCATACGACAAATCTGGAGCAAGCTGCAACGGTTCATAGCTCAAAATATGCGAAAGATTCGCTAAGTACTTCCTCAGCATCGAGACGTGGAACACATTGTGTACCCCGGCCAGATTCGGCGGGAGGGCAACACGATAAGCTACTGTCTCAACTCTGTCGAGAATCTCGAACGGCCCAATGAATCTCGGACTAAGCTTGCGTCTCTTCCCAAATCTCACAACACCATTCATGGGTGCTGTCTTTACGAAAACGTGATTGTCTACGGCAAACTCAAGATCCCTTCTCCTCTTGTCTGCATAACTCTTTTGGCGACTCTGTGCGGTCTTCATCCTATCACGGATCTTGACCACCACATCTACAGTCTGCTGAACAATCTCTGGACCAAGCTCTGACCTCTCACCGACTTTATCCCAATGAATCGGCGATCTGCATTTCCTCCCATACAATGCCTAGTATGGAGCCATACTAACAGATAATTGGAAGCTGTTGTTGTAGGTAAACTCTGAAAGGGGATCGGTTTTAGGTGTTCTAAAGCGCAACGAAAGTTCAAAATTTTATTTTCTAGCAAGAAAACCGAACAACTCATGTACTAGGATGTGTAGCAAATACAAAAACACAAAATATGACATTCATAGTGTGTTTAGAAGATATACCTATCAATCATAAACGATTGATGATGGCTCCAACTATGGTGTAAACACCTTAGCTCTTGAATGGCAAGACAAATCTACAAGCTCTCCTCCTTTGAGCACTCCTTGCTCAAATATTAAAGCCACCACCAACTAGGTAGATCCCCTTTTATTTTGCACTAGAAAAATAAAAGAATTTTTCTTTGAGAAGAGAATTGTTTCTCCAACAATTGAAGAACAAAAATGAGGGAGATCAAGAAGAAATTACGGCCAAGTGAGTGTCTAGACAAGGGAGGATGAGTTGCCTTGGTGTTGCAAAAAGCAAAAAGCAAAAGGTGGATGCCATACAATTTTTTTAATGAAAAGTATTCCCCAACCCTTCACCTCCCAAGCATGTTTTTGACTTGGGCTTGTAACAATTACAAGGCTCATGGACTTTTATTTAAATGTCCCAAACATATTTGAGCCCATTTAAAGTTTACTTGATTTTACCCAAGCCCACTAGTTTAATAATTATTTCTAATTGGGCTCTACAAGGCCCAATGTAGTTTAATTAATTCAACACTTGAATTAATTTAATTATTTGGACTATACTAGGCCACTAGTGTTAAATTAATTCAACACTTGAATTAATTTAATTTAGTCCATAATAATGTTTATGAAAATCATAATTTTCAAATACATTATTTATTTGGCCAACTTTTAATTTAGGAACACTTCCATAAATTAAAAGTTACATTTCCCTCATAGAAGTCATACTTCTATTTCTATTTTTTCTTACGCTTATAAAATCATTTATAAGCCGTTCAACACATTAAACTATTTTACTTCTCAACGGGATCTAGAAAGCTAGTACTTGTGTGGCCCTCAATGGTTCATTTATACAACTAGCCGTGGGTTCACATCTCAATGTGATTCGGACTAAACATGTCCTTATATGAGCATACCCCAATTGCTCCATTCTTACTTATCAACTCCTTGATAACAAGAATGTCAGAGCTCAAGTCTGATAGTACCCAACTAATCATGTTAAACGCCTAGCAGCATCGCTTACATGATTCCCTAGGTATCAAATTAAAGTGCCTGCAAGAACCATTCAATTATGGTTAGCGTACAGTACTGTCCCTTCAACTCATATATCCCGACCGATTCGACAACCATTGGTATATCGAGAGTTGTCAATGAATCGATACTATGTGTCATGTCCTAGTTGCATCGATGGTGTAATATATGAAACCCATTTCATAATTACCACCATACTCTGATCAGAGATTTCATACTACATACACATAGGATATCCATACCCGAAGGTAAGCGGTGAATCCCCGACTACAATGCATCGACTCCTATATGTTTCGACAGAACACCCAACCTTGCCACCTGATGACCCCATGAGAGTTGGTAAACAAGTCAAAGTGTAATTCTAGCACATAGAGTCTCAATGTTGTCCCGGGTCAGGACTAATGGTGTACAACCATAAACTAGGACGTTTCCACTCGATAAGTGAGAACCACTTGGAAAGTCCTTTATGGAGGGTTGTTCAGTGCTCTCTACAAGGAGCACCTATCTGCATGCTCGGACACCACAATGTCCCTTACCAATGAAACATGGTACTCACATCGCAGATACTAGTCTCGAACTCGAGCGGCCTATATCCTTCTTTGCGGTGGCTGAATCGACTAGGAACTGTTTAGAATATACAGTATTCAAAATATGAGTTTCATGATACTCATCATATGAGCATCTCATATTCTTTCTACTATTTGTATATTCAAGGGCTTTATCTATGCAACTAGCTTGGGTATACAGATAAAGATGTGCCAAAATAATAATTTCAAATATTATTAAAATAAAGATTGTTTATACATAGAGTTTCATTGTGAACATTCGGCCAACACTTGGCTCGACGTACACCTACTCTAACAATCTCCCACTTGCACTAGAGCCAACTACCCATATTGTAGAACCCGTAAATCAGTCTACGTTTAAGCCATGCATAATTCTAGATTTCTAAATTTAATTGACTTCATTGCATAATTATTTTAAATGCATTTATTTGAAGTTAATTATTCATTATTTCAGTTCAGTAGTTTGATTTTTAGCATTTCAGTTATTTCAGTGAGGCCGGACTGGAGTTGGAGTTTTGAGATAGAATTTAAGATCCAGAAAAAATTTTCAGAAGTTAATTTAGCTAGCAAGTAAGTTCATTTAAGTTAGAAAGGGAGGTTTGAGGATTTAATTTAATTATTTGAGGTGATTAAGAAATGAGCTCATTTAAGTTACTTAATTAAGGGGTTAGCTCACTAAATTATTTAAAGGATTAGTAAGGCTTTCAAGGATTATTAGTTGACTAGATAACAATATTTCCCCTTCATTTTATTGCAATTTTCGGCCCCCATAGTTGCTAGACAATTTAATTGCAAACTCATCAACCTTTTGACCATTTCTTTGCATGTAAGTTGTAGGATAATTCTTGGATTTTTGAGAGCACAATTTAATTAAATTAATGGACATATCCTAGAGTAGAAAACAAGCAAAAATCGGCCACTACCTCTAGAAACATCCACCAACTCATTTGATATCAAACTAGAATTCAAAATTTAAAATGAGAAGACTTGGTCTTGGATCTTCCTTATATCTTCCACCCACTTCCCTCAACCTCCTAACCATCTTTTCCCCCCTCTCCTTTTCGAAAATTCAGAGTGAATTCAGACTCATTTTCAGAGGTAAAAATCGTGAGGTACATAGCCAAAAATAAGAGAGAAAAATCGAGAGCAAGGTAAGGTAGAAAAGGAAGCCACTCCGTCTCCTCCGCGCCGTCTCGTCTCTTCTTTTCGTTTTCATTTCAAACGATAACCAGGCATGTCTAGATTCTTTCTAAACCTCAATCAAGTCATATTATCATTTATTTTTCAGTACATGATCATGTTTATTCAAGCAAAAATCGAGATCCATGTCAAAACTTTTGAAAAACACATGCAGAATTTTTGATATTTCTTGGCAAGCTTCACGTTTTTCTTGGTTTGTGAGTTTCAGGTGATTGGTTCGAATCCAGGCTCCCAAGGCGAGCCTCAATACATGTAATAGGATGCATTAGAATCAGATTGGTCCGTTCATTCAAGCCCCTGGTTGCTTGAAATTCAGAAATGGACATCAACTTCTCATTTGGTCCATTTGAGTTTCGAGATTCAGCTTGTTGGCAAGGAGGAAGGATCTGGTCTTGGCTGCCCTAGGGGCCTATAGCCATGGTAATATCACTTCCCTAGCATGTCTAAGACGTGACTAAGTCTCCCTTTTGGTGGCTTGGTCCATGGCTCATCGGTTTTTAATAAAAAAGTCACAACCGCCCCTATGTCCCTTCGGCCCTTACAATTTCAGCATATACGGTTTTAATTTTGGTTGCTTGGTATGGATCTTGGTTGGCCAATGGCCCATAGCCACGGTTCATACCATGCCCCTATATGTCTAGATTGTGCGATGGTTAATCAAATGGCCACTGGAACAACGCAAGACATCGATCTAAGCAAAACACTACACACGTATGCACGTTGGTTCTCGGTTGGAGTTTCGGTTGAGTTTTTGTGTGACGCGGATTGTGGCTGGCCTAGGGCCCTTAGCCATGGTTCAAATCACTCCTTGGGATGTTGGTAAGAGTTTCTGGTTGATGGTTCATGCCCCAATGGCCGGTAGTATCGAAAACAACACAAGTTACACGATTGTACAGTTGCTGGAAAATTACAGCAAGTTGCTTTGGCGGTTCGGTGGCTTGTTCGAGTTCTTGGTTGGCTTTTAGCCCATGGCCTTGGATTGGATGGTGCCTTATTGAGTTAGGAAGGTCATTTTTTTGACCGTTTGTCATTTGGATCATTTTTGAGGTCGTACGAGAATTTACGGTGCGATGTGCCAAATTGACTCTCGAAAGAGCGTTTCGTGTTTTGGCCTCCATTCCACCTAGATTTCGACCCTATCATTTTAGGAGCATTATTTTATGATTTTTTCAGCGTATTTTTATCATGACTATACGTCGGTTCGGTGTCGGTTCAGGTTGGTTCGGAGTCATGATTAAATGCAAAGTCATTAGGCATCATAGTCGCATCTTTTGAACGTAAATTGCGTAGTTGGTCATGTTTAAGCTATTGCATATTTTTCATAGCCCAGTTAGGTTGCAGCGAGCCTGGGGACGATCCAATCCAATCCAGTTGGTAAAATTACGGGACATTTTCATTATGCCAGTTAATTATTTTACGTGCATTAAATAGAAAATGATTATTTTTGAGATTTATGCGATATTGCTTGTGGTTCATTCACTATGTGGGAGTGTTATTTTATACGGTCGCCAGTGATCGATCAGTTCAGTATGGTACCACCCAGTCGCCAGTGACCAGCCAGCTCAGTTCAGTTTCAGCCTCCCAGGTAGCCAGTTACCGATCAGTTCAGCTTAGTGCAGGGGCCATAGGCGTAAAACATAATTTCAACAGAAAATTTTACCAGTTATTTCAGTACAGGCTCCAAGGAGCAAACATTTTTACTATGATTATAAATTCAGTTATGCACGTATTATAATTGCTCAGTACAGATTATTTTCAGCATGCCTCAGGACAGGATATGTTAACTCATGCATATTTTAATTCAGATTTTTACTCGTTACCTGCGATATATGCATGCTGAGTCTTTAGGCTCACTAGACTTGATTGTTGTAGGTACTGATCAGGACCAGGGCCGAAGGTGGGGACCAGTGAGCCAGCTTGGGTCGGCAGTATTGGCACCCGAGGAACTCAGAGCAGCAGTTGTTATTTTATTCCGCAAACATTTTATCAGTCGTTGGATATTTTTTTAAAATTGTGATTTTTGGCAAACTTTATTTTCTTCCGCTGCAATATTTTGAAATATTGAACTTGTTTCACTAGTGATTTTATAAATGAGGCCACTTAAGTTCTTTTAAAAAGAAAATTTTTAATTTTCCGCAAATTTTCAAGCAAGAAGTTCTAGGGCCTTTTGCAATTGGTATCAGAGCGGTGGTTCTGTATAGGGTTTCACTACTACTGACCGCGAGAAGCTCACGAAGCCACGTCTTCGGTCTGTAAGTTTTTCAGTTCAGCATTTTGTTCAGCATTTCAGTTAAAGCATGAATTATTATGTCAGCATGCTTCCAGATTTTCAGTATTTCAGTGTTCATTTAAAATAAATTATGGAATTATGCATGTTAGTTACGTATGGGTTATGTTGGAACAGTATGCCCCCTAGACGCATTTTAGAGCGCAACAGATAGGAGGAGCCTCGCCGAGAAGACAGGGAAGAGCGTAGACCGGAGGGAGACCTACCACCTCCTCCACCGCCCCCACCGGACATGAGTGCTCAGATGTTAGCTGGGATGGACACAGTTCTTCGCACAGTTTGCGGGGAACAATGCCGCAGCCGTAGCCGCAGCCGCAGCCGCAGCCAGGCCGACAGGGCCCGAGGCTGTTTATGAGCGATTCATGAAGATGCGCCCGAAGGAATTCTCTGGGACATCTGACCCCATGGTTTCCGAGGGATGGATCAAATCCCTCGAGGTTATCTTCGATTTTATGGAGCTGGGGGACGCAGACCGAGTCCGATGTGCCACCTACCTTTCCACTGGAGACGCCCGCTTATGGTGGGAAGGAGCTTCGGTAGCCCTGACATTGGCTACACTTTCTTGGACCCGCTTTACGGAGGTTTTCTACTCCAAGTATTTTGCTGAGGAGGTTCGCACCAGGCTGACCACCGAGTTCATGAGTCTGAGACAGGGGGATATGTCGGTTACGGAGTTTATCCGTAAGTTCGAGAGGGGCTGTCACTTTGTGCCCCTGATAGCGAATGATGCCAGAGCCAAGCTGATGCACTTCCTGGTGGGTTTACGGCCGATCTTGCGCCGGGATGTTAGGGTATCTGACCCTGCTACTTATGAGATTGCCGTCTCCAAGGCCTTAGCCGCAGAGCAGGATCTGCGGGATATCGAGAGGGATCGCCAGGGCAAGCGCCCAGTCCAGGCACCGCACCGCCCTCCTCCTCATCAGCAGAATAAGTAGCCTTTTCATGGACCGCCCTGGAACCGAGGCCAGCAGCAGCAGCAGCGGGGACGCCCAGCCCCGAGGACTCAGGAGCACCCAGTCTGTCCCAGGTGCTCACGTCGCCATCCTGGAGCATGTATGGCTGGCTCAGGAAAGTGTTTTAAGTGTGGCAGTCCAGACCACATGTTGCTGCAATGTCCTCAAAGGAATCTGCCTACCCAAGGCAGAGTTTTTGCTCTTCATGCCGCGGAAACCAACCCGGAGACTATGTTGTTGACAGGTACCTTTAAACTTTAAGTTATTATTTTAATTTCCGTATTTTGGGAATCGGGATTTAGATTTGAACTTAGAACTGTTATAGGATTGCATGCTCTACTCAGATTTATTTTGGGGGAAATTAAGCTAGAAGAACCTTGACCTTTGCATGTCTATAAGTTTAGTTCTTGTAACTACTGGATTCAACTTAGAGCTCCGCTCTTTCAGGGAGAATTTTTATATCTGGTTCCGCTACCAAGGCCTTGATAGATTCAGGGGCCACTCACTCGTTTATTTCGGAGGTCTTTGCAAACTTTCTCAAGATCCAGATCATTAGGCTAGATACTGCTTTTCAGTAGTGTTGCCGTCAGTCGAGGAGATGGCAGCCACCAATGTTATCCGAGATATAGACCTTGAGCTGCACGGTAATCTTGTTTATGCGGATCTGATTGTGCTACCGATGCCGGAATTTGACATCATCCTAGGGATGGACTGGCTATTGAGGAACAGAGTGTTGATAGACTTCCAGCGGAGATCCGTTCTTGTCCGACCGCCTGGAATGGAGCAGTTCTTATTTGAGCCGGACAGGTACTTTCCTTTACCGCGCTATATTCCGTATGTTCATGCTAGGAAACTCATGCATAGAGGGTGTCGGGCATTTCTAGCGACCTTTTTATTTGTCCCCGAGGAACCCAGCCAGTCAGCCTCAGATGTTCCGATTGTCAGAGATTTCTTAGACATTTTTCCCGAAGACGTCTCTGGTATGCCACCCGAGAGAGAGGTGGAGTTTTTCATTGAGCTTATGCCAGGTACGGCTCCGATATCCAAAGCACCGTACCGATTAGCACCGAAAGAGATGGCAGAGCTTAAGAAGCAGATTCAGTAACTTCTCGACAAGAAGTTCATTCGCCCGAGCTTTTCTCCATGGGGCGCACCAGTCTTATTTGTGAAAAAGAAGGATGGCACGATGAGGCTTTGCATTGACTACCGGGAGTTGAACAGGGTTACAGTGAAGAATAAATACCCACTGCCGAGGATTGAGGATCTGTTTGACCAGTTGCAGGGAGCTTTGATTTTCTCCAAGATAGATCTGCGTTCCGGTTATCACCAGTTGAGGGTGAGAGATGCTGATGTCTCGAAGACTGCTTTTAGGACTCGTTATGGCCACTACGAGTTCCTTGTGATGCCGTTCGGAATGACGAATGCGCCAGCGATCTTCATGGATCTCATGAATCGCGTATTTCAGCCATACCTCGACCAGTTTGTGATAGTGTTCATAGATGACATACTCGTCTACTCCAAGAGTAGGGAGGAGCACAGCAGGCATCTGACCACAGTGTTGCAGACATTGCAGAAGCACAAACTATTCGCAAAGTTCAGTAAGTGCGAATTCTGGTTAGAGAAGGTGGCGTTCTTGGGCCACATTGTTTCTAGCAGTGGCATTGAGGTAGACCCGGCGAAAGTTGCAGCAGTCAGAGATTGAGTTGTGCCTCAGAATGCATCCGAGATCCGCAGTTTTCTTGGGTTGGCAGGATATTACAGGAAGTTCATTCAGGGATTCTCATCCATTGCCGTTCCACTCACAGCAGTGACCAAGAAAAATGTGAAGTTTGTGTGGAGCGAGAAGTGTGAGAAGAGCTTCGATACTTTGAAGCAAGCTCTTATCTCAGCACCCGTTTTGGCTGTACCGTCAGGATCTGGTGAGTTTGTTCTGTATACCGATGCTTCGAAGCTTGGTTTAGGTGCAGTTTTGATGCAGCATGGGAGAGTGATAGCGTATGCTTCTCGACAGCTGAAGATCCATGAGAAGAATTACCCTACCCATGATCTGGAGTTAGCGGCCGTAGTTTTTGCTTTGAAGATTTGGAGGCACTATTTGTATGGAGAGAAATGCCAGATCTTTACCGACCACAAGAGCCTCAAGTATTTCTTTACGCAGAAGGAGCTGAACATGCGTCAGAGGCGTTGGTTGGAGTTTGTGAAAGATTACGATTGTGACATTAGCTACCACCCGGGTAAAGCTAATGTAGTTGCGGATGCTTTGAGCAGGAAAGTCGCAGTGATGGCTCATTTGACGATTCAGAAACCTCTTCAGATCGAGAGGCAGAGGTTTGATCTTGAGACTTACCCTCGAGGTAGAGTTCCTCGTCTATCTACCTTGACCATTCAGTCTTCCCTTTTGGACCGTATTCGCAGTGGTCAGGCAGCAGATGAGCAGTTAGCACAGTGGAAGAAGAGAGATGAAGCCAAGGGCAGTGTTTTGTATTCAGTCAGCAACGGTATTGTGAGATACCGAGATAGGATATGGGTTCCTAGCAGTGATTCTATCTGAGCAGACATCTTATCAGAGGTCCATACGTCCCCGTACTCCATTCACCCTGGGAGTACGAAGATGTACAAAGATCTGCAGCTATTGTATTGGTGGCCAGGGATGAAGAAGGACATCAGATGGTTTGTGTCCGAGTGTCTGACCTGTCAGTTAGTGAAGGTCGAGCATCAGAGACCAGCAGGTTTGCTCAAGCCTCTTCCTATTCCCGAGTGGAAGTGGGAGAACATTACCATGGACTTTGTGACCGGATTGCCGAGGTCAGCCAAAGGATCGAATGCTATCTGGGTGATTGTAGATCGTCTTACCAAATCAGCGCACTTCTTGCCTATTAAGACGACTTTCACCATGGTTCAGTATGCAGAGCTGTATATCCGAGAGATAGTCCGACTTCATGGTATTCCGGTTTCGATCGTATCCGACAGAGATCCCAGATTCACTTCCTCATTTTGGAAGAGTTTGCATTCGACTTTGGGTACGAAGTTGCTGTTTAGCACAGCTTTCCATCCGCAGACAGATGGACAGTCGGAGCGAGTTATTCAGATTTTGGAGGATCTTCTTCGCGCTTGCGTCATCGATTTCTCAGGAAGTTGGGAGTCGAACTTACCAGTGGTTAAGTTCACCTACAACAACAGCTTTCCAGTCTTCTATTGGTATGGCTCCGTATGAAGCGCTGTATGGCCGCAAGTGCAGATCTCCTGTTCATTGGGATGAAGTTGGAGAGAGAGCAGAGTTGGGTCCAGAGATTGTTCAGCAGGCAGCAGAGGTAGTAGTCAAGATCCGTGATAGGATGAGGACTGCTCAGAGCCGACAGAAGAGTTATGCTGATCAGCGGAGGAGAGACTTAGAGTTTGTAGTGGGCGATCGTGTCTTCGTGAAAGTGGCACCTATGAAGGGTTTCATGAGATTTGGGAAGAAAGGGAAGCTCAATCCGAGATTCATTGGACCGTTTGAGATCCTCGACAGAGTTGGGACGCTAGCGTATCGTGTGGCTCTTCCGCCGAATCTGGCCGGAGTACACAATGTCTTTCACGTCTCCATGCTGAGGAAGTATATGGCAAATCCTTCGCATGTCCTGAACTTTGAGCCGTGGCAGCTTACTCCGAACTTATCTTATGAGGAGAGACCAGTGCAGATCCTAGACCGGCAGGAGAAGAAACTTCGGAACAAGTTGGTTAAGCGAGTCAAAGTCAAATGGCTCAACCATTCAGAGGAGGAAGCTACGTGGGAGTCTGAGCCGGAGATGAGAGATCGATACCCTGAGTTATTCGCTGAGTTCTAATTTCGAGTACGAAATTTATTTTAAGGGGGGAAGGATTGTAGAACCCGTAAATCAGTCTACATTTAAGCCATGCATAATTCTAGATTTCTAAATTTAATTGACTTCATTGCATAATTATTTTAAATGCATTTATTTGAAGTTAATTATTCATTATTTCAGTTCAATAGTTTGATTTTTAGCATTTAAGTTATTTCAATGAGGCCGGACTGGAGTTGGAGTTTTGAGATAGAATTTAAGATTTGAGAAATATTTCCAGAAGTTAATTTAGCTAGCAAGTAAGTTCATTTAGTTAAAAAGAAGTTTAAGGAATTATTTAAGTTAGTTGAGGATTTTAATTTAAATTATTGGAGGTGATTAAGAAATGAGCTCATTTAAGTTACTTAATTAAGGGGTTAGCTCACTAAATTATTTAAAGGATTAGTAAGGCTTTCAAGGATTATTAGTTGACTAGATAACAATATTTCCCCTTCATTTTATTGCAATTTTCGGCCCCCATAGTTGCTAGACAATTTAATTGCCAACTCATCAACCTTTTGACCATTTCTTTGCATGTAAGTTGTAGGATAATTCTAGGATTTTTGAGAGCACAATTTAATTAAATTAATGGACATATCCTCGACTAGAAAACAAGCAAAAATCGGCCACTACCTCTAGAAACATCCACCAACTCATTTGATATCAAACTAGAATTCAAAATTTAAAATGAGAAGACTTGGTCTTGGATCTTCCTTATATCTTGCACCCACTTCCCTCAACCTCCTAACCATCTTTTCCCCCCTCTCCTTTTTGAAAATTCAGAGTGAATTCACACTCATTTTCAGAGGTAAAAATCGTGAGGTACATAGCCAAAAAGAAGAGAGAAAAATCGAGAGCAAGGTAAGGTAGAAAAGGAAGCCACTCCGTCTCCTCCGCGTCGTCTCGTCTCTTCTTTTCGTTTTCATTTCAAACGATAAACAGGCATGTCTAGATTCTTTCTAAACCTCAATCAAGTCATATTATCATTTATTTTTCAGTACATGATCATGTTTATTCAAGAAAAAATCGAGATCCATGTCAACACTTTTGAAAACAACACATGCAGAATTTTTGATATTTCTTGGCAAGCTTCACATTTTTCTTGGTTTGTGAGTTTCAGGTGATTGGTTCGACTCCAGGCTCCCAAGGCGACCTCAATACATGTAATAGGATGCATTAGAATCAGATTGGTCTGTTGGTTCAAGCCCCTGGTTGCTGGAAATTCAGAAATGGACAACAACTTCTCATTTGGTCCATTTGAGTTTCGAGATTCAGCTTGTTGGCAAGGAGGAAGGATCTGGTCTTGGCTGCCCTAGGGGCCTATAGCCATGGTTAGATCACTTCCCTAGCATGTCTAAGACATGACTAAGTCACCCTTTTGGTGGCTTGGTCCATGGCTCATCGGTTTTTAATAAAAACATCACAACCGCCCCTATGTCCCTTCGGCCCTTACAATTTCAGCATATACGGTTTCGGTTTTGGTTGCTTGGTATGGATCTTGGTTGGCCTATGGCCCATAGCCACGGTTCATACCATGCCCCTATATGTCTAGATCGTGCCATGGTCAATCAAATAGCCACTGGAATGACGCAAGACATCGATCTAAGCAAAACACTACACACGCATGCACGTTGGTTCTCGGTTGGAGTTTCGGTTGATTTTTGGTGTGACGCGGATTGTGGCTGGCCTAGGGCCCTTAGCCATGGTTCAAATCACTCCTTGGGATGTTGGTAAGAGTCTCTGGTCGGTGGTTCACGCCCCAATGGCCGGTAGTCTCGAAAACAACACAAGTTACACGATTGTACAGTTGCTGGAAAATTACAGCAAGTTGCTGTGTCGGTTCTGTGGCTCGTTCGAGTTCTTGGTTGGCTTTTAGCTTATGGCCTTGGACTGGACGGTGCCTCATTGAGTTAAGAAGGTCATGTTTTTGACCGTTTGTCATTTGGATCATATTTGAGGTCGTACGAGAATTTACGGTGCGATGTGCCAAATTGACTCTCGAAAGAGCGTTTCATGTTTTGGCCTCCATTCCACCTAGATTTCGACCCTTTCATTTTAGGAGCATTATTTCATGATTTTTCAGCGTATTTTAATCATGACTATACGTCGGTTCGGTGTCGGTTCGGGTTGGCTCGGAGTCATGATTAAATGCGAAGTCATTAGGCATCATAGTCGCATCTTTTGAACGTAAATTGCGTAGTTGGTCATGTTTAAGCTATTGCATATTTTTCATAGTCCAGTTAGGTTGCAGCGAGCCTGGGGACGATCCAATCTAATCCAGTTGGTAAAATTACGGGACATTTTCATTATGCCAGTTAATTATTTTACGTGCATTAAATAGAAAATTATTATTTTTGAGATTTATGCGATATGGCTTGTGGTTCATTCACTATGTGGGAGTGTTATTTTATACGGTCGCCAGTGACCGATCAGTTCAGTATGGTACCACCCGGTCGCCAGTGACCGGCCAGCTCAGTTCAGTTTCAGCCTCCCCGGTAGCCAGTTACCGATCAGTTCAGCTTAGTGCAGGGGCCACAGGCGTAAAACATAATTTCAACAGAAAATTTTACCAGATATTTCAGTACAAGCTCCAAGGAGCAAACATTTTTACTGTGATTATCAATTCAGTTATGCACGTATTATAATTGCTCAGTACTAATTATTTTCAGCATGCCTCAGGACAGGATATGTTAACTCATGCATATTTTAATTCAGATTTTTACTCGTTACCTGCGATATATGCATGCTGAGTCTTTAGGCTCACTAGACTTGATTGTTGTAGGTACTGATGAGGCCAGGGCCGAGGGCGGGGACCAGTGAGCCAGCTTGGGTCGGCAGTAGTGGCACCCGAGGACCTCAGAGCAGCAGTTGTTATTTTATTCCGCAAACATTTTATCAGTCGTTTGATATTTTTTTTAAATTGTGATTTTTGGCAAACTTTATTTTCTTCCGCTGTAATATTTTGAAATATTGAACTTGTTTCACCAGTGATTTTATGAATGTGGCCACTTAAGTTCTTTTAAAAAGAAAATTTTTAATATTCCGCAAATTTTTAAGCAAGAAGTTCTAGGGCCTTTTGCACATATGCTTCAAACCCATTGATTCGCGATGCTTCTCGAATAATGGTCCAGGTAAAGGCTTAGTAAGTGGATCAGCAACATTATCTGCGGAGCCGACTTTGTCAACGAGACATCTCCTTTTTCCACAATCTCTCGGAGGATAATGTACATTTCAATACATGTTTGGACTTCTGATGAGACCTTGGCTCCTTTGCTTGAGCTATATCTCTCGTGTTGTCACACAACACCGGGACAGGTGCAACTCAATAGGAACGACGTCCAACTCTTGGACGAAATTCCTTTTCCAAACAGCCTCATTTGATGCATCTGATGCAGCAATGTATTCGGCCTCAGTGGTGGAATCCGCAGTACTGTCTTGCATGGAACTCTTCCAAGAGACAGCAACACCATTGAGCATGAATACGAACCTAGAGGTTGACTTCGAGTCATTGATATCGCTTTGCAAGCTAGAGTCGGTATAGCCTTCCAATTTCAGTTCCCCACCCGCATAGTCCAAGAACAATTCATTGGTCCTTCTCAAATACTTGAGGATGTCTTTCACAGCTTTCCAATGTGGAAGACCGGGGTTCGATTGATATCTACTCGCCACACTTAGTGCGAAAACCACGTCAGGACGTGTAGATATCATCCCATACATGATGCTACCAATTGCAAATGCATACGGAATGCGTGTCATCGCCGCTATCTCTGAATCAGTCTTGGGAGACATAGACTTGGATAGGGACACGCCATGACACATTGGTAGATGTCCTCTTTTGGACTCATCCATCGAGAACCGCTTCATGATGGTATCAATGTATGTGGACTAGGTGAGACCAAACAATCTTTTCGATCTGTCTCTAGAGATCTCTATTCCCAATACAAAAGATGCTTCACCCAAGTTCCTGCATCGAGAACTTACTCGCTAACCATATCTTAGTTGATTGCAACATTCCTACATCATTCCCAATGAGTAGAATGTCATCAACATAAAGCACCAGGAATGTTACAGTACTCCCACTGACCTTCTTATACACACAGGGTTCCTCAGGATTCTTAGTAAAACCAAACTCTTTGATTGTACTATCGAATCTAAGGTTCCAACTCCTAGATGCCTGCTTTAGACCATAAATAGATCTCTGAATTTTGCATACCATATGCTTACTTTCGACAGATGTAAACCCTTCAGGTTGAGACACGTAAATCTCTTCCTTAATATCCCCATTAAGAAAGGCTGTCTTGACATCCATCTACCATATCTCATAGTCATACCATGCAGCTATGGCTAGCAATATCCTTATGGGCTTGAACATTGCAAATGGAGAAAATGTTTCCTCAAAGTCAACTCCTTGTCTTTGAGTATATTCTTTTGCTACCAATCACGCCTTGAAGGTCAATACCTTCCCATCCGCCCCAAGTTTCCTCTTATAAATCCATTTACACCCTATGGGAACAATTCTCTCAGGTGGATCCATGAGATTCCACACTTGGTTCGAATGCATGGAATTCATCTCAGATTCCATTGCTTCAAGCCACTTGGATGAATCGGCATCGGATAACGCTTTCTTGAAGGTCCTTGGATCACATCCATGGTTAGGCTCATCATGGCCTTCTTCAAGAAGCAGACCATACCTCATAGATGGTCTCGAGACTCTATCGGATCTTCTAGGAGCTTGTATCTCCTCTCTTGGCTCTTCGGGTGTGGGTTCTATAATTGTGAGTGTCTCTCGAACTTCTTCGAGTTCTATTATCTCCCCTTTTCTATCCAATAGAAATTCCTTTTCAAAAAGGTTGCATTCCTAGAAACAAACACCTTTGTTTCTTGGGATGATAGATATCCAACAGAATTCCTTGGATATCCCACAAAGTAACATAAAATGGATCGACTATCCAATTTATCTCCCACTACCTGCTTCACATAAGAAGGGCACCCCCATATTCTAAGATAAGAATTCTTGGGCGGCAACTCCGTGAACCCCATTATAGACCAAACCATGTCCATCAACGTCCGGTTACGACGCTCCAAAACACCATTCAACTGCGGTGCAACGAGCGGAGTCCACTGCGAGAGAATCCCATTCTCCCCAAGATACTCTTGGAACTCGGCACTCAAGTACTCACCACCTCGATCCGATCAAAGTGTCTTGATGCTTCGTCCCAACTGTTTCTCTACTTCACTTCTGAATTTGTTGAACCTTTCAAAGGCTTCAGACTTGTATTTCATTAAATACACATACCCGTACCTCGAAAAGTCATTGGTAAAAGGTGATGAAGTAGGCATGTCCATGCTTAGTGGTGATGCTAAGCGGACCGCACACATCGGTATGGATCAAATCCAATAACCCTTTGGCTCGCTCCACATGGCCCTTAAAGGGAATTTCGGTCATCTTTCCTTTTAGACAGGATTCACAAGTCGTGAGAGCATTAATATCAGACATATCAAACATGCCCACTCCCACTAGCTTGTCCATCCTTCTTAGGAAAATATGTCCTAATCGAGCATGCCATAATTGTGCTGAATTTAGAGTATCTAGTTTTCGATTGTTTGTTGTTGTTATTGTTTGGACATTGTTTAGTATAATATCTTTCAATTTTAAGTTATAGATATCGTTTTTCAAGTTCTCCAGTACCAATTAAACATTAATTCTTGTAAATGTTGCAAACACCTTTGCTAAATAAACAAGAATATCCATTTTTATCAAGCATAGAAATGGAAACAATGTTTTTTAACCAAATCAGGTACAAACAAAACATCTCTTAAAATCAACTTAAAATCATTGTTCAACAATAAGAAAACATTTCCCACGGCCTTGGCAGCAACTCTTGCTCCATTGCCCAACCTCAAGAAGGTCTCACCTTCTCTAAGTCTCCTACTTCTTCTCATCCTCTGTAAATCATTACAGTGATGTGAGCCACTGCCGGTATCCAATACCCAAGAAGTAGAGTTAATTGAAATGTTTAATTCAATGTAGAACATACCGTTTCCAAAACTCCTCTGGCAAGATATTCTCTGCAGTTAAGCCTCCAATGTCCAGGCCTTTTGCAGTGATGATAAATATCAGCAGTCTTGTCAGCCTTTATTGGTGTGGCTGCCACAACGGGATTCGTAGCTTGCCTCTTCAAGGGCACTTTCTTCTTGAAACGTTGGAAAGAACGCTTCTTTCCCTTCCCAGGTGGACCAGTCTTCGTACCAGATGAGCCCACATAAAGAACCGACTTCTCATATTTCATAGAAGCCTGCATATAACACTTGGCTTTCAAGTCATGGTCACACCATTCCTTGTAAGTCTGAAATTCCTCAGGAGTGTAGTCAGTCGGAGCCTCAATAGGGGGCGACTCAGTAAGTGTATACGCTATCCTTTCCGAATTCAAGACAATTTTCAGATTTCTTAGCCAATTGAGGTAATTAGGTCTTGTTAATACGTGTTTGTCGAGTATTACAGATAGCGGATTGCGAATCGAAGACATTGTCAAAAAGTATTGAAAAGTAGATAGATAAATGTTAATGACTATTTTAAAATATTTAGTAAGATATAAAGTATGGACTTTTACTTTATAAATGTTTACTCCCACTGTTTTGACATCTTTCACTACCCTCTAGTGAAAACGGAAAACTCCTTTCCTCAGTAGGAACGCAAGGTCCAATTAGCGAATTATGATCCCGATTAATATCAGCCAATCACAATTCCTAAAAGGTAGTTTCCAATTGCATCACCATGCAACCCTTTACGTAAAATTTTGTCTCACGTTTGATTAGGACCCAATAATATGACGTCGTTCATCTTCACGTGTCAAGCCTTCCCCATCGATGTTGAACCTTAATGGACGGTCGCCATGAGTTCCTCAATAATATGAGCCGAAATCATGGGAGTTCCACGTAGTTCACATCACCATGTCAATGGATGTCACAGCTTTCCGGCACCCAGGGCCCCCCCAATAATAGGAGCCGAGCCAGGAGCACGGGTAGCGTTCATCATGCACCCATTGTCGATGGAAGACATGGAAATTATAAACAAATTTATAATTCTCCTTTTCGGGCTTGATATTAATTTTGAATCTTATTTAAAATGAGGGTTTTTAATTTTGAAAGGTCTCATCATTAATTTTATTTAAAAGCTCGCCATGTTTGAACGTATGTTTGCCGGATTCATGCAACTTTGTTGTTATCATAATAATAACGTACATACTCATTATCTATAACATATCATGCATATATTATAAACAGTAAACAAAACAAGGATGATCAATCGCCCCAAAACTAAAGGCCCGTGTGAGCTAAACACGGGCCTAGGTCCAATCCTAGGGAAATGCATGGGATGCAAATGCAACTATTACATTAGCTTCCAATATTTACATGTCTTCGATCTTCAAAATCATTATGGCCACCATCTTCCAATCTTGATCATCCACTATACTAATATTTACAAATAAATATCCATGGCAAATAGGGATACATCTCATGGGGGTGGGAACGGGCCATAAACCAATCTCACTTTAAATTTGATAATTATTACAATCATTCAACACAAAATATCCTAGCATACACCTAGCAAATTGGGCTTGAGCTTTTGATCATCCTTCATGCATAATATCACATATCATACACCATCAATTAATTATCACAATAATTAATTGATCCAATATTATATATCTTGAACCAATCACTAACCGCCACGATTATAAACTAAATTAACAAAGTATACAAATACCTTTGTCTACTTTCTAATTAATTTATTTATAGCCGAATTTCTTGCAAATCACAATTTACTATAAATAATTAAAGTCCAACTTCAATTATTTATTTCATGAGAAAATATTTGCAACCTTTTTTAAATTTAAACTTAAGGGCCCAAAAAATCATTTTTCACCAAAAACATTTTGGCCCATTTAAAATTTACTAATATGTTAGCCATCTAATGGCCCAACAACATCAAGGTCCATGACACTTTGATAATCCAAAACACTTTTGGAAACCCTAGTCTTCATCGCCGTCGCCGGAGCTACGTCGGCGGATTTCGGCCAACAAAAATTTTATTTTTATTTTTATTTTTGAGGGGGACGTTCGGGCAGCCCCTCGGGCTGCCCTTGCTGCCAGAAATGGGCAGCCCCTCGGGCAGCCAGAGCTTCCCGAAATGGGCAGCAACATGCTGCCCGAAATTTTCCCAAAAAATGCCTTTATTTTGTTGCAAAAATTTCATCTCATGCGGTTAGAAATCGATCTTAATATAATATTATGTATATGCTACACAAACTAGTATCCTTAGCTCATGATACCATTTGAAAGGGGATCGGTTTTAGGTACGGAAGTTCAAAATTTTATTTTTTAGCAAGAAAACCGAACACCTCATGTACTAGGATGTGTAGCAAATACAAAAACACAAAATATGACATTCATAGTGTGTTTATAAGATATACCTATCAATCACAAAGGATTGATGATGGCTCCAACTAAGGTGTAAACACCTTAGCTCTTGAATGGCAAGACAAATCTACAAACTCTCCTTCTTTGAGCAATCCTTGCTCAAATATTAAGCCCACCACCAACTAGGTAGATCCCCTTTTATTTTGCACTAGAAAAATAAAAGGATTTTTCTTTGAGAAGAGAATTGTTTCTCCAACAATTGAAGAACAAAAATGAGGGAGAAAATCAAGAAGAAATTACGGCCAAGTGAGTGTCTAGACAAGGGAGGATGAGTTGCCTTGGGTTTGCAAAAAGTTAAAAGCAAAAGTTGAATGCCATACAATTTTTTTAATGAAAAGTATTCCCCAACCCTTCACCTCCCAAGCATGTTTTTGACTTGGGCTTGTAACAATTATAAGGCCCATGGACTTTTATTTAAATGTCCCAAACATATTTGAGCCCATTTAAAGTTTACTTAATTTTACCCAAGCCCACTAGTTTAATAATTATTTCTAATTGGGCTCTACAAGGCCCAAAGTAGTTTAATTAATTCAACACTTGAATTAATATAATTATTTGGACTCTACTAGGCCCACTAGTGTTAAATTAATTCAACACTTGAATTAATTTAATTTAGTCCATAATAATGTTTATGAAAATCATAATTTTCAAATACATTATTTATTTGGCCAACTTTTAATTTAAGAACACTTCCATAAATTAAAAGTTACATTTCCCTCATAGAAGTCATACTTCTATTTTTCCTTACGCTTATAAACTCATTTATAAGCCGTTCAACACATTGAACTCCTTTACTTCTCAACGGGATCTAGAAAGCTAGTACTTGTGTGGCCCTCAATGGTTCATTGATACAACTAGACGTGGGTTCACATCTCAATGTGATTCGAACTAAACATGTCATTATATGAGCATACTCCAATTGCTCCATTCTTACTTATCAACTCCTTGATAACAAGAATGTCAGAACTCAAGTCAGATAATACCCAACCAATCATGTTAAACGCCTAGCAGCATCGCTTACATGATTCCCTAGGTATCAAATGATAGTGCCTGCAAGAACCATTCAATTATGGTTAGCGTACAGTACTGTCCCTTCAACTCATATATCCCGACCGATTCGACAACCATTGGTATATCGAGAGTTGTCAATGAATCGATTCTATGTGTCATGTCCTAGTTGTTTCGATGGTGTAATATATGAAACCCATTTCATAATTACCACCATACTCTGATCAGAGATTTCATACTACATACACATAGGATATCCATACCCGAAGGTAAGCGGTGAATCCCCGACTACAATGCATCGACTCCTATATGTTTCGACAGAACACCCAACCTTGCCACCTGATGACCCCATGAGAGTTGGTAAACAAGTCAAAGTGTAATTCTAGCACATAGAGTCTCAATGTTGTTCCGGGGCATAAGAACTAATGGTGTACAACCATAAACTAGAACGTTTCCACTCGATAAGTGAGAACCACTTGGAAAGTCCTTTATGGAGGGTTGTTCAGTGCACTCTACAAGGAGCACCTATCTGCATGCTCGGACACCACAATGTCCCTTACCAATGAAACATGGTACTCACATCGCAGATACTAGTCTCGAACTCGAGCGGCCTATATCCTTCTTTGCGGTGGCTGAATCGACTAGGAATTGTTTAGAATATACAGTATTCAAAATATGAGTTTCATGATACTCATCATATGAGCATCTCATATTCTTTCTACTATTTGTATATTCAAGGACTTTATCTATCCAACTAGCATGGGTATACAGATAAAGATATGCCAAATAATAATTTCAAATATTATTAAAATAAAGATTGTTTATACATAGAGTTTCATTGTGAACACTCGGCTAACACTTGGCTCGACGTGCACCTACTCTAACAAACTCCACTAGAGGTAGCTTCGATTCCCAAGACCCATGGAAATCGATCATACAGGCCCGCAAAGATCCTCCAAAATCTGAATCACTCGCTTGGACTGGCCATCTGTCTGCGATTTAAAAGCTGTACTGAATAACAACTTCGTCCCCATTGTTGCATGTAAACTCTTCCAAAAAGACGATGTAAACCTCGGGTTCCTGTCAGACACAATAGAAACTAGGATTCCGTGCAATCAGACTATCTCCCTGATATAAAACTCCGCATACTACGTCATGGAGAAAGTCGTCTTTACTGGCAAGAAATGTGCCGACTTTCTAAGTCGATCCACTATAACCCAAATAGCGTTGGATCCCCTAACTGTCCTCGGCAATCGAACAACGAAGTCCATGGTGATGTTCTCCCATTTCCACTCGGGGACAAGGAGTGGCTTAAGCATCTCTGCTGGCCTCTGATGCTCTGCCTTCACCTGCTGACAAGTGAGACATTCAGACACAAACCGACGGATGTCTCTCTTCATACCTGGCCACCAATACAAAATCTGCAGATCCTTGTACATCTTGGTACCACCTGGGTGAATAGAATACGAAGATGTGTGTTTCTCTGTCAGGATATCCTCTCTGATCGAATCAACACTAGGCACCCACATTCTACCTATGTATCTCATCATACCATTAGACACTGAGTAGAGTACACTGCCATTGGCTTCATCCTTCAGTCTCCATTTCTGCAACTGCCCATCTAAAGTCTGACCTGCATGGATTCGGTCAAGCAACGAAGACTGGACTGTCAGATTAGAAAGCTTAGGAGCCCTGCCCTTAGGATAAACCTCTAACCTGAATCTCTGAATCTCTGACTGAAGAGATCTCTGCACTGACAACTGTGCTATGACTGCAACCTTTCGGCTCAAGACATCTGCCACAACATTCGCTTTCCCTAGATGGTAGCTAATTTCACAATCGTAGTCTTTTACTAACTCTAACCATCGTCTCTGTCTCATATTCAACTCTTTCTGCGTGAAGAAATACTTGAGACTCTTGTGATCAGTGAATATCTTGCATTTCTCGCCGTACAAGTAGTGTCTCCAAATCTTCAAGACAAAGACAACAGCGGCTAACTCAAGATCATGAGTCGGGTAGTTCTTCTCATGCACTTTCAACTGCCTGGAAGCATAAGCTATAACCCGACCATGCTGCATCAACACTGCACCAAACTCGAGCTTAGATGCATCGTAATACAAAATCTCCTTGCCCCGATGGCATGGCTAACACTGGCGCTGAAATAACAACTTGCTTCAAAGTATTAAAGCTTTTCTGACATTCATCACTCCACACGAATTTAGCATTCTTCTTTGTCAATGAGGTGAGTGACACTGCTATCGACGAAAATCCCTGAATAAATTTCCTATAGTAGCCTGCTAGGCGTAGGAAACTGCGAATCTCAGATGCGTTCTTCGGCTCAACCCATTCCTGGACTGCTGCTACCTTAGCTGGATCCACCTCAATACCACAGCTAGATATTATATTGCCAAAAAACGCTACCTTCTCAAACCAAAATTCACCCTTACTGAATTTCCCAAATAGTTTGTGACTCTGCAAAACCCGTAAAACTGTACTCAAATGCTGACTGTGCTCTTCGTGCCTCTTCGAGTATATAAGGATGTCATCAATGAACAATATGACAAATTGATCAAGGTAAGGTTGAAATACTCGGTTCATGAGGTCCATGAATATTGCTGGAGCGTTCGTCAGTCCAAACGGCATCACTAAGAACTCATAATGCCCATACCTTGTTCTGAAGGCCGTCTTATGAACATCTGTCTCCTTCACCTTCAGCTGATGATACCCTAATCGAAGATCTATCTTAGATAACACTGTAACTCCCTGCAACTGATCGAACAAGCCTCGATACTTGGAAGTGGGTATTTATTCTTGATCGTTACCTTGTTCAGTTCTCGGTAATCGATACACAGTCTCATGCTCCCATCTTTCTTCTTCACAAAAAGCACTGGTGCGCCCCATGGTGAGAAATTGGAGCGAATGAATTCCTTGTCTAGGAGCTCCTGAATCTGCTGCTTGAGTTCTAACATCTCAGTTGGAGCTAGACGGTATGTTAGAGTAGTTGCCCATCGAGCCAAGTGTTGGCCGAGTGTTAACAATGAAACTATATGTATAAACAATCTTTATTTTAATTATATTTGAAATTATTGTTTTGGCACATCTTTATCTGTATACCCATGCTAGTTGCATAGATAAAGTCCTTGAATATACAAATAGTAGAAAGAATATGAGATGCTCATATGATGAGTATAATGAAACTCATATTTGCAATACTGTATATTCTAAACAGTTCCTAGTCGATTCTGTAGAGCCCAAAATCAGTACACGTAAATTCCATGCATTTATTTAATGATTAAATCTTTTATTTAAGTTTAAAATATTTTTAGTGGTCATGACTTATTTAATTTGCATTATTTTAATGTTTATGTGATGCACGTTAAAATATTTTCTTGAGTCTCATGTTTCAGACGATTATCCGATGCGAGATCGAGGAGAAGAGACCGGGGACAATTTTTGGTAATTTTAAAACGTGGTAATTTATTATAGTTAGGATTGGGGCATTTGTAAATGATTTATAAGTTTTTAGCATTTTTAAAATCTAATTGAATTATTTTGTAATTTTAAGATTTTAAAACTTTTAAAGATTTAGTACATGTGCATTTTTATTTTTAATTAATGGACTTTTAGTAAAGTTAGTGTTTGATTAATATTTAATTAGTTGTTAAATTTTAATTAAGAAATTTTTATTCCCTAATTACTACCTAAACTCACGCGCACACACACTTATACACGACCAAAACACACACACAATTCTCTACACTCTATTTCAGATTTTTAAAAGAGAAAACCTAGGATTCCCACACTCTACAGCAGCCGCCCCTTCCTCTCAAATTCCAGCAAGGTTTTGTTGTGTTTTCTTCAAAGAAAATCGTTCCACGTTCGTCCCGGATCAGCCCTCACTCCGTCTCCGCTTCGGTATCGTCGTTTCGGTAACATTAAAGATCTAAATGCATGTATATTCTGTTTTTTTTTCTTGCGTCGATCTTGTCATAGTATTTATGTTGATGTTTATTATGCGTAAAATTCATGTATAAGGTTCATAGTTTGAGCAGAAAATTGGTTGGATCAATTTTGAAATAAATCTTAGATCTAGAATTTTGTTTTTCACTGTATTTTGAAAACTGTAATTTTTCGGCCGCGATTTTGAGAAAACCGTTTTTGAGGTTTCTTTCAGTTTCTTAGTAAGAATGGGTGACGGTATTCTGCCTAAATAGTAGACACAGGTAATAAATAAGCAAATACTAAAGATCTTCAACATGAAAATCGTAGAACTTTTTGATACCTTCGATTTTATATAAAATTCAAAATAATTGGATAAAAATTGAGTGAGTTATGGTGTTTTTCGTGAGACTGCTCAAACTGCATTTTTTGGAAAATTATGTTATTGATGCGTTCTTGAAGTTTTTGAGTCGCAAGCTTCGTTGGGAACCGGTCGTGGATCGCTGCTGCGTTTGGGTATTGTGAGTATGACATTGGGATGAATTTTGGTTCTTAGTCTTGTGTCGGTAGGCTCTTGGTTGCATTAGAAGTCGTAGGAAGTATTTTGGTGTCAAAATTCATGTTTAGGGATGATGTTGCGTGGTTGTTTTGCGTCGTTGCTTTGGGGACATTTGTTTGAGTTAAATCCTTGTCATAGCGTCCTAAGATGAGTCTCGTTGCATCGGTTCGAGTCGTTTAAGCGTGACTTTTAAAATTGCATCAAAATGTGTTATTTTGGGTTGGTTGTGCGCAGGATTAGCGCTCGCCAGGGAGCGCCGCAGCGCCCGTTATACGCAAGCCAGGCGCCGCGGCGCTGCCCTTGTGGCACCGCAGCACTTGGCTTGCGGAATTGCTTGCGCCTAGGCGCTCGTCCATAACTTTTTAAAACACTATTTTAGGCTCATGTCTTCAATGTTTTGGGAAATGTTTACACATCATGTTAGGATTTGTTCCAGGAATTGATGTTATCGCTTAGTACAAAGATTAAAGGAGGTCAATTCCCGAGAGATTTAGAACGTCATAAGAAAATTACCATTTTGGGTGGCGAGCACGATCATTATGTCTATGGAAATTAAGTGCTTGAACTCTTGTTAGTATGTTGCAGAAGCGGCCCCAAGCGAGATCCAAAGAATCCCTCAACGCCAAGTAAGTATGTTCGACGTGCAAAGAAAATACTTTTAAGTTTTTGAGGTATGCTAAATGTCTTGTGACCAAATTTATGTATGGGATTGGAAAGCGGTAAAGCATGACCAGGGACCAATCAACCCAGTTAAAGCATGAACGGGTTTAGATCAGGATTGGAAAGCTTTAAAGCATGAACAGGGACCAATCCACCCGTTAAAGCATGAACGGGGATCTCATGTATGTGGCAGTGGTTTTTTTCCTGTCAGCCCAGTACTGTGGTTTAGTCTGACCAGGCGATTTTTGTTATGGGTCAATTGCTTTGAAACATGCCTCTACGAAAAATGATGAAGTTATGTATGTTCAAGTATGTTCAAGTATGCAAGTATGTTTAAGAAATGTTTTATGACAATGGCACGTCTATGTATGTATGTACGTATGTTCAAGCTTTTGATATGCAAGTTCAAGTTTCAATATGTACTTCCTATTTTAAAGTTTTGTGATTTTTATTACGTATTACTTGTTACTTCCAGTTTATACGTGTTGAGTCTTTAGACTCACTAGACTTGATCGATGCAGGTGAGGATGATTTTGAGGAGACTAGGGGTGGGGACCAAGGAGCTGGCTTGGACTGAGCAGGTGGCTAGACCCGAGGACCGCCCAAGTTTTTAAGTTTTTATGAAATAACAAATACTCTGATTTCACGCTACTGGTTATGAGATTTCAAACAAATACTTTTGTCAAACTTTATTTTTAGATCTTTTGTTGCAACTACTTTTGGGACGTACGGTTTACATTATCGAAATTGAAGTTTGATTACTCTTTTAAGAAAATTTTTAATTTTTCCGCAAATTTTAAGAGGTAAAAAGTACGGTACGTTACAGAATCAGCCGCCGCTAAGAAGGATATAGGCCGCTCGAGTTCAAGATTAGTATCTGCAATGTGAGTACCATGTTTCATTGGTAGGGTACATTGTGATGTCCGAGCATGCAGATAGGTGCTTCTGGTAGAGTGTACTGAACAACCCTCCATAAAGGACTTTCCAAGTGGTTGTAATGCCCGAGATTTTATTTATCGTAATCGGAGATTAATCTGAAATGATTTATGGATTAATTGATGTGATTATAGATGGAAAGTATTAGACCGGAAAAGACGGGAGAAAACACGGAATATGGGCGAGGGCAGAGCACCTCGCGCATATGCGCGTGGGTGGTAGAAGACCTCGCGCATATGGGCGAGAAGTGGTCGCGCATATGCGCGATCTGCGCACAAGGAGAAATTCGGGTTCCGAAGGCTGGGCGCACATGCGCGACCTAAAGACGCGCACATGCACGAAATGTCCAGGGAAGTTGGCGCATATGCGCCGGATGGAGGCGCGCATATGCGCGAGTTGCATTGTATGAGACAGTAGGTCTCGCGCATATGTGCGACGATGTGGCGCGCCTATGCGCGAGCTACCGTGTGAACGACGCGCCGAGACCTATGGTCTCGCGCATATGCCCTGAGACAAGTCGCGCATATGCGCGAGATGTGCAGGCTTAAGAAATGGGCCACGTTTCTTCATCATGCAACGTGTATATATATATATACAGGCAATTCTTCTCTCAGAAGAAAGAAAGGAAGAGCTGAGGGAAGCTTCGTATGAGATTTAAGTTACGAGCAATCCGTCCGTCTGTTTTTGAATCCGAGTACAGCACCGAGTTCCTAGCGACGACAGCTACAACTGGACGTAAGTTTTGTTACATTTAGATATGATTTGAAATTATGATATGGTCAGAATCGAATATGAATCATATATGGTGTTTCTCATATAGTAGACATCGTATAATTGAAGTCAGATCGAAAAACAGACTGTTTATGTAATTGTTATGATTTTAAGAGTTGATTTGATTAAGATTCAATATCAGAGTTGTATTGTTATTCAGATTATGAGTAGTACTGATACTGATGATGAGTTCTGGTATTATATTTGTGATGTTGAGATTGACGGGGATATCGAGACTGTATTGTTATGCCGTCGAAAAATCAGTAGATTGATATTGATCTGATCTTGTATTGATTGAGATTGTATGGTACTTTGTTGACATTGATCAGATTATGTCTGGATTTGAGTATTGATCAGAACAGGTCTTAAATTGAGTTGTACATTGATATTGTGCATATTTGATATTGTTATTGCCAGATTGGGTATGGACCGATTGGAATGCGAGACGTCGTCTTCGTCAGAACGAGAAGACAAAGGTATAAATCAATGTGAATTGGGAGATGGACTTGAGTCAGATTGGACTTGAGTTTCCCTAAATCACATACTTGTATGTTATTGCTTTTCATACATTTGTATTTTTTGAAGGAATATGCTTGATTACTGATTTATAGAAAAGCATGGTATAGGAGATAGCTATTTAGTGAGAGTCACTGACAGAAGGGCCAGATTAGGACAGAGTTGTTAATGGCCCATTGCACATTGTCAGAATTGGCAGACCCGCCTAGTCTTTGGCAGAACTTCCATGGCAGAACCGCCGAGTCACTGGACTTTTGGATATATATTGATAGACTGAGGAGAAGACAGACTCCTATTGCAGATCTTCAATATAGACAGCCAAAGTCTGGGACTAAGAACGTACCACCATCTAGCTGGGGAATAGTAGATGGGAGAACGTTGCGTTCTTATTTAGATTGGGATCCCTAGATTAGAAATAAGTCAAGTCTGAGTCTGAGAGTCACAGAGTGTGATTCCTTATTTGATATTGAATTATGTTCCACATTGCGGTACATATTTAAAGTATAATTGATAGTTGATATCGATTCAGGTTTCTGATTTAGATACATGTTTTGTATATCTTATTCATGCTTTTATATTGTCTATATGATTGCATGTTTATCTGATTTATACTGGGAATGTAATTCTCACCGGAGTTATCCGGCTGTTGTCTTGTTTGTATGTGTGCATGACAACATGTGGGACAGGATCAAGGTCAAGAAAAGAACGAGGCAGGACTAGTTAGCGTGGAGATCCGGGCTCAAAATTAAATTAGGTTTCAGCACTGATATGTAGTTGAACCTAGTTGAATTATCATAGACAATACAAGACTTGTATATTTATGCTTAATATGTAATTCAGATTGATTTACATTACGTTTCCGCATTGTATTTAAAAAAAAAAATTTAGACCCTGTGTATTATAATCGATTGAATAATTCCTAAGAATGATTAAAATTGGAATTAGCATCCGGGTCCCCACAGTGGTTCTCACTTATCGAGAGAAAACGTCCTAGTTTATGGTTGTAGACCATTAGTCCTTATGACCCGGGACAACATTGAGACTCTATATGCTAGCATTGAACTTTGACTTGTTTACCGACTCTAATAGGGTCATCAGGTGGCAAGGTTGGGTGTTTTATCGAAACATATAGGAGTTGATGCATTGTAGTCGGGGATTCACCGCTTACCTTCGGGTATGGATATTCTATGTGATCACATGTATATGTAGTATGAAATATCTGATCGGAGTATGGTGGTAATTATGAAAGGGGTTTCATAGATTACACCATCGATGCAACTACGACATGACACATAGTATCGATTCATTAACAACTCTCGATATACCAATGGTTATCGAATCGGTCGGGATATATGAGATAAAGGGACCGTACTGTACGCTAACCATAATTGAATGATTCTTGCAGGCACTATCATTTGATACGTAGGGAATCATGTAAGCGATACTGCTAGGCGTTTAACATGATTGGTTGGGTAATATCAGACTTGAGTTCTGACATTCTTGTTATCAAGGAGTTGATAATTAAGAATGGAGCAATTAGGGTATGCTCTTATAAGGACATGTTTAGTCCGAATCACATGGAGATGTGAACCCGCGGCTAGTTGTATCAATGAACCATTGAGGGCCACACAAGTGCTAACTTTCTATATCCCGTTGAGAAGTTAAAATAGTTCAATGTGTTGAACAGCTTGTAAAGGAGTTTATAAGCGTAAATAAAATAGAAGTATGGCTTCTATTAGGAGAATGTAAATTTTAATTTGAGGAAGTGTTTTTAAATTAAAAGTTGGCCAAACGAGTAATGTATTTGAAAATTACGATTTTCATAAACATTATTATGGACTAAATTAAATTAATTCAAGTGTTGAATTAATTAAACGCTAGTGGGCCTAGTAGTGTCCAAATAATTAAATTAATTCAAATGTTGAATTAATTAAATAATATTGGGCCTTGTAAAGCCCAATTAAAAATAATTATTAAACTAGTGAGCTTGAGTAAAATCAAGTAAAGTTTAAATGGTCTCAAATTTGTTTGAGACATTTAAACTAAAGTCCATGGGCTTTTTAAATGTTACAAGCCCACTTAATTTACATGCATGGGAGATGAAGAGTTGGGACTATTTTTTCATTAAAAATTTGCATGGCATGCTCATGCACCTTTATCACTTTTTCAAGGACCAAAAAAGTCCTTCCCTTTTGTCCTCACAACCTCCATGGCCGAAAATTTCCCCTCCCATTCTCTCAATTTTTTCTTTCTTCAATTGTTAAAAAAAAAACACTTCTCATTGAAAAATCTTCTTATTTTTCTAGTGCAAAATAAGAGGGATTCTAGCTTGCAAGTGGTCGGCTTGATATTTGAATAAAGGAGTGCAAGAGCAAGGAGTGCTTGTAGATTTGTCATCCTTTCAAGTGTCATGTTGTTTACAACTTGGTTGGAGCCATAACATCAATCCTTGTGATTGATAGGTAAAAATTCTAAACACCCTATGTATTATATTTTGGTGTTTTCGTATTTGCTACACATTATAGGATTAGGGTGCTCGGTTTTAGCCCTTGAAAAATTATTTTGAAACTTCCGTTGCGCATTCGGGCACCTTAATCGATACCCTTTAAAGTGGTATCAACAGCTATGGATACTATTTTGTGTAGCATATACATAATATTATATTGTGGTCGATTTCTAACCGCATGAGATGATTTTTGCAACAAAAATCGAGGCCGTCGTGGGGCGTTTTTGGGCAGCATGTTGCTGCCCATTTCGGGCAGCTCGGGCTGCCCGTGGGGCTGCCCATTTCAGGCAGTAAGGGCAGCCAGAGGGGCTGTCCGAACAGCCCCTTGTTTTTTAATAAAAAAAAAAATTTTTTGGTAAGTTGACCGGAATCCGGCAACGGAGTTCTGGCAACGGCGAAGACGACTAGGGTTTTCAAAAGTGTTTTGGAATATCAAAGTGTCATGGGCCTTGAAGTTGTTGGGCCATTAGATGGCTAACACAATTTGTGAATTTAAATAGGCCAAAATTTTTTTTAGTGAAAAATGATTTTTTGGACCCTTAAGTTTAAATCCACAAAAGTTGTACATATTCTCTCATAAAATAAATAATTGAAGTTGGACTTTAATTATTTATAGTAAATTGTGATTTACAAGAAATTCGGTTATAAATAAATAAATTAGAAAGTAGACAAAGGAGTTTGTATACTTTGTTAATTTAGTTTATAATCGTGGCGTTTAGTGATTGGATCAAGATATATAATATTGGATCAATTAATTATTGTGATAATTAATTGATAGTGTATGATATGTGATATTATGCATAAAGGATGATCAAAAGCCCAAGCCCAATTTGCTAGGTGTATGCTAGGATATTTTGTGTTGAATGATTGTAATAATTATCAAATTCAAAGTGGGCTTGGTTTATGGCCCGTTCCCACCCCATGAGATGTATCCCTATTTGCGATGGATATTTATTTGTAAATATTAGTATAGTGGAAGATCAAGATAGGAAGATGGTGGCCTTGATGATTATGAAGATTGCAGACATATAAATATTGGAGGCTAATGTAATAGTTGCCTTTGCATCCCATTCATTTCTCTAGGATTTGACCTAGGCCCGTGTTTAGCTCACACGGGCCATTAGTATTGGGGCGATTGATCATCCTTGTTTTGTTTACTGTTTATAATATATGCATGATATGTTAAAAATAATGAGTATGTGCGTTATTATTATGATAATAACAAAGTTGCATGAATCCGGCAAACATACGATCAAACATGGCGAGCTTTTAAATAAAATTAATGATGAGACATTTCAAAATTAAAAACCCTCATTTTGAATTTGATTCAAAATTAATATGAAGCCCGAAAAGGGGATTTATAAAGTTTATAATTTCCATGTCTTCTATCGACAATGGGTGCATGATGAACGCTACCCGTGCTCGGCTCATATTATTGGGGGAGCCCTGGGTACCGGAAAGCTGTGACATCCATCGACATGGTGATGTGAACTACGTGGAACTCCCATGATTTTGGCTCATCTTATTGAGGGAACTTATGGCGACCATCCATTAAGGTTCAACATCGATGGGTAAGGCTTGACACGTAAAGATGAACGACGTCATATTATTGGGTCCTAATGTAACATGAGACAAAAGTTTACGTAGAGGGTTGCATGGTGATGCAATTGGAAACTACCTCTTAGGAATTGTGATTGGCTGATATTATTCGGGATCATGATTTGCTAATTGGACCTTACGTACCTACTGAGGAAAGGAGTTTCCCGTTTTCACTAGAGGGTAGTGAAAAATGTCAAAACAGTGGGAGCGAAATTTATAAAGTAAAAGTCCATACTTTATATCTTACAAAATATTTTAAAATAGTCATTAACATTTATCTGTTTTACTTTTCAGTACAATTTTTGACAATGTCTTCGATTCGCAATCTGCTATCTGCAATACTCGAAAAACACATATTAACCGGACCTAATTACCTCACTTGGCTAAGAAACCTGAATATCGTCTTGAATTCGGAAAGGATAGCATATACACTGACTGAGTCGCCCCCTGTTGAGGCTCCGACTGACTGCACTCCTGAGGAATTGCAGACTTACAAGGAATGGTGTGATCATTACTGGAAAGCCATGTGTTATATGCAGGCTTCTATGAATGATGAGCTACAGAGGCGTTTTGAGGATGCAAAGAATGCTGCTGACATTCATTTGCATCTCAAGGGGCTATTTGGTGAGCAGACTCGACCTCTTAGGCATGCTACCGTCAAGGAGCTAATCACTTTGCGCATGCGATATCGGGCCTCGGTCCATGAGCATGGCTTGAAGTTGATTGGGCTCGTGGACAAGCTCATTGGCATGGATCTGATGTTGCCTTCGGAGTTGACCACCGACGTGTTGCTCTTGTCACTGCCTAGCTCATTTGATCCTTTTGTGGTGAATTTCAATATGAACAAGATGGAGCCGACCCTTGAGGAGTTGGTGAACATGCTTGTGACCTTTGAGTCCACCATCAAAAAAGAGTAGCCGGTTCTTTTTGTGGGTTCTTCATCTGGTGATAAGACTGGTCCACATGGGAAGGGAAAGAAGCGTTCTTTCCAACGTCCCAAGAAGAACGTGCCATTGAAGAGGCAGACTTTGAGTCCCGCTGTGGCAGCCATACCAGTGAAGGCTGACAAGACTGCTGATATTTTTCATCACTGCAAGAAGCCTGGACATTGAAGGCGTAACTGCAGGGAATATCTTGCCCAGAAGAGTTCTTGAAACGGTATATTCTATATTGAAGTAAACATTTCAATTAACTCTACTTCTTGGGTATTGGATACCGGTTGTGGCTCAAATCTCTGTAATGATTTGCAGGTGATGGGAAGAAGTAAGAGGCTTAGGGAAGGTGAGACCTTCTTGAGGATGGGAAATGAAGCAAGAGTTGCTGCCAAAGCAATAGGAGATGTTTACTTGCTTTTGAACAATGATTTTAAGTTAATTTTAAGAGATGTTTTGTTTGTACCTGAATTGGTGAAAAACATTGTTTCCATTTCTATGCTTGATAAAAATGGATTTTCTTGTTTATTTAGGAAAGGTGCTTGCAACATTTACAAGAATGAATGTTTAATTGGTACTGGAGAACTTGAAAACGATCTCTACACATTGAAATTGAAAAATATTCCACTAAACAATGTCCAAGCAATAACAACAACAAACAAGCGAAAACAAGATACTCTAAATTTGGCACAATTGTGGCATGCACGATTAGGACATAATTCCCTAAGAAGGATGAACAAGCTAGTGGGAGTGGGCATGTTTGATTTGTCTGATATTAATGCTCTCACGACTTGTGAATCCTGTCTAAAAGAAAAGATGACCAAAATTCCCTTTAAGGGTCACGTGGAGCGAGCCAAAGGGTTATTGGATTTGATCTATACCGATGTGTGCGATCCGCTTAGCAACACCACTAAGCATGGACATGCCTACTTCATCACCTTTACCGATGAATTTTCGAGGTATGGGTATGTGTATTTGATAAAATACAAGTCTGAAGCCTTTGAAAGGTTCAAAGAATTCAGAAGTGAAGTAGAGAAACAGTTGGGACGAAGCATCAAGACACTTCGATCGGATCGAGGTGGAGAGTACTTGAGTGCCGAGTTTGAAGAGTATCTTAGGATGAATGGGATTCTCTAGCAGTGGACTCCGCCTGCTACAACATAGTTGAATGGTGTTTCGGAGCGTCGTAACCGAACTTTGATGGACATGGTTTGGTCTATGATGGGGATCACGGAGTTGCCGCCATCCTTTTGGGGATATGCGCTTGAGACAGGGGCACTGTTGTTGAACAATGTCCATTCAAAGTCAGTTGATAAGACACAATATGAGATATGGATGGGTAAGCCTCCCAAATATTCTTATCTCAGAATATGGGGATGCCCTACTTATGTGAAGCAGGCAGTGGGAGATAAATTGGATAGTCGATCCATTTTATGTTACTTTGTGGGATATCCAAGGAATTCAGTCGGATATTATTTCTATCATCCCCAAGAAAAATAGGTGTTTTTTTCTAGGAATGCAACCTTTTTGGAAAAAGAATTTCTATTGGATAGAAAAAGAGAGATGATAGAACTCGAAGAGGTTCGAGAAACACCCACAAATGAAGAACCCACACCCGAAGAGCCAAGAGAGGAGATACAAGCTCCTAGAAGATCCGAGAGAGTCTCAAGACCGCCTATAAGGTATGGTCTGCTTCTGGAAGAGGGCCATGATGAGCCTAACCATGGATGTGATCCAAGGACCTTCAAGGAAGCATTATTTGATGCCGATTCATCCAAGTGGCTTGAAGCAATGGAATCTGAGATGAATTCCATGCATTCGAACCAAGTGTGGAATCTCGTGGATCCACCTGAGGGAATTGTTTCCATAGGGTGTAAATGGATTTACAAGAAGAAACTTGGCGTGGATGGGAAGGTATTGACCTTCAAGGCGCGATTGTTGGCAAAAGGATATACTCAAAGACAAGGAGTTGACTTTGAGGAAACTTTTTCTCAAGTTGCAATGTTCAAGTAATAAGAATATTGCTAGCCATAGTCCATAAGGATATTGCTAGCCATAGCTGCATGGTATAACTTTTACATGTCTCAACCTGAAGGGTTTACATCTATCGGAATTGAGCATATGGTACGCAAACTTCAAAGATCTATTTATGGTTTAAAGCAGGCATCTAGGAGTTGGAACCTTAGATTCGATAGTACAATCAAAGAGTTTGGTTTTACTAAGAATCCTGAGGAACCCTGTGTGTATAAGAAGATCAGTGGGAGTGCTGTGATATTCATGGTGCTTTATCTTAATGACATTCTACATATTGGGAATGATGTAGGAATGTTGCAATCAACTAAAATATGGTTAGCGAGTAAGTTCTCGATGCAGGACTTGGGTGAAGCATCTTTTGTATTGAGAATACAGATCTATAGAGATAGATCAAGAAGATTGCTTGGTCTCACCCAGTCCACATACATTGATACCATCGTGAAATGGTTTCGATGGATGAGTCCAAGAGAGGACATCTACCAATGTGTCATGGCATGTCCCTATCCAAGTCTATGTCTCCCAAGACTTATGCAGAGATAGCGGCGATGACACGCATTACATATGCATCTATGATTGGTAGCATCATGTATGAGATTATATCTACACGTCTTGACGTGGCTTTCGCACTAAGTGTAGTGAGTAGATATCAATCGAACCCTGGTCTTCCACATTGGAAAACTGTGAAAGACATCCTCAAGTATTTGAGAAGGATTAATAAATTGTTCTTGGTCTATGGGGGTGGAGAACTGAAATTGTTAGGCTATACCGACTCTAGCTTCCAAAGCGATACCGACTCTGTTTGGATAAGGAATTTCGTCCAAGAGTTGGGCGTCATTCCTAATGGAGTTGCTCCTGTCCCGGTGTTTTGTGACAACACGGGAGCCATTGCTCAAGAAAAGGAGCCAAGGTCTCATCAGAAGTCCAAACATGTATTGAGAAAGTACCACATACTACGAGAGATTGTGGAAAGAGGAGAAGTGTCGATTGACAAAGTCGGCTCCGCAGATAATGTTGCTGATCCACTAACTAAGCCTTTACCTGGACCTTTATTCGAGAAGCATCGCGAATCAATGGGTTTGAAGCATATGGGTAATTGGCTCTAGTGCAAGTGAGAGATTGTTAGAGTAGGTGCCCGTCGAGCCAAGTGTTGGCCTAGTGTTCACAATGAAACTCTATGTATAAACAATCTTTATTTTAATTATAATAGAAATTATTGTTTTAGAACATCTTTATCTGTATACCCATGCTAGTTGCATAGATAAAGTCCTTGAATATACAAATTGTAGAAAGAATATGAGATGATCATATGATGAGTATCATGAAACTCATACTTACAATACTGTATATTATAAACAGTTCATAGTCGATTCAGCCGCCGTTAAGAAGGATATAGGCCGCTCGAGTTCGAGACTAGTATCTGCGATGTGAGTACCATGTTTCATTGGTAGGGGACATTGTGATGTCTGAGCATGCAGATAGGTGCTCCTAGTAGAGTGCACTGAACAACCCTCCATAAAGGACTTTCCAAGTAGTTCTCACTCATCGAGTTGAAACGTCCTAGTTTATGATTGTACACCATTAGTTCTTATGACCCGGGACAACATTGAGACTCTATATGTTAGCATTGCACTTTGACTTATTTACCGACTCTCATGGGGTCATCATATGGAAAAGTTGGGTTTTTTGTTGAATCATATAGGAGTCGATGCATTGTATTCGGGGATTCACCGCTTACCTTCGGGTATGGATATCATATGTGATCACATGTATATGTAGTATGAAATCTCTGATCAGAATATGGTGGTAATTATGAAAGGGGTTTCATAGATTACACCATCGATGCAACTACGACATGACACATAGTATCGAATCATTGACAACTCTCAATATACCAATGGTTGTCGAATCGGTCGAGATATATGAGATGAAGGGACCGTACTGTACGCTAACCATAATTGAATGGTTCTTGCAGGCACTATCATTTGATATCTAGGTAATCATGTAAGCGATGCTGATAGGCGTTTAACATGATTGGTTTTGTAATGCACTAGATTGTATGTGGATAAAATGAAAAGATGAAGTGTTGCTTGAAGGAAGAGACCGCACCCGTGCCTAGAGAAGCACCGCACCCGCGGTGCATGGACAGAAAGTTAACCATTTTTACAGTAGGGTCACCGCACCCGCGGTCCAAGAAGGAGTGCACCCGCGGTTGATGGACAGAGAGTTGGAAAGTATTTACAGAAATGACACCGCACCCGCGGTTCGAACGTAATCGCACCCGCGTTGATGTCACCGCACCCGCGGTCTTATATGTAGCGCACGCGCGGTCGACGTTTGTGCAAAGTTGGATGGACTGCCGAAGCTTGAGCGCAGCCGCAGTTCATGAACTACCGCACCCGCGGTCATACATGTTGATTGAAGAATAAAGCATGTGTCCTTGGACATGCATATAAGGTGTGTTGTCTTTCCTTCACTCTTCCTCAACAGAATGAGAATCGAGAGGAACTCCATGAAAGCTCAAGTATTCATCATGTCTTAGAAATTAGATTGTGCAACATCCAACCAACCAAATTTCAATCCAAACATAGATTTATGCTCCTGGCATCAAAAGCTACAAAAGGATGTAAGTATTGTTCACTTTCAACATGTTTTGATATATATGTGTTGGGAGAATGATGAATTGAGCTCCATAATATGTTCTTGAGATTTTAAGCGACGTATATTCGTAACCGGATCGAAGAGCGGACATTGTATGCTATTGTTGCTATTTCCAGCATGCTTAGTGTTAAGATATATGCAGATTTTGAGTACTATCATGTGTTTATGATGAGGATTATGAGTTATGGTTACTGATTATTGAAATTTGAGTTGACCAGTTCCGAGAAACTACGCCGTTATGCCGCCAAAACGTATCAAGATTGAATATTGCTCCATATGTGTATCCTTTTGAGTTAGAAGTTGATATGGTGCATTGTATATATGTCATTTCAGATTTTGTTTGACAGATTCGATATCGAGAATACGAGACTTTGACTGCTACGAACGACAAGAAGGTATAATTCATGTTTTGTTTGGAGAAGACACAACTCAAATGAGATTCAATTTGAGTTTCCCAACAAAATCACATACTAGAATTATTGTTTATCTTTTGATATGATTGTGATTTGTTTATAAATTTATATTCAAATCTCTTGATATGGTAATGTGTTGTTTATAGATTTATACTCAAGCCTTTGAGATAGGAGAGTCATTGGCAGACTTGCCAAACTAGATGTTCGGTGGTATCGATGTTTCGGATCAGATTCACTCCGATTGTAGACATTCGATACAGACTTGACCGAAGTCTAGGAATAAGACGTACAGTTACCGATTGGGAGGGTAGGTGACAGACAGTGACGTCTTATTCACATCGAGATCCCTAGAGTAGAGTCGATTCGAGTCAAGACATGATTTGATTTGAGTTGCATGTTTAGATAGATCGGTTTCATAGACTATGGAGCCATTGTTATTGCTTTCATGCATGATTTATGATTTCGTATCAGCATGTATACATGTTTTATACTGGGATTTGTTCTCACCGGAGTTTCCGGCTGTTGTTATGTCTGTATGTGTGCATAACAACAGGTGGGGCAGGATCAGGGTCGCGACAGAGATGAGAGATCAAGATAGCGTGGTGACTTTGGGCGCAGAAGATCACTAGTGATGTCGTACTAGATTTGTACTACTCGTAGTTTATGGTTTGTATTAAACCCTAGTGATGTGTTGGTAGTAAGACATGACATGTATATTATATGTGTTGTAATTAAATAAAGAAAGATATTATGTTGAGTGTTTACATTTGAATTAATGTTAAAAAGCGAAAATTTGACCCACATTTTGAATAAAGATCCAATTAATTCCAAAAAAAATTGAGTTAGAGCCCGGGTCCCCACAACAGGTGGTATCAGAGCAGTAGGTTCTGTAGACTGAGATAGAACAGAATGAGCGGGGTAGATCGAGTCTTCTTCCTTGCTTTTGATGTGCTAGCATGATTTAATGCTTTCCCTATTATATGTTGTATTTTATCTGAGTTGATTTACAGCATATACTTGTAAAGACTGAATCAGAACCCATTCTGGATCAGAGGTATATGATCAGAGGAGGGCTGACACAGATTGTATAGATTGTATCCTAATCTGTTTGATAATCAGATATGCCGCCTAGAAGAATACCACAACCAACTGCAGGTCAAGTGCCGGAACAGGGTAGTACGTTAGGTACTCAGATGGACGTTACTGCGACACCGATGGAGACTTTGTTGAAGAGATTTCAATCATTCTATCCACCTACCTTGAAGGGCACAGAAAATGTAGTGGATTGCGAAAGCTGGTTGGATGATATAGAAATGTTATTTGAATCACTTGCCTATACAGATGAACGTAGAGTGAAGCTGGTTGGGCATCAATTGCAAGAAGTGGCCAAGAGTTGGTGGCTAACGGCGAAACGAGCCTAAAAACATCGAGGTATTGATATTACTTGGAAAGTATTTAAAGATGAATTTTATCAACGTTTCTCTCCAGTGTCGTATCGAAAAGACAAAGGGGCCGAGTTCGCCAACTTGAGACAGGGCCAGTGGAACATAGAGGAGTATGTTGCCAAATTCTCGTCCTTACTTCGATTTGCACCTCACGTAGCAGGGAATGATGAGGCAGTGGCCGATCAGTTCATAAATGGTTTGAATCCGGATATCTTCACTTTAGTAAGCACGGGGCGACCCAACACTTTTTCTGTGGCGCTGAATCGAGCGAAGGGAGTAGAGGCTGGCTTGATTAGGCAGCGAGGAGCTTCCTATAGTGTTCAGGGTCAGAGACCGCCACCGTTCGCCACACAGTTTCCACCACCTCCTCCTCGATTTGATAGTGGAATCAGTAGTAGTGGGAAGAAAGATTCTTTGAAGGCTAAGGGTAAGCAGTTCAAGAGAGCAGGGAGCAGTTCATCGAGCTCCAGCGGGTCACGACAGAGAGGTCCTGGCCAGAGTACAGATGTGACAGGTGTGTATTGTACGACTTGTGGAGGCCGACATGCCACAGAGCAATGTCAGGGAGTGATGGGCAGATGTAATATATGCAGGCAACAGAGACACTTTGCCAGAGTTTGTCCCCAGAGAGGTGCCCAGAGATTTCAGAGTGCAGGGTCATCAGTATCAGTGACTCAGCCTGGAAGACAGACATCTATACATTCATTCCAGCCACAATCTGCACAATCCCAGCCTAGAGCCAGTGGTGGCCAGACAGTGAGCCAACCTCCTAGACAGCAGGCTCGGGTGTTTGCACTGACGGAAGAGCAAGCCCAAGATGCACCAGACGATGTGATTGCAGGTAACTGTTTTCTTTGCGGTTATCCTGCATATGTATTGATAGATACAGGTGCATCACATACATTCATATCAGAACATTTTGCATTGACACATGCATTGCCTGTAGAGTCATTGTCTACTGTAGTGTCTATTTCTTCTCCGTTGGGAAGTGGTCTGATATCTGTGACTTCAGTTAGACATTGTGTACTACAGTTTGAAGGGCATGAGATCGATTTAGAATGTGTTGTAATGGGTTTATCTTATTTTGATTGTATTGTCGGGATTGACATGTTGACTAAGTACAGAGCCACTATAGACTGTTTTCACAAGATTGTCAGATTCAGACCTGAAATGACAGAGGAGTGGAAATT
This sequence comes from Primulina tabacum, assembly GCF_025594145.1. Classification (NCBI taxonomy): domain Eukaryota; kingdom Viridiplantae; phylum Streptophyta; class Magnoliopsida; order Lamiales; family Gesneriaceae; genus Primulina; species Primulina tabacum. Next base: position 23,655,292 of record NC_134560.1, on the reverse strand, counting down.
CTATGGTAAGGGTTCCAGGTCTCGGATTCCCTTAGTATCTGCTATGACTATGAGTAGATTGTTGCAGCAAGGAACAGAAGGGTTCCTTATTTATTCAGTAGATTTACTGAAATCGAGCCCGGCATTGGCAGATTTGCCAGTAGTACGGGAGCTTGCAGATGTATTTCCTGACGAGATTCCAGGCTTACCTCCAGCCCGAGAGGTAGATTTTAGTATTGATCTTATTCCAGGTACCGTTCCTATTTCGAGAGCTCCGTATAGAATGACACCTATTGAGTTGAAAGAATTGAAAGCACAGCTAGAAGATTTGCTAGCCAAGGGATATATTAGAACCAGTGTATCTCCTTGGGGCGCACCAGTGCTATTTGTGCGAAAGAAAGATGGTTCGATGCGATTGTGTATTGATTACAGGCAACTGAACAAGGCAACGATAAAGAACAAGTATCCTTTGCCTCGCATTGATGACTTATTTGATCAGTTGCAGGGATCATCTATCTATTCCAAGATCGATCTGAGATCTGGATATCTCCAGCTGCGGGTACGAGATATTGATATACCAAAGACAACATTCCGAACTAGGTATGGACATTACGAATTTATTGTCATGCCTTTTGGGTTAACGAATGCTCTAGCGGTGTTTATGGGACTAATGAACCGTGTATTTCAGAGGTATTTAGATGAATTTGGGATTGTTTTTATTGATGATATTTTGGTGTACTCTAAGAATTTGGATGAGCATGCCAATCATTTGAGAATTGTGTTGCAAACATTAAGAAATGAAAGATTATATGCGAAACTGTCAAAGTGTGAGTTTTGGCTGAGACAGGTTGTCTTCTTGGGTCATATCATATCTGGAGACGGTATTTCTGTGGATCCGAGTAAAGTGGAAGCTGTGATCAGTTGGCCGAGACCGACTTCTGTGCCAGAGATACGCAGTTTCATGGGTCTAGCAGGGTACTATAGACGATTCATCAAAGATTTCTCCAGTATTGCGAAGACGATTACCCAGTTGACACAGAAAAATGCGCCGTTTGTGTGGTCTGTGGATTGTGAATCTAGTTTCCTAGAGTTGAAGAAAAGGCTGACCAGTGCACCTGTCTTGATGATTCCTCCGGGTACTGGAGGTTTCGTTGTATATTGTGATGCATCTCACAGAGGGCTGGGATGTGTTATTATGCAGCGGGGTCATGTGATCGCATATGCCTCTAGACAGCTGAAGCCACACGAGATTCGATACCCCATTCATGATCTTGAATTGGCGGCTATTGTTTTTGCCTTGAAGATCTGGCGTCACTATCTTTATGGTGAGAAATTTGAAATTTATTCTGACCATAAAAGCCTGAAGTATTTGTTTTCTCAGTCAGAGTTGAACATGAGGCAGCGTAGATGGCTTGATCTACTGAAGATTTTGATTGCGAGATCAAGTACTATCCAGGGAAGTCAAATGCAGCAGCAGATGCCTTGAGTCGAAAGGTTTGTGCCCTATCCTTATCGATGATAGGTGTTTCGAATTTAGTTGAAGACTGTTGTTTGTCTGGTTTAGCGTTTGACACAGATAGTAGACCATTAAGGCTTGCCACGATTCAAGTTGAGCCAGATTTGATGATGAAAATCAAAGAAGCGCAGAAAACAGATCAGAATATACAGCAGTCAATTCAGATGGTCAGATCAGGACATCAGTCTGAATATCAGGTACGTGATTTTGTCCTGTATGTGAATAACCGTATTGTAGTGCCAGATGTTTCAGAGTTGAAACAACAGATATTGTCAGCAGCGCACTGTAGTCGGTTCAGCATTCACCCTGGTGGTAGAAAGATGTACAACGATCTAAAGACACAGTTCTGGTGGAAACAGATGAAATCAGATATTGCCGAATATGTAGTTTAAATTGCCAACAGGTAAAGGCTGAAAGAAAGAAGCCCGGAGGTTTACTTCTGAGCCTATCCATTCCAGAATAGAAATGGGATCACATTTCCATGGATTTCGTGACGAAGTTACATCGATCATCCCGGGGTTGTGATGCGATTTGGGTTTTGATAGACAGATTAACCAAATCAGCGTGTTTTATTCCGTACAGAATGACGTACAGACATGATCAGATGGCTGAGGTGTATGTCAGAGAAGTTGTCAGATTACATGGTGTGCCGAAGTCTATCGTATCAGATCGTGATCCACGATTCACTTCACACTTTTGGCACAGTTTGCAGCAGGCTCTAGGTACGACATTACACCTGAGTACTGCTTATCATCCCCAGACAGATGGACAGTCAGAGCGGACTATCCAGACTTTAAGGATATGTCGAGGGCTGTAGTGCTAGATTTTGGCACTAGTTGGCAAGATTCACTACCGTTATGTGAATTCTCGTACAACAACAGCTACCAAACGAGTATAGAGATGGCACCGTTTGAGGCATTGTATGGCAAGAAGTGCAGATCTCCTCTATATTGGGATGATATATCTGAAGTACCAGAACTTGGGCCTGATATGATTCGTGATATGACTGAGAAGGTGAAGATCATTCAGAAACGAATGAAGACGGCACAGGATAGACAGGCCAAGTATGCCAATATTCGACGTAGAGCGTTAGTATTTGAACAGGGAGACAGAGTATTTTTGAAGATTTCTCCTTTCAGAGGCGTTGTCAGATTCGGCAAACGCGTGAAATTATCTCCTAGATACATCGGTCCATACGAGATTCTTGAAAAGATTGGCGATCGAGCATATCGATTGGCTCTTCTTCCTTCTCTATCCGGGATACATGACGTCTTTCATGTGTCGATGCTGTGTAGATATATACCAGATTGTTCTCATGTCATTCGGCCTGACGAAGCTGAGCCAGATTAGACATTGAGTTATGTTGAACAACTGATACAGATTCTTGATCGGAAAGAAAAAAACAGCTCCGAACGAAGACTATTCCGCTAGTGGAAGTCCAGTGGAGTCGTCATGGCACTGAGGAAGCGACTTGGGAGACAGAAGCAGATATGAAACAGAAATATCCCGAGTTATTTTCATGATGTGAGTATTTATTCAGCTTTTGACTTTACTGCTATTCGTACATACTTTGATTAATGGATTTCACGTTCGAGGACGTACTAATATCTAAGAGGGGGAGAAATGTAATGCCATAGATTGTATGTGGATAAAATGAAAAGATGAAGTGTTGCTTGAAGGAAGAGACCGCACCCGCGCCAAGAGAAGCACCGCGCACCCGCGGTGCATGGACAGAAAGTTAACCATTTTTACAGTAGGGTCACTGCACCCGCGGTCCAAGAAGGAGTGCACCCGCGGTTGATGGACAGAGAGTTGGAAAGTATTTACAGAAATGACACCGCACCCGCGGTTCGAACGTAACCGCACCCGCGTTGATGTCACCGCACCCGCGGTCTTATATGTAGCGCACCCGCGGTCGACGTTTATGCAAAGTTGGATGGACTGCCGAAGCTTGAGCGCAGCCGCGGTTCATGAACTACCGCATCCGCGGTCATACGTGTTGATTGAAGAATAAAGCATGTGTCCTTGGACATGCATATAAGGTGTGTTGGCTTTCCTTCACTCTTCCTCAACAGAATGAGAATCGAGAGGAACTCCATGAAAGCTCAAGTATTCATCAAGTCTTAGAAATTAGATTGTGCAACATCCAACCAACCAAATTTCAATCCAAACATAGATTTATGCTCCTGGCATCAAAAGCTACAAAAGGATGTAAGTATTGTTCACTTTCAACATGTTTTGATATATATGTGTTGGGAGAATGATGAATTGAGCTCCATAATATGTTCTTGAGATTTTAAGCAACGTATATTCGTAACCGGATCGAAGAGCGGACATTGTATGCTATTGATGCTATTTCCAGCATGCTTAGTGTTAAGATATGCAGATTTTGAGTACTATCATGTGTTTATGATGAGGATTATGAGTTATGGTTACTGATTATTGAAGTTTGAGTTGACCGGTACCGAGAAACTACGTCGTTATGCCGCCAAAACGTACCAAGATTGAATATTGCTCCATATGTGTATCCTTTTGAGTTAGAAGTTGATATGGTGCATTGTATATATGTCATTTCAGATTTGGTTTGACTTATTCGATATCGAGAATACGAGACTTCGATTGCTACGAACGACAAGAAGGTATAATTCATGTTTTGTTTGGGGAAGACACAACTCAAATGAGATTCAATTTGAGTTTCCCAACAAAATCACATACTAGAATTATTTTTTATCTTTTGATATGATTGTGATTTGTTTATAGATTTATACTCAAGCCTTTGAGATAGGAGAGTCATTGGAATACTTGCCAAACTAGATGTTCGGTGGTATCGACGCTTCGGATCAGATTCACTCCGATTGTAGACATTCGTTACAGACTTGACCGAAGTCTAGGAATAAGACGTACAGTTACCCCGATTGGGAGGGTAGGTGACAGACAGTGACGTCTTATTCACACCGGGATCCCTAGAGTAGAGTCGATTCGAGTCAAGATATGATTTGATTTGAGTTGCATGTTTAGATAGATCAGTTTCATAGACTATGGAGCCATTGTTATTGCTTTCATGCATGATTTATTATTTCGTATCAGCATGTATACATGTTTTATACTGGGATTTGTTCTCACCGGAGTTTTCGGCTGTTGTTATGTCTGTATGAGTGCATAACAACAGGTGGGGCAGGATCAGGGTCGCGACAGAGATGAGAGATCAAGATAGCGTGGTGACTTTGGGCGCAGAAGATCACTAGTGATGTCGTACTAGATTTGTACTACTCGTAGTTTATGGTTTGTATTAAACCCTAGTGATGTGTTGGTAGTAAGACATGACATGTATATTATATGTGTTGTAATTAAATAAAGAAAGATATTATGTTGAGTGTTTACATTTGAATTAATGTTAAAAAGCGAAAATTTGACCCACGTTTTGAATAAAGATCCAATTAATCCCAAAAAGAATTGAGTTAGAGCCCGGGTCCCCACAGGTTGGGTACTATCAGACTTGAGTTCTGACGTTCTTTTTATCAAAGAGTTGATAATTAAGAATGAAGCAATTGGGGTATGCTCGTATAAGGACATGTTTAGTTTTAATCACATGGAGATGTGAACCCATGATTAGTTTTATCAATGAACCATTGAGGGCAACACAAGTGCTAGCTTTCTAGATCCCGTTGAGAAGTTAAAATAGTTCAATGTGTTGAACGGCTTGTAAAAGAGTTTATAAGCGTAAATAAAATAGATGTATGACTTCTATAAGGAGAATGTAAATTTTAATTTGTGGATGTGTTCCTAAATTAAAAGTTGGCAAACGAGTAATGTATTTGAAATTGTGATTTTCATAAACATTATTATGGACTAAATTAAATTAATTCAAGTGTTGAATTAATTAAACGCTAGTGGGCCTAGTAGTGTCCAAATAATTAAATTAATTCAAGTGTTGAATTAATTAAATAACATTGGGCCTTGTAGAACCCAATTAAAAATAATTATTAAACTAGTGGGCTTGAGTAAAATCAAGTTTAAATTGTCTCAAATTTGTTTGAGACATTTAAACTTAAGTCCATGGGCTTTGTTAATGTTACAAGCCTACTTAATTTGCATGCTTGGGAGATGAAGAGTTGGGACTACTTTTTCATTAAAAATTTGCATGGCATGCTCAAGCACCTTTATCACTTTTTCAAGGACCAAGAAAGTCCTTCCTTTCTCTCTTCACAACCTCCATGGCCGAAAATTTCCTCTCCCATTCTCTCAATTTTTTCTTTCTTCAATTGTTTAAAAAAAAACACTTCTCATTGAAAAATTCTCTTATTTTTCTAGTGCAAAATAAGAGGGGTCTTAGCTTGCAAGTGGTGGGCTTAATATTTGAAGAAAGGAGTCCAAGAGCAAGGAGTGCTTGTAGATTTGTCATCCTATCAAGAGCCAAGTTGTTTACAACTTGGTTGGAGCCATAACATCAATCCTTGTGATTGATAGGTAAAAATTCTAAACACCATATGTATGACATTTTGGTGTTTTCGTATTTGCTACACATTATTGGATTAGGGTGCTCAGTTTTTGCCCTTGAAAAATTATTTTGAAACTTCCGTTGCGCATTCAGGCATCTTAGTCGATCCCCTTTCACCTTAGAGATTTGCACAGTGCCTGGCACAAGGTCAATGGAAACTCCACCTCTCTCTCTGGTGGAAGGCATGTGACATCATCTCGAAAGATGTAAGGAAAATCTCTGACCACTAGTACATTAGTTATAGATGGAGTGGGTACGTCAGGTGCAGTGTAATGCACTAGATTGTTTGTAGATAAAATGCTAAGATGAAATGTTGCTTGAAGAAGAGACCGCACCCGCGCCACTTTTGATACCTCACCTACGGTTGAGTGGCAGTAAGGTGTGCTTTTTGAACAATTGACACCGTACCCGCCCTAAGGAGATACCGCACCCGCGGTGAATGGCCAGTAGGGTAGGAATTTTGGTACGAAGCAACACCGCACCCGCGGTGCAGAACTGACCCCACCCGCGGTCGACGTTTATGAAAATTTGGATGAACTGCCGAAGCTTGAGCGCAGCCGCGGTTCATGAACTACCGCACCTGCGGTCATACGTGTTACTAGAAAAATATGACACTTTCCCCTCAACATGCATGATATATATATGAGGTGTTAGCATTCTTTCTTCCCATTTCAGCAACCAGAGGACCGAGACCATTAGCAGGAAAGCTTCAAAGTTTCTTCCATTCAATATTGAGTTTGTGCAAGATTTAGCCATCCAAACTTAAATCCAATTTCGGTTTTGATCTCCTCTCTTCAAGGGCTAGCTAAGGATGTAAGTTTCATTCATTTCCTGCATGATTTAAAATATTGTGATTGGGGAAATTGTGAATTTCACTAGATTATGTGTGCTTGTGAAGTTGGTGATCGTATATTCGTAGTTGGATCGAAGAAATATTATCGTATGCAATTGTTATGAAATTCCAACGTAGTTATGATTGAACATGTTCAGATTTCAGAGTTTAGAGTGTGTTACGAAGAGAATGGTGAATTGTTAATATTGATTATATTGTGTTGATTTCATCGATATCGAGAAACTACGCTGTTATGCCGTCGAAATGTACCGAGATTGAATATTGCTCCATATGTGTATCCTTTTGAGTTAGAAGTTGATATGGTGCATTGTATATATGTCATTTCAGATTTGGTTTGACAGATTTCGATATCAAGAATATAAGACTTCGACTTCTACGAACGACCAGAAGGTATAATTCAATGTTTGTTTGGGGAAGACACGACTCAAATGAGATTCAATTTGAGTTTCCCAACAAAATCACATACTTGTTATATTTGTACTTTATATTGATCTATATATATGTACTGAGATAGTAGTGTCATTGGTAGATACGCCAATTTTCTAAACGTTCGGTGATATCGATGGTTCGGATCAGATTCACTCCGATTGTAGATTTCGATACAGACCAGACCGAAGTTTAGGAATAAGATGTAACGCCACCACGATTGGGTGAGTAGGTGGGAGACCTGTTACATCTTATTCACACCGGGATCCCTAGACTTAGCTACGAGTCGAGTTAAAGAGTAAGAGTCAGATTGTTTTATCTGTAATCCCTAATGTGTCATAATTACTGATTATGTGTTATGATTTGTATTGAACTGCATGACATGCATGTATACGTGTTTTATACTGGGATTTGTTCTCACCGGAGTATCCGGCTGTTGTTGTGTCTGTATGTGGGCATGACAACAGGTAGGACAGGATCTGGGTCGCAGCAGAGATGAGAGATGGATATAGCGTGGTGATCACGGGCATAGCAGATGTACTAGTAGTTTTACTTTTGTCATGGACTGTAGTTGAATACTGGTTTGTTTAATATGTACTGGACAAGACATGTATATTATGTTTGTAGAAATAAAATAAATCTAGACCTTGTGCATATTTATATACATTTGAATTAATGTTAAAAGAAAAAATTTGACCCACATTTTCTAGCAAAGATCGAAATAATCCCGAAAAGAACTGAGTTAGAGCCCGGGTCCCCACAACATGTGGTATCAGAGCAGTAGGTTCTGTAGACTGAGATAGAATAGAATGAGGGGGTAGATCGAGTCTTCTTCCTTGCTTTTGATGTGCTAGCATGATTTATTGCTTTCCCTATTACATGCTGTATTGTTATCTGAATTGATTTACAGCATGTGCTTGTAAAGACTGAATCAGAAACGATTCTGGATCAGAGGTATATGATCAGAGGAGGGCTGAGACAGATTGTATAGATTGTGTACTAATCTTTTGATAATCAGATATGCCGCCTAGAAGAATACCACAACCAGCTGCAGGTCAAGTGCCAGAATAGGGTAGTACATCAGGTACTCAGATGGATGTGACAGCTACACCTATGGAGACGTTATTAAAGAGGTTTCAGTCATTCCATCCCCCGACTTTGAAGGGCACGGAGAATGCAGTGAATTGTGAGAGCTGGTTAGACGATATAGAGATGCTGTTTGAATCTCTTGCCTATACAGATGAACGAAGAGTGAAGTTGATTGGGCATCAGTTACAAGAAGTGGCCAAGAGTTGGTGGCTTACCACGAAACGAGCATTGGAGCATAGAAGTATCGATATTACTTGGAAGGTATTCGAGGATGAATTTTATCAACGTTTCTTTCCAGTCTCCTATCGAAAAGACAAAGGAGCCGAATTTGCCAAATTGAGACAAGGGCAGTGGAACATAGAAGAGTATGTTGCCAAGTTTTCTTCCTTGCCTCGATTTGCGCCACACGTGGCAGGAAATGATGAAGCGGTCGCCGATCAATTCATCAATGGTTTAAACCCTGATATTTTTACTTTGGTGAACACGGGACGACCCAATACCTTTTCTGATGCACTGAACAGAGCAAAAGGAGCAGAGGCTGGCTTGATCAGGCAGCGAGGAGCTTCCTATAGTGCCCAGAGTCAGAGACCGCCACAGCCCGCCGCAAAGTTTCCACTACCTCCTCCTCTATTTGATAGTGGAAGCAGTAGTAGTGGCAAGAAAAATTCGTTGAAAGCTAAAGGCAAGCAGTTCAAGAGAGCAGGGAGCAGTTCGTCGAGCTCCAGCGGGTCACGACAGAGAGGTCCTGGCCAGAGTACGGATTTTTCAGCTGTGTATTGTAGTTCTTGTGGAGGCCGACATGCCACAGAGCAGTGTCAGGGAGTGATGGGCAGATGCAACATATGTAGGCAACAGGGACATTTCGCCAAAGTCTGTCCACAGAGAGGTGCAAAGAAATTCCAAGGTGCAGGGTCATCTGCATCAGTGACTCAGCCCGAGAGGCAAGCTTCGTCTGTCCATTCCTTCCAGCCCACTCATACACAGTCCCAGCCTAGAGCCAGAGGTAGCCAGACAGTGAGCCAACCTCCCAGACAACAGGCTCAGGTGTTTGCATTGACGGAGGAGCAGGCTTAAGATGCACCAGACGATGTGATTGCAGGTAACTGTTTTCTTTGTGGTTATCCTGCCTATGTATTGATAGATATAGGTGCATCACATACATTCATATCAGAACGTTTTGCATTGATAAATGCATTGCCTATCGAGTCATTGTCTACTGTAGTGTCTATTTCTTCTCCATTGGGAAGTGGTTTGATATCTGTGACTTCAGTTAGACATTGCATAATACAGTTTGAGGGTCACGAGATTGAGCTAGATTGTGTTGTACTTGGTCTATCTGATTTTGATTGTATTGTCGGGATTGACATGTTAACCAAGTACAGAGCCACCGTAGACTCTTTTCATAACATTGTCAGATTCAGACCTGAAATGACAGAAGAATGGAAATTCTACGGTAAAGGTTCCAGATCTTGGATTCCCTTAGCGTCTGCTTTGACTATGAATAGATTGCTGCAGAAAGGAGCAGAGGGGTTCTTTATTTATTCTGTAGACCTACAGAAATCGAGCCCGGCATTGGCAGATATGCCAGTAGTACGGGAGTTTGCAGATGTATTTCCAGATGAGATCCCAGGGTTACCCCCAGCCCGAGAGGTAGATTTCAGTATTGATCTTATTCCAGGTACCGTTGCTATATCTCGAGCTCCATATAGGATGGCGCCGATAGAGTTGAAAGAATTGAAAGCACAGTAAGAAGATCTTCTAGCCAAGGGATATATTAGACCGAGTGTATCTCCTTGGGGTGCTCCAGTGCTATTCGTGCGCAAGAAAGATGGTTCCATGAGATTATGCATCGATTACCGGCAACTGAATAAAGCAACAGTGAAGAATAAATATCCATTGCCGCGTATTGACGATTTATTTGATCAGTTACAGGGATCATCTGTCTATTCCAAGATTGATTTGCAATCGGGATATCACCAACTGAGAGTTAAAGATGTTGACATACCGAAGACAGCATTCCGAACCAGGTATGGACATTATGAGTTTGTTGTCATGCCTTTTGGTTTAACGAATGCTCCAGCGGTGTTTATGGGATTGATGAACCGTATCTTTCAGAGGTATTTGGATGAGTTTGTGATTGTTTTTATTGATGATATCTTTGTTTATTCTAAGAATCTGAATGAACATGCCAATCATTTGAGAATTGTGTTGCAAACGTTGAGAAATGAAAGATTATTCGCTAAACTGTCAAAGTGTGAGTTTTGGCTGAGACAGGTTGTCTTCTTGGGTCATATCATATCTGGAGACGGTATTTCTGTGGATCCGAGTAAAGTTGAAGCTGTGATCAGTTGGCCGAGACCGACTTCGGTGCCTGAGATACGCAGTTTCATGGGTCTGGCAGGATATTATCGACGATTCATTAAAGATTTCTCCAGCATTGCGAAACCAATTACCCAATTGACACAGAAGAATGAACCGTTTGTGTGGTCTGAGGATTGTGAGTCTAGCTTCATAGAGTTGAAGAAGAGGCTGACCAGTGCACCTGTCTTGATGATTCCTTCAGGTACTGGTGATTTCGTTGTATATTGTGATGCATCTCACAGAGGGTTAGGATGTGTTCTTATGCAGCGAGGACATGTGATCGCATATGCCTCTTGTAAGGCCCGAGAATTTGATTACCGTAATCGGAAATGATTTGGGTATATTTACCGTAATCTGAGATTAATCTGGGATGAACGGAGTGGACCGGGAAAGACGAGAACAGACGCGAAACACATGTGCGAGGGTGTGCCTTCGCGCACATGCGCGGCGTGTAAGCGCGCACATGCGCGGAATGTCCAGGACCTTGGGCGCATATGCGCCGAGATGGGCGCGCATATGCACGAGTATTGAACGCCGAGACAGTAGGTCTCGCGCATATGCGCGACTTCGGAGCACGCATATGCGCGAGCAGTCCAGAAGCCAACGTTTTGGAACAGAAGCTTTGGCGTATATGCGCCGGATTGAGGCGCGCATATGCGCCCGTAGTTGCGAAACCTATGCGAGTAACTCCAGAGAGTCTCGCGCATATGCGCGAGGCGATGTGCAGGATACGCGCGGAGACCGAGTGTCTCGCGCATATGCGCCGATTGGGGTCGCGCATATGCGCGAGACGTGTGCTATAAAGATTAAGCCACTCGTCCTTTTGCATGTACATGGGTGTATATATATATATATATACAAACGTAAATCTTCAGGGAAAAACGAGAAAAGGGTCGAGGAAGTTTGCCAAAAATCCTTACGCCTTTTGTGAGAAATTCGTCCGTCTGATTTTAAAACTGACTTCAGTACCGAGTTCCTAACAACGTAGGCTACAACTGGACGTAAGTTTTGCTACGTTTTGATATGTCTTGAAATTATGATATTGCCAAAATTGAATGGAATTCATATATGATGTTCTTGACATGTTAGACATCATAGAATCGAAGTCAGATTAAGAAACTGACTGGTTATGTAATTGTTATGAATTTTGGAATCGATTTAATTGAGATTCGATATCAGATTTGTATTGTTATTGAGATTATGAGTTCTGTTATTATATTTGTGGTGTTGGAATTGACGGGGTTATCGAGACTGTATTGTTATGCCGTCGAAATATCCGTAAATTGATATTGATCAGATTCGGTATTGGTTGAGATTGTATTGGGATACCATATGTCGATTGGCATTGATCAGATTATGTTTTGATTTGAGTATTGATCAGAACAGGTGTTGAATTTAGTTATATACTGATATTGTGTGTAGCACCCGTAAATCAGTAGACGTATAAGCCATGCATAATTCTAGATTTTTAAATTTAATTGACTTCATTGCATGATTATTTTAAATGCATTTATTTGAAGTTAATTATTCATTATTTCAGTTCAGTAGTTTGATTTTTAGCATTTCAGTTATTTCAGTGAGGCCGGACTGGAGTTGGAGTTTTGAGATAGAATTTAAGATTTGAGAAATATTTCCAGAAGTTAATTTAGCTAGCAAGTAAGTTCATTTAAGTTAAAAAAAGAAGTTTAAGGAATTTAATTTAAATTATTGGAGGTGATTAAGAAATGAGCTCATTTAAGTTACTTAATTAAGGGGTTAGTTCACTAAATTAATTAAAGGATTAGTAAGGCTTTTAAGGGTTATTAAATTACTAGATAATTAATTTTCCCCCTACCATTTATCATGCATTTTCGGCCACACCCCTAGAAGAACAAACTAGGACTTGCCAACTCACCTTTGACCCATTCTTGGTTGATTAGCATGCTAATTCTTTTAGCTATTTTTCCACCTTAATTAATTAATACTAGACCACTATCCTAACCCTTGTTTGGCATGATAAAATCGGCCACTATAGTCTAGAATCACCCAAGAGATCATTTGATAGCAATTCAAAATTCAAAATTCAAATGCATGAAGACTTGGTCTTGATATGATCCTATTTTTGTGCACCCTTCTCCTCACCTTCATAACCATCACTCCCCCTCCACCTCCACCGAAAATAAGACCCCTTTTCAGTAGAAAAAAACGTGAATAACAGCTAGGGAGAAAGGGAGAAAAATCGAGAGCCAAGAAAGGTAGAGAAGCAAGCCACTCCGTCTCCTCCGCGCCGTCTCGTCTCTTCTTTTCGTTTTCTTTCGAAACGAAACCAGGCATGTCTAGATTTCTTTCAAACCTCAATCAAGTCATATTATCATTTATTTTTCAGTACATGATCATGTTTTAGCAAGCAAAAACCGAGATACATGTCAAAATATTTTGGAACACACATGCAGAATTTCGGCTCTTCATGGCAAGCTTCACGATTTCTTTTGGTTTGTGAGTTTCAGGTATTGGATCGACTCCAGGCTCCCAAGGCAGCTTGTATACATGTAGTAGGATGCATTAGGACCATGTTGGTCATCCAAACCAGCCCCATGCTTGCTGGAAAACCGAAATGACAGCAAGTTCCCCATAGGTGCAGAAATGTGATTCGAAAATTCAGTTTGGATGTCAAGGAGGAAGGATCTGATCTTGGCTGCCCCAAAGGCTAATAGCCATGGTTGGATCACTTCCCTAGCATGTCTAAGACGTGACTAAGTTGCCCTTTTGGTGGCTTGGTCCATGGCCCCTCGGTTTTTAATCAAAACGTGAAAACAGCCCCTTTCCCCATTCGGCTTCTTCATTTGTTCAGCTTTTGATTTCGTTCTTTTGTTGCTTGGTATGGATCTTGGTTGGCCTATGGCCCTTAGCCACGGTTCATATCATGCTCCTAGATGTCTAGATCGTGCCATGGTCAATCAAATGGCCACTGGAACGACGCAAGACATCGATCATAGCATAAACACTACACAAGCATGCACGTTGCTCTGGGTTGGACCCTTCGGTTAAGATTTGGTGTGATGCGGATTGTGGCTGGCCTAGGGCCCTTAGCCATGGTTCAAATCATTCTTTGGGATGTTGGTAAGAGTCCCTGGTCGGTGGTTCACGCCCCTAATGGCCGATAGTCTCGAAACAAATGCAAGTCTTGTAGTGCGCAGCTGCTGTATTTTTTTGACAGCAAGTATGCTGCTGTTCAGAAGCGTCGTTTGAGTTCTTGGTTGGCTTTTAGCCCATGGCCTTGGACTGGACAGTGCCTCATTGAGTTAGGAAGGTCATGTTTTTTACCGTTTGTCATTTGGATCATTTTTGAGGTCGTACGAGAATTTACGGTGCAATGTGCCAAATTGACTCTCGAAAGAGCGTTTCATGTTTTGGCCTCCATTTCACCTAGATTTCGACCCTATCATTTTAGGAACATTATTTTATGATTTTTCAGCGTATTTTAATCATGACTATACGTCGGTTCAGTGTCGGTTCAGGTTGGCTCGGAGTCATGATTAAATACGAAGTCATTAGGCGTCATAGTCGCATCTTTTGAACGTAAATTGCATAGTTGGTCATGTTTAAGCTATTGCATATTTTTCATGGCACAGTTAGGTTGCAGCGAGCCTGGGAACGATCCAATCCAATCCAGTTGGTAAAATTACAGGAATTTTCATTACGCCAGTTAATTATTTTACGTGCATTAAACAGAAAATGATTATTTTTGAGATTTATGCGATATGGCTTGTGGTTCATTCACTATGTGGGAGTGTTATTTTATACGGTCGCCAGTGACCGATCAGTTCAGTATGGTACCACCCGGTCGCCAGTGACCGGCCAGCTCAGTTCAGTTTCAGCCTCCCCGGTAGCCAGTTACCGATCAGTTCAGCTTAGTGCAGTGGCCACAGGCGTAAAACATAATCTCAACAGAAAATTTTACCAGATATTTCAGTACAGGCTCCAAGGAGCAAATATTTTTATAGTGATTTCCAGTTCAGTTATGCACGTATTATAATTGCTCAGTACAGATTATTTTCAGTATGCCTCAGGACAGGATATGTTAACTCATGCATATTTTAATTCAGATTTTTACTCGTTACCTGCGATATATGCATGCTGAGTCTTTAGGCTCACTAGACTTGATTGTTGTAGGTACTGATGAGGCCAGGGCCGAGGGCGGGGACCAGTGAGCCAGCTTGGGTCGGCAGTAGTGGCACCCGAGGACCTCAGTGCAGCAGTTGTTATGTTATTCCGCAAACAATTTTTATCAGTTGTTGGATATTTTTAAATTGTGATTTTTGGAAAAAATTTTATTTTCTTCCGCTGCAATATTTTGAAATATGGAACTTGATTCACCAGTGATTTTTATGAATGAGGCAATTTGAGTTCTTTTAAAAAGAAAATTTTTAATTTTCCGGAAATTTTCAAGAAAGGAGTTTTAGGGGCCTTCGCAGTTGGTATCAGAGCGGTGGTTCTGTATAGGGTTTCACTACTACTGACCGCGAGAAGCTCACGAAGCCACGCCTTTGGTCTGTAAGTTTTTCAGTTCAGCATTTTGTTCAGCATTTTAGTTAAAGCATGAATTATTTTGTCAGCATGCTTCCAGATTTTTCAGTACTTCAGTGTCCATTTAAAATAAATTATGGGATTATGCATGTTAGTTACGTATGGGTTATGTTGGAACAGTATGCCCCCTAGACGCATCTTAGAGCGCAACAGAGAGGTGGAGCCTCGCCGAGAGGACAGGGAGGAGCGTAGACTAGAGGGAGACCTACCACCTCCTCCACCGCCCCCACCGGACATGAGTGCCCAGATGTTAGCTGGGATGGCACAGTTCTTCGCACAGTTTGCGGGGGGCAATGCCGCAGCCGTAGCCGCAGCCAGGCCGACAGGGCCCGAGGCTGTGTATGAGCGATTCATGAAGATGCGCCCGAAGGAATTCTCTGGGGCATCTGACCCCATGGTTGCCGAGGGATGGATCAAATCCCTCGAGGTTATCTTCGATTTTATGGAGCTGGGGGACGCAGACCGAGTCCGATGTGCCACCTACTTGTTCACTGGAGACGCCCGCTTATGGTGGGAAGGAGCTTCGGTAGCCCTGACATTGGCTACACTTTCTTGGACCCGCTTTACGGAGGTTTTCTACTCCAAGTATTTTGCTGAGGAGGTTCGCACCAGGCTGACCACCGAGTTCATGAGTCTGAGACAGGGGGATATGTCGGTTACGGAGTTTATCCGTAAGTTCGAGAGGGGCTGTCACTTTGTGCCCCTGATAGCGAATGATGCCAGAGCCAAGCTGATGCACTTCCTGGTGGGTTTACGGTCGATCTTGCGCCGGGATGTTAGGGTATCTGACCCTGCTACTTATGAGATTGCCGTCTCCAAGGCCTTAGCCGCAGAGCAGGATCTGCGGGATATCGAGAGGGATCGCCAGGGCAAGCGCCCAGTCCAGGCACCGCACCGCCGTCCTCCTCTTCAGCATCAGCAGCAGAATAAGAGGCCTTTTCATGGACCGCCCAGGAACCGAGGCCAGCAGCAGCAGCAGCAGCAGCGGGGACGCCCAGCCCCGAGGACTCAGGAGCACCCAGTCTGTCCCAGGTGCTCACGTCGCCATCCTGGAGCATGTATGGCTGGCTCAGGAAAGTGTTTTAAGTGTGGCAGTCCAGACCACATGTTGCTGCAGTGTCCTCAGAGGAATCTGCCTACCCAAGGCAGAGTTTTTGCTCTCCATGCCGCGGAAACCAACCCGGAGACTATGTTGTTGACAGGTACCTCTAAAATATAAGTTATTCTTCGAATTTCAGCATTTTGGGAATCGGGATTTAGATTTTGAATTTAGAACTGTTATAGGATTGCATGCTCTACTCAGATTTATTTCGGGGAAATTAAGCTAGAGGAACCTTGACCTTTGCATGTCTATAAGTTTAGATCTTGTAGTGGAATTCAACTTAGAGCTCCGCTCTTTCAGGGAGAATTTTTATATCTGGTTCCGCTACCAAGGCCTTGATAGATTCAGGGGCCACTCACTCGTTTATTTCGGAGATCTTTGCAAACTTTCTCAAGATCCAGACCATTGGGCTAGATACAGCCTTTTCAGTAGTGTTGCCGTCAGGCGAGGAGATGGCAGCTACCAATGTTATCCGAGATATAGACCTTGAGCTGCACGGTAATCTTGTTTATGCGGATCTGATCGTGCTACCGATGCCGGAATTTGACATCATCCTAGGGATGGACTGGCTATTGAGGAACAGAGTGTTGATAGACTTCCAGAGGAGATCCGTTCTTGTCCGACCGCCTGGAATGGAGCAGTTCTTATTTGAGCCGGACAGGTACTTTCCTTTACCGCGCATTATTCTTTATGTTCAGGCTAGGAAGCTAATGCATAGAGGGTGTCGGGCATTTCTAGCAACCTTTTTATCTGTCCCCGAGGAACCCAGCCAGTCAGCCTCAGATGTTCCGATAGTTAGAGATTTCTTAGACGTTTTTCCCGAAGACGTCTCTGGTATGCCACCAGAGAGAGAGGTGGAGTTTTCCATTGAGCTTATGCCAGGTACGGACTCCGATATCCAAAGCGCCATACCGTACTAGCACCGACAGAGATGGCAGAGCTTAAGAAGCAGATCAGGAACTTCTCGACAAGGAAGTTCATTCACCCGAGCTTTTCTCCATGGGGCGCGCCGGTCTTATTTGTGAAAAAGAAGGATGGCTCGATGAGGCTTTGCATTGACTACCGGGAGTTGAACAGGGTTACAGTGAAGAATAAATACCCACTGCCGAGGATTGAGGATCTGTTTGACCAGTTGCAGGGAGCTTCGATTTTCTCCAAGATAGATCTGCGTTCCGGTTATCACCAGTTGAGGGTGAGAGATGCTGATGTCTCGAAGACAGCTTTCAGGACTCGTTATGGCCACTACGAGTTCCTAGTGATGCCGTTCGGTCTGACGAATGCGCCAGCGATCTTCATGGATCTCATGAATCGCGTATTTCAGCCGTACCTCGACCAGTTTGTGATAGTGTTCATAGATGACATTCTCGTCTACTCCAAGAGTCGGGAGGAGCACAGCAGGCATCTGACCACAGTGTTGCAGACATTGCAGAAGCACAAATTATTCGCAAAGTTCAGTAAGTGCGAATTTTGGTTAGAGAAGGTGGCGTTCTTGGGCCACATTGTTTCTAGCAGTGGCATTGAGGTAGACCCGGCGAAAGTTGTAGCAGTCAGAGATTGGGTTGTGCCTCAGAATGCATCAGAGATCCGCAGTTTTCTTGGGCTAGCAGGATATTACAGGAAATTCATTCAGGGATTCTCATCCATTGCCGTTCCACTCACAGCACTGACCAAGAAAAATGTGAAGTTTCTGTGGAGCGAGGAGTGTCAGAAGAGCTTCGATACTTTGAAGCAAGCTCTTATCTCAGCACCCGTTTTGGCTGTACCGTCAGGATCCGGCGAGTTTGTCCTTTATACCGATGCTTCGAAGCTTGGTTTAGGTGCAGTTTTGATGCAGCATGGGAGAGTGATAGCGTATGCTTCTCGACAGCTGAAAATCCACGAGAAGAACTACCCCACCCATGATCTGGAGTTAGCGGCCGTAGTTTTTGCTTTGAAGATTTGGAGGCACTATCTGTATGGAGAGAAGTGCCAGATCTTTACCGACCATAAGAGCCTCAAATATTTCTTTACGCAGAAGGAGCTGAACATGCGTCAGAGGCGTTGGTTGGAGCTTGTGAAAGACTATGATTGTGACATTAGCTATCACCCGGGTAAAGCTAATGTAGTTGCGGATGCTTTGAGCAGGAAAGTCGCAGTGATGGCTCATTTGACGATTCAGAAACCTCTTCAGATTGAGATGCAGAGGTTTGATCTTGAGACTTACCCTCGAGGTAGAGTTCCTCGTTTATCTACCTTGACTATCCAGTCCTCTCTTATTGACCGTATTCGCAGCGGTCAGGCAGCAGATGAGCAGTTGGCACAGTGGAAGAAGAGAGATGAAGCCAAGGGCAGTGTGTTGTATTCAGTCAGCGACGGTATTGTGAGATACCGAGATAGGATATGGGTTCCTAGTAGTGATTCTATCCGAGCAGACATCTTATCAGAGGCCCATACGTCCCCGTACTCCATTCACCCTGGGAGTACGAAGATGTACAAAGATTTGCAGCTATTGTATTGGTGGCCAGGAATGAAGAAGGACATCAGGCGTTTTGTATCCGAGTGCCTGACTTGCCAGTTAGTGAAGGCCGAGCATCAGAGACCAGCAGGTTTGCTCAAGCCTCTTCCTATTCCCGAGTGGAAGTGGGAGAACATTACCATGGACTTTGTGACCGGATTGCCGAGGTCAGCCAGATGATCGAATGCTATCTGGGTGATTGTAGATCGTCTTACCAAATCAGCGCACTTCTTGCCTATTAAGACGACTTTCACCATGGTTCAGTATGCAGAGCTGTATATCCGAGAGATAGTCCGACTCCACGGTATTCCAGTTTCTATCGTATCCGACAGAGATCCCAGATTCACTTCCTCGTTTTGGAAGAGTTTGCATTCGACTATGGGTACGAAGTTGCTGTTTAGCACAGCTTTCCATCCGCAGACAGATGGACAGTCGGAGCGAGTTATTCAGATCTTAGAGGATCTTCTCCGTGCTTGCGTCATTGATTTCTCTGGGAGTTGGGAGTCGAACTTACCATTGGTAGAGTTCACCTATAACAAAAGTTTCCAGTCGTCCATAGGTATGGCTCCGTATGAAGCGCTGTATGGTCGCAAGTGTAGATCTCCTGTTCATTGGGATGAAGTAGGAGAGAGAGCAGAGTTGGGTCCAGAGATTGTTCAGCAGGCAGCAGATGTAGTAGTCAAGATCCGTGATAGGATGAGGACTGCCCAGAGCCGACAGAAGAGTTATGCCGATCAGCGGAGGAGAGAGTTAGAGTTTGCAGTGGGCGATCATGTCTTCGTGAAAGTGGCACCTATGAAGGGTGTCATGAGATTTGGCAAGAAAGGGAAGCTCAGTCCGAGATTCATTGGACCGTTTGAGATCCTCGACAGAGTTGGGACGCTAGCGTATCATGTGGCTCTTCCGCCAAATCTGGCCGGAGTACACAATGTCTTTCACGTCTCCATGCTGAGGAAGTATATGGCAAATCCTTCGCATGTGCTGAATTTCGAGCCGTTGCAGCTTACTCCGAACTTATCTTATGAGGAGAGACCCGTGCAGATCCTAGACAGACAGGAGAAGAAACTTCGGAACAAGTTGGTTAAGCGAGTCAAAGTCAAATGGCTCAACCATTCAGAGGAGGAAGCTACGTGGGAGTCTGAGCCGGAGATGAGAAGTCGATACCCTGAGTTATTCGGTGAGTTCTAATTTCGAGGAAGAAATTTATTTTAAGGGGGGGAGGATTGTAGCACCCGTAAATCAGTAGACGTATAAGCCATGCATAATTCTAGATTTTTAAATTTAATTGACTTCATTGCATGATTATTTTAAATGCATTTATTTGAAGTTAATTATTCATTATTTCAGTTCAGTAGTTTGATTTTTAGCATTTCAGTTATTTCAGTGAGGCCGGACTGGAGTTGGAGTTTTGAGATAGAATTTAAGATTTGAGAAATATTTCCAGAAGTTAATTTAGCTAGCAAGTAAGTTCATTTAAGTTAAAAAAAGAAGTTTAAGGAATTATCTAAGTTAGTTGAGGATTTTAATTTAAATTATTGGAGGTGATTAAGAAATGAGCTCATTTAAGTTACTTAATTAAGGGGTTAGTTCACTAAATTAATTAAAGGATTAGTAAGGCTTTTAAGGGTTATTAAATTACTAGATAATCAATTTTCCCCCTACCATTTATCATGCATTTTCGGCCACACCCCTAGAAGAACAAACTAGGACTTGCCAACTCACCTTTGACCCATTCTTGGTTGATTAGCATGCTAATTCTTTTAGCTATTTTTCCACCTTAATTAATTAATACTAGACCACTATCCTAACCCTTGTTTGGCATGATAAAATCGGCCACTATAGTCTAGAATCACCCAAGAGATCATTTGATAGCAATTCAAAATTCAAAATTCAAATGCATGAAGACTTGGTCTTGATATGATCCTATTTTTGTGCACCCTTCTCCTCACCTTCATAACCATCACTCCCCCTCCACCTCCACCGAAAATAAGACCCCTTTTCAGTAGAAAAAAACGTGAATAACAGCTAAGGAGAAAGGGAGAAAAATCGAGAGCCAAGAAAGGTAGAGAAGCAAGCCACTCCGTCTCCTCCGCGCCGTCTCGTCTCTTCTTTTCGTTTTCTTTCGAAACGAAACCAGGCATGTCTAGATTTCTTTCAAACCTCAATCAAGTCATATTATCATTTATTTTTCAGTACATGATCATGTTTTAGCAAGCAAAAACCGAGATACATGTCAAAATATTTTGGAACACACATGCAGAATTTCGGCTCTTCATGGCAAGCTTCACGATTTCTTTTGGTTTGTGAGTTTCAGGTATTGGATCGACTCCAGGCTCCCAAGGCGGCTTGTATACATGTAGTAGGATGCATTAGGACCATGTTGGTCCATCCAAACCAGCCCCAGGCTTGCTGGAAAACCGAAATGACAGCAAGTTCCCCATAGGTGCAGAAATGTGATTCGAAAATTCAGTTTGGATGTCAAGGAGGAAGGATCTGATCTTGGCTGCCCCAAGGGCTAATAGCCATGGTTGGATCACTTCCCTAGCATGTCTAAGACGTGACTAAGTTGCCCTTTTGGTGGCTTGGTCCATGGCCCCTCGGTTTTTAATCAAAACGTGAAAACAGCCCCTTTCCCCATTCGGCTTCTTCATTTGTTCAGCTTTTGATTTCGTTCTTTTGTTGCTTGGTATGGATCTTGGTTGGCCTATGGCCCTTAGCCACGGTTCATATCATGCTCCTAGATGTCTATATCGTGCCATGGTCAATCAAATGGCCACTGGAACGACGCAAGACATCGATCATAGCATAAACACTACACAAGCATGCACGTTGCTCTGGGTTGGACCCTTCGGTTAAGATTTGGTGTGATGCGGATTGTGGCTGGCCTAGGGCCCTTAGCCATGGTTCAAATCATTTTTTGGGATGTTGGTAAGAGTCCCTGGTCGGTGGTTCACGCCCCTAATGGCCGATAGTCTCGAAACCAATGCAAGTCTTGTAGTGCGCAGCTGCTGTATTTTTTTGACAGCAAGTATGCTGCTGTTCAGAAGCGTCGTTTGAGTTCTTGGTTGGCTTTTAGCCCATGGCCTTGGACTGAACAGTGCCTCATTGAGTTAGGAAGGTCATGTTTTTGACCGTTCGTCATTTGGATCATTTTTGAGGTCGTACGAGAATTTACGGTGCAATGTGCCAAATTGACTCTCGAAAGAGCGTTTCGTGTTTTGGCCTCCATTTCACCTAGATTTCGACCCTATCATTTTAGGAACATTATTTTATGATTTTTCAGCGTATTTTAATCATGACTATACGTCGGTTTAGTGTCGGTTCAGGTTGGCTCGGAGTCATGATTAAATACGAAGTCATTAGGCGTCATAGTCGCATCTTTTGAACGTAAATTGCATAGTTGGTCATGTTTAAGCTATTGCATATTTTTCATGGCACAGTTAGGTTGCAGCGAGCCTGGGAACGATCCAATCCAATCCAGTTGGTAAAATTACAGGAATTTTCATTACGCCAGTTAATTATTTTACGTGCATTAAACAGAAAATGATTATTTTTGAGATTTATGCGATATGGCTTGTGGTTCATTCACTATGTGGGAGTGTTATTTTATACGGTCGCCAGTGACCGATCAGTTCAGTATGGTACCACCCGGTCGCCAGTGACCGGCCAGCTCAGTTCAGTTTCAGCCTCCCCGGTAGCCAGTTACCGATCAGTTCAGCTTAGTGCAGTGGCCACAGGCGTAAAACATAATCTCAACAGAAAATTTTACCAGATATTTCAGTACAGGCTCCAAGGAGCAAATATTTTTATAGTGATTTCCAGTTCAGTTATGCACGTATTATAATTGCTCAGTACAGATTATTTTCAGTATGCCTCAGGACAGGATATGTTAACTCATGCATATTTTAATTCAGATTTTTACTCGTTACCTGCGATATATGCATGCTGAGTCTTTAGGCTCACTAGACTTGATTGTTGTAGGTACTGATGAGGCCAGGGCCGAGGGCGGGGACCAGTGAGCCAGCTTGGGTCGGCAGTAGTGGCACCCGAGGACCTCAGTGCAGCAGTTGTTATGTTATTCCGCAAACAATTTTTATCAGTTGTTGGATATTTTTAAATTGTGATTTTTGGAAAAAATTTTATTTTCTTCCGCTGCAATATTTTGAAATATGGAACTTGATTCACCAGTGATTTTTATGAATGAGGCCATTTGAGTTCTTTTAAAAAGAAAATTTTTAATTTTCCGGAAATTTTCAAGAAAGGAGTTTTAGGGGCCTTCGCATTGTGTCTGTTCGGTATTGTTATTACCAGATTGAGAATGGACAGGATTGAATGCAGGACTTCGTCTTCGTCAGAGCGAGAAGAGAAAGGTATAAATTAATGTTGAGTTGGGATTGCACAACTCGAGTGAGGTTTGGCTCGAGTTTCCCTAAATCACATACTTTACCTTATTGTATTGATTTGATTGATGTACTTGTTCTCTTGATTTATAGACAGCAGGTATTAGACGAGTAATCTTGTGACAGAAATGCCTGATAGTGGTGGGATCGCCACGGGCACATTGCACGATGTCACAAGATAGT